>NC_135344.1:74035848-74380992 GCF_023851605.1 Tamandua tetradactyla
TAGAGTTGAGAGGCTACTCTGGAGGTTGCTTTTATGCAAGCTTCAGTTAGACATTGCTACCTATCATAACTTGCTAAACTGTAGTCAAAACAATTTCAGCCAATCCTAAAGAACAGCTAGGGCATTATATAAGATTCTACAAAGATTCCATGCACTAGGGTAACTTTCCAGAAACCTGGACCAGATCAGTCTTGAAATGCAGAGGGCCCAACCTCTCCAGAACATCCACTAGTTCCATCCCCCGTCCCGTATTATCGATAGCCCCTTCCAACATGAAAAAGTTAGATGGACGTAGACCAAATACCCCTAAAGAGTGGGAGAAAGGTCAAAGGTGATGGTAGAGTTATACAGAGAAGGAAGAGATTAACAAATGAGTATGAGTGCTGAATCATTATACTGATATTTCTTTTAGCCTCCAGTACCTTAGAGCAGCTAGAACTAAAAGCCTAAAATTGTGGAATTGTAACCCATACCAAACTCTGAAATCTGTTCTACGACTAATTGTTGCAATGTACTTTGAAATGTATTGCTTTTATGTATGTATGTTATTTAAAGAGAAGGAGGATTATAAGAGAGAAGATGGGATTTAACGAATGAGTATGATGCTGAATCATTATATTGATATTTCTGTTGGTCTCCAATGTCTTGGAGCAGCTAGAAAGAAAAAAAAACAAAAATTGAGGAACTGTAACCCATACCAGATTTTAAAATGTGTTCTATAACTACTTGTTAAAATGTACTTGGAAATGTATTGCATTTTTGTATATATGTTATATTTCACAATAAAAAAAATAATGCTACTGTCATTTGTGCAAGGTCTCACGGACTGAAACACACTATCTATTTTGATTCTCACTAAGAAGAGTTAGGACAAGAGCTGCTGGCTTTGGTGGAATGTGATGAGATCGAGACCGCCACAGCTGACGGTTTTATTCGTGGCTGGGTTTGCTGAGCTGAGCCCCTTGAGTGGTACAAAGCAGGCATCCGCAGATGGTTATTTAATGAAGAAGTAAACAAAGGCACCCAATACATCAGCCGGTGCATTAGGGCTGCCTCGGACCCGCACCAGGCTTTCCAGAATGTAAGTCCTGCTGGCTCCCGGACAACTAGGAGGGGATTTTAAGTTTCCTTCCAGCCCAATATTTTATGTTTCTGAGTGTTAGACCATGTTTCTGTCAGGACAGGACAAAGTGGCCTTGCCACAGAGATCTTCTTCCTCACAAAACATGACTTTGCATGGAAAAATAATAGGCTTCTGTTTTGTAAAAATGCAAAGTTACTGAAAACCCCCACACTAGGTCAGTGTGCTCTTCCCATCCCAACTGGGAACGTGAGGGGAAAGGAAGATGGGGTCGTGAGGGTTGGGAAGGCAGCTTGTGAGGCTGAGAAGCAGAAAATGAAATGGGGAGGGGAGGGGCCCCAGGCAAAATCATCCCTCTCTCCCCCCACCCTGCCAGCCCCTCACCGTGGGATCAGACGAGACACATCCTCCTTAGACACCTTCGTTCTGCTGAAATCCTTCCCATTACGTTAAGAAAGGGCGACGCCTCCTCTCCCTAAACAAACAAATGAAGGATCAAATGCCCTTCGTTGATCACTTTCCTTTGCCTCCCCAGCTGAAGGTGCATTTCCTGATGGGCAAACTTCTCCCAGAGCTCCTGGCCCGCCTGCCGCCCCTTCCCCACCCCTGCTCATTCCAGGCTCCCAGTACAGCGCCCATCCCCGCCATTCCACAGGAACCCTCAACCCACAGGCTTTACCCAGGCGTCATTTTACCTGCCTCTCAGCAGAGGGACACGACTATTGACTGAGGGTCCTGAGACACGTTCTTCTCGGGGCTTCTGTGTTCCATGGCCCCTTGGGTCTTCTCACTTCTTTGACTTCCCTTATTCCTCTTTACTGACTTTGCCTTCTTTCCCCCCAGGAATGCCCTCATGAGTCAACCCCGGGCCCTCAGCCCCCACTCCGGCTTTTATTTTCTACTTCCATGACTCTCAGAGCTGGGGGTGGGGAGCTCTAGCCTGGCCTCTTCCTTGAGTTCTGATCCCCACTTCCAATCCAACATCCTCACTTGGACTCCTCAAGGTCACCTCAAATGCAACACAACCAAAACTGAGTTCATAATCCTCTCCCCTCCCCTACTATCGAACAACATCATCAACAGCCCAGTTGCACAAGCCACAAATTTGACAATTATTCCTTATAAATGACTTAAATCGACCCACTTCCCTTCGTCTCTGCTGCCCCCGTGCCATCGTCTCCTGTATTGACATGGGAAGTGAGCTTTCATTGGTTCTCTCTGCATCTATCTTGTGTCTTCAAATTCTTTCTCCACAAGGCAGTCACAGGAAGCTTTACAAAGACACAACTGATCATGGCTGTCTCTGGCTCAATTGTTTCCTGGGATGGAAACACGTCCCAGTTCTGACTGCCCTGCAGGGTCCCATGAGCTGAGCTTGGCTTGACCATCCCACCTCATCTCTCACCAATTCCTGGTCCTTGCTCTGCCATCCAGTTGTGCTGGCTGAGCTGCATGATCCCAGCTCCAGAAAGGATGGGGGGTGGGGGGAGGGTTGCCCAAGTAAACTCTGCCTTCCGATTCGCTCAAAGCATAACAGAGGAGAGACAGTGTGAGCAGGTAGCTCTGCCGAGCTTCACAATGTTTTACCCGCTGCACTAAGCTTTCCAGGAACATCTGTCACTCAACACTGTAAGGACCTTGCAAGCCACACATCATCACTATTTCCACCTTATATCCTACCACCTGAGCCTTAGAGAGGCTGAGCAACTTGTCCAAGGTCACACAGCCTTGTCAAGGCCAACATTCAAATCCAGTTGGGTCTCACGCCAGACTCCACACTCTTCTCTAACCACCCAGGGCCGTGTGTGCCTGTCTCAAATGGATCTGGTACTACTTCCTCTATCAACATGGTCAGTTTTCATATCTATTTTTAGAGAATAAATTTTTTCTATTGAGCCCATGTCTGAGTAACTTCTACCAAATTATTCTAGTTCTTTCCCCAGGCAAAAGAATATGACTGTTATACAAAAAATATAACTGTTTTGTTCCACATGTTTGAACACAGCTCTTTTCTTCAAAGTTGTCAGGGTTTGAGTTGGATACTTTAAATTCTAACCATTTGTCGAGCAGCGTAAGGTCACATCTTGTTAGAACAGGAAGGGATGGCGGCAATCTTTTCGGCTTGCTCATTACTTCGGGTTGGGGGTCCACGGTTTAGAGACGGGGAGGGAACTAGCTCAGGCCACCCAGGGCCCCTGAAGGAATCATGGCTAAGACTCAGATCTCCCAAACTGTGCTCTGCTCAGAGGGCTACGCTGACCCTTTTGGAAGTTAACTGAGAAACGAACATCCAGTTTTCAAGAGACCCTGTGGCTCACTAAGGAATGTGAATAGTTTCAGAGAAGAAATAAAGACCAATCCGTGCAATAAGAAATCTAAAAAGAAAGTCAAATCTCCAAAGCTCTAATTTCTTAAGGTCTTAAAACCAACAGGAGAAGCCACTGAAGCTGCATCGATGACTGCAGTAATAATTCCTGATTCTGCACACCCCCAAGGCCAAGCTCGGCTCTTCCATGAAGACACACTCAGGTAAAGCCAGCAGATAGGATCTGCCAAGCACCCCTGGCTTGGAAGTCCCTGGGGCATAAAACCTCAGGCACCCGAGGAAAGGGGTCTAAGGCCACTGCTTGTGTGAGTTGGCGGCCAGGACTCATTTCTGCAACAAGTGGCCTGGGACTAATTTGGCAAAGCATGTAAAAGGGGTTCATTTTGCAATGCTGGCTGTCCTCAGCTGCTTTTCCCTCCTGCCTCTGGGTCTAGCATCTTCCAAAAGAATTGCTATTTCCAGTCCCTTAAGCGGGTTGTGCAAGCACCCTCTGGCTGGACACGCACTCACTTTACCCCACGCAGAGGCAAAGTGGCTATGGGTCCCTGCTGTGCTCTTCCTGCCCTGGCCCCATGGGGCTGATCAGGCACAAGACGAACACGCGTACATGAACAGCTGTACTCAGGAGAGGTACCAATGTGCTTAGCTTGGAGGACACTGCACAAAATCCATTTGCTCATTAAAAAAAAAAGGTGCTTTGTGTGTTCCAGTCACTAGAAATGGACGCTGCCGATGTTCATAACCAGTTAGCAAGATCTGCCTGGGTCCTGCCTTCTGGGCACTTAGGATTGTTGCAGGGAAACTGTGAACCCTCACTCTGGGTGAGTAAATAGTTCAGAGTTCCGTCCTCCAGCCATGCAGCTGGGACCGCAGCCTGTCCCCGCCTCCTGCCCTGAGGATGGCATCACAGTCTTCTCTCTCTCTTGCCATGGAGACTGACTTTTCCCCAGTGAGTGCAACCTTGGGTTTTTCCTGAGCCTGGGCACCTTAAACTTCCACTCCCATTTGGTCACTGGGACGTCAGACCCTTCGAGACCCTGAGGGGATAGCCTGCCTTCTTTGATTTTGCTTAAGTACATGTTAATGAGGTATAAGAAAGAAAAGTGAGAAAGGCACAAATGTGAGGTTCATAGTAGCATTATTCACAACTGTCAGAAGATGGAAGCAACCCAAGAGTCCATCAACCAATGAATGGATAAATAAAATGTAGTTTATACCTTCTCAAGTGAGAAGGCACATGGTGAACATGGTCAGGGTTCCTCTCTCATCTAGAAGGACACATGGTGAACACGGTGTCATCTGCTAGCTTCTTCTCCTTGCTTCCTGTTTCATGAAGTTCCCCGGGAGGCATTTTCCTTCTTCATCCCCAAAAGTTGCTGGCTAATGGACTCTGCTTCTTGTGGCTGTGTTGTTCTGCTCTGCTTTCTCTGAATCGCTCTCATTCTCCATAATGTTTCCTCTTTTATAGGACTTCAGAAACTAATCAAGACCCATTCGAATGGGTGGAGACATGTCGTCACCTAATCCAGTTTAACAACGCTCTTGATTAAATCACATCTCCAGGGAGATGATCTCATTACAGTTTCAAACATACAGTATTGAATAGGGATTAGAAGAAATGGCTGCCTTTACAAAATGGGATTAGGATTAAAATGTGACTTTCTAGGGTACATACATCATTCAAACCAGCACAGTAATTCCATACCAAAACTTTCCAAGAAACCACCAAACTGTCTTTCTCAGCGGCTACATCATTTTACATTTCCTTCAGCAATGGATGAGTGTTCCTATTTCTCAACATTTTCTCCAACACTTGTATTTTTTTTTTTTTAAATATAAGCCTTCTAGGGGGTGTGAAATGGTATCTCACTGTGGTTTTGATTTGCATTTCTCTAATAGCTAGTGATGTTGTGCATATTTCATGTGCTTTGTGGCTATTTGAATATTCTCTTTGGAGAAATGTGTACTCAAGTCTTTTGCCCATTTCTTAAATGGGTTGTCTTTTTATTGTTGGATTATAAGATTTCTTTATATATTCTGAATATTAAACCCTTATCAAATATGTTGTTTCTAAATATTCTCTCCCATTGTGTAGGTTGTCCTTATACTTTCATGATTAAGTTTTTTGAGACACAAAAGTTTTTAATTTTTATGAGGTCCAATTTATCTATTTTTTTCTTTTGTTGCTTGTGCTTTGGGTGTAAAGTCTAAGAAACCATTTCCTAACAAAGGTCCTGAAGATGCTTCCCTATGTTTTCTTCTAGGAGTTTTGTAAGTATGATTCCTATATTTAGGTCTTTGATCCGTTTTGAGTTGATTCTTATATGTGGTATGAGATAGGGGTCATTTTGCACTCTTTTGCATATGCATATCCAGTTTTCACAACACCATTTGTTGAAGAGACTATTCCTTGCTGATTGAGTGCGTTTGACAGCCTTGTCACATGTCAATTGTCCATAGATGTAAGGGTCTATTTCTGACCTCTCATCCTGATTCCATGGGTCTGTATGTCTGTCCTTGTGAAGAGTAACATGCTGTTTTGACCACTGTTGCTTTGTAATAAGTTTTAAAGTCAGAAAGTATGGGTCCTCCAACTTCATTCTTTTTCAAGTTGGTTTTGGCTATTTGTGGCCCCTTACTCTTCCATGTAGATGACAGGCTTTTCCATTATTGCAAAAAAGCTGAGGGAATTTTGCTTGGGATTGCATTGAATCTGTACACTGCTCCGGACTGAACTGACTTCATAACAATATTTTGTCTTCCAGTCCATGAACAGGGAATGCCCTTCCATTTAACGAGGTCTTCTTTGATTTTATTTTTATTTTTTTGGTAAAGTTTGGTAGTTTTCTGTGTATAAGTCTGTTACATTCTTGGCTAGATTTATTCCTAAATATTTCATTCTTTTTGTTGCTGTTATTAATAGAATTTTTTTCTTGATTTCTTCCTCTGTTGTTCATTATAATGTACAGAAACATTACTGACTTTTGTGTGTTGATCTTGTATCCTGACACTTTTCTGAATCCATCTATTAGCTCTAGCAGCTTTGCTGAAGATTTTTCAGGATTTTCTATTATGTAGGATCAAAAATGCACCTTTAAAGTGTATAATTCAGTGTAAGCACAAAGTTGTTCAACCATCACCACTTTCTAATTTTAGAATATTTTTTATCATTCCTATAAGAAATCCTTCAGCTATTAGTTGCCTGTTTTCATTCCTGCTCTCCTTCAGCTCCAGATAACCACAAGTCTACTTTCAGTTTCTACTGATTTGCCTATTCTGGATTTTTTTCCATAATTGGAATCCAACAACATGTGACCTTTTGTGTCTGCCTTTTTTCACTTAGCAAATGTTTTTAAGGTTCATTCATGTTGTAACATGTTTCATAACTCCATTCTTTTTTACAGCTGAATAATGTTCCATTGTATGAATTGATCACAATTTATCCATTCATCAGTTGATGAACATTTGGATTCTTTCCACGTTTTGGCTATTGTGAATAATGCTGTTATGTACAGGTTTTTGTGGAGGCATATGTTTTCATTTCTCTTGGGCATATATCTAGGAGTAGAACTGATGGATCATGTCATAGCTTTATGATTAACATTGTGAAGGGCTGCCAAATTGTTTTTAAAAACGACATCATTTAACATCCCTACCAGCAATGTAAGAGGGTTCTAATTTCTTCACATCTTTGTCAATACTTGTCATTGTCCGTCTTTTTTATTTTTAGCCATCCTAGAGGGTGTGAAATAGTTCTGATTTGCATTTTCCTAATGACTAATGATGTTGAACATATTTTCATCTGCTTATTGGCCCTTTGTAGATCTTTGGAGAAATGTCAATTCAGTACATGTCAAGCATTTATTTGTCCACTTTCAATGGGTTTTCTTTTTGTTTTTGAGTTGCACAAGTTCTTTACATATGTTAGACACTTAGGCCCTTATCAGATCTGTGATTTACAAATATATGCTTCATTTTTTAGTGTACCTCTCTACTTTCTTGTTTGGATCTTTTGAAACACAAACACTTTTAACTTTGATGAAATCTTCAATTTATTTTTTCTTTTGTCACTTGTGTTTTGGTGTTGTATCTAAGAGATCACTGCCTAATTGAAGGTCATGAAGAGTAACTCTTATGTTTTTTTTCTAAGAGTTTTATGGTTTTTAGCCCTTAAATTTAGATATACAATTTATTTTAAGTTAATTTTTATATATGATGTGAGGAAGAGGCCAGCTTCATTGTTTTGCATGTATACATCTAGTACCCCAGGTCTATTTCTTGAAGAGACTATTGTTTTCCCTTTGAGTGGTCTTGGCACTCTTACCAAAAATCAAATGACAAATGTAAGAGTTTATTCTGACTTTCAATTCTATCCCATTAGTCTATATGTCTACTCTTATGTCAATATCACACAATCTTGATTATTGTAGCTTTATAGTAAGTTTTAAAGTCAGGAAGTATGTAACTTCCAACTTTATTTTTGTATTTCAAGATTATTTTGGCTATTATGGGTCTTTTGCATTTTCATATGAATATTAAGATCAGTCTGTCAACTTCTGCAAAAAATAGCTAACTGGTATTTTATGTCAAATCTGTATATCCATTTGATGGGTATTGTCATCATAACAATATTAACTCCAACCCATGTATGTGGATGCCTTTCCATTTATTTAGGTCTATAATTTCTTTCAATGATATTTTTCTCTCCCATTGTGTAGGTTGTCCTTATATTTTCATGATTAAGTTCTTTGAGGCACAAAAGTTTTTAAGTTTTTCACTTTTCAATGCATGGACCTTACACTTATTTTTTATATTTATTCTAAGTAATTTTGCCTGACCTCTTAGAGTCCCCAGACTTTTCTTCAGAGTATTTAGTGCTAGAAGGTAAGCCCAGGTCTTCTTTTTTTGTCCATATGTAGCCTTTGTGATTTTAGTCTGATTTACGTTAGTCCTAATCAGATCAGCTTCATTCATATTTCTAGTTGAAATATGATCTCTTTTTCATCTTTTTAAACAGTTGCTGTTTTAGTTTGCTAGCTACCGGAATGCAGTATACCAGGAATGGAATGGCTTTTAAAAAGGGGAATTTAATGAGTTGCTAGCTTACAGTTCTAAGGCTGAGAAAATGTCCCAGTTAAAACAAGTCTATAAGAATGTCCAATCTAAGGCATCCAGGGAAAGATACCTTGGTTCAAGAAGGCTGATGAAGTTCAGGGTTTCTCTCTCAAGTGAAAGGGCACATGGCAAACACAGTCAGAGTCTCTCTCTCATCTAGAAGGGCACATGGTGAACATGGCATCATCTGCTAGCTTCTTCTCTTGGCTTCCTGTTTCATGAAGCTCCCCAGGAGGCATTTTCCTTCTTCATCTCCAAAAGTCATTGGTTGGTAAACTATCTGCTTCTCATGGCTATGTTGTTCTGTGCTCTCTCAGAAATTCTCTTCATTCTCCAAAATGTTTCCTCTCTTATAGGACTCCAGAAACTCATCAAAACCCACCCAAATGGGTGGAGACATGTCATCATCTAATCCAGTTTACCAATCACTCTCAATTTAATCACATCTCCAGTGAGATGATCTGATTACAGTTTTAAACATACACTATTGAATAGAGATTATTCTGCTTTTATGAAATGGGATTTAGATTAAAACATGGCTTTTCTAGGGGACATATATCCTTTCAGACCAGCACAGTTGTTGTATGGGATAACACTGGCTTTCATAGTGCAGGACTCTAGCTGTGAGTCTCAGGTCATTCAGATACCCGAAGTTCCGAGGAATAACCAGGCTGTACAAAGAACAGCTTAGAATTTAGAAATAACAGTTACAATTCAGGAAAAGATGTGACTGCTGTAAAACCTTACAATCTAGGAATCTTGACAATAAACTTTTACCTGATAACTTATGCTCTTGAATTCAATTCTCAGAGTCTGTACAGTATAGTTCATCCATATTAGTGAGGCATTGCTATAGCTGTCTTTTCATTTCTGGCTGATTTCACTCAACGTACTGTCCTCAAGTCTCATTCACCTAATTGCATGCCTCACAACTTCATTCCTTCTGGCATCCACTTAATATCCCATCATATGTATACACCACAGCTTGCCCTTCCATTCATCAGTTGATATACCTTAGGCCACCTCCAACCATTGCAAATTGGCAATACTGGCACAATAAACACCAGTGTGCAAATGTCCATTCATATCTTTGCTTTCAGTTCTTCCAGGTACAAGAAAGTACTGTTGCAGGGTCATATGGCAACCCTATACTTAGCCTTCTATAGAACCACCATCCTGCCCTCCAAAGGGGTTGCACCATTCTACTTCTCTACCAACAGTGAATAAGTACATCTCTCTCTCCACATTTTCTCCAGCACTTGTATCTTTCTGTTTAAACGGCTTTATTCACACCCTATCCAATTCATCATAAGTAAGCAAATAATGGTTCCCAGTATAATCACATAGTTATGCATTCACCACCACATTCAATATAAGGACATTTCCATTTCTTACACAAAGAAAGAAGAGGGAAAAAATTAAGAATAAAAAAATAAAATAAAAAGGAAAAGCAACAACAGCACCAAGTATACCATACCCATCCTTTATATCCCTCTCTTTTTGATCTTTAGCTTTGGTATATCACCTTTGTTACATTTAATGAAAGCATATCACAATGTTATTGTTAACTATAGACCCTAGTTTGCATTGATTCTATTTTTTCCATATGCCATCCTATTTTCTACACCTTGCAATTGCAATTTTTTTTTGTATGGGCAGGCACTGGAAATTGAACCCGGGTCTCTGGCATGGCAGGCGAGAACTCTGCCTGCTGAGCCACCATGGCCCACCCAACACCTTGAAATTTTTTTTTAACTTTTTTTTATTAATTAAAAAAAATTAACAAACAAAACATTTAAATATCATTCCATTCTACATATACAATCAGTAATTCTTAATACCATCACATAGTTGCATATTCATCATTTCTTAGTACATTTGCATCGATTTAGAAAAAAAAATAAAAAGACAACAGAAAAAGAAATAAAACGATAATAGAGAAAAAAAAACTATACGTACCATACCCCTTACCCCTCACTTTCATTTACCACTAGCATTTCAAACTAAATTTATTTTAACATTTGTTCCCCCTATTATTTATTTTTATTCCATATGTTCTACTCTTCTGTTGATATAGTAGCTAAAAGGAGCATCAGACATAAGGTTTTCACATTCACAGAGTCTCATTGTGAAAGCTATATCATTGTTCAGTCATCATCAAGAAACATGGCTACTGGAATACAGCACTACATTTTCAGGCAATTCCCTCCAGCCTCTCCACTACATCTTGAACAACAAGGTGATATCTACTTAATGCGTAAGAATAACCTCCAGGATAACCTCTCGACTCTGTTTGGAATCTCTCAGCCATTGACACTCTGTCTCATTTTACTCTTCCCCCTTTTGGTCAAGAAGGTTCTCTCAATCCCTTGATGTTAATTCTCAGCTCATTCTAGGGTTTTTCTCAGTCCTTTGATGCTGAGTCTCAGCTCATTCCAGGATCTTTGTCCCACGTTGCCAGGAAGGTCCACACCCCTGGGAGTCATGTCCCACGCAGAGAGGGGGAGGGTGGTGAGACTGCTCATCATATTGGCTGGAGAGAGAGGCCACACATGAGCAACAAAAGAGGTTCTCTTGGGGATGACTCTTAGGCCTAAATTTTAAGTAAACTTGACCTATCCTTTGTGGGGTTGAGTTTCATGTGAACAAGCCCCAATCCTGGGGGCTCAGCCTATAACTTTGATAGTCCACACTGCTTGTGAGGATATCAAGAATTCAACTTGGGAAAGTTGAATTTCTCCCCACTCTCACCATTCCCTGAAGGGGGCTTGCAAATACTTTTCCAGTCACTGATCAAATCATTCTGGGACTCATCAGGGGATCACTCTGGACAAACCAATAAAATCTCATGTGCTACCTGAGATTCCAAGTACTTATTACATTCAATCAAACTATCTACATGAGTTATATTAGGAAATGCTCTAGTCAAAATCTAAATTTTGTAACAAATAAACATTTTTTGCTTTAGTCTCACACATAAGGCAACACCTTGCAATTTTGGCATTCATTTGTTCTCCCTTATGTAAAAGCATTCTTATATTTGTACATTTAATCACCATCATTGTCCACTCCGGGTTTCACTAAGTTATACGGTCCCAGGCTTTATCTTCTATCTTTCCTTCTGGTGTCATACATGGCTATAGCCTTCCTTTTCAAACATACTCACACTCAGTAATCTATTTTGACAGCATATAGATGGTCCTGTTCTTTAATCGCTTCTGCCAGTCTATGTCTTGTGACTGGAAAATTTAACCCATTAGTGTTTAATGCTATTATTGTAAAGGCAGTACTTTCTTGTACCATTTTGGATTTTGGATTTTATATATCATATCTTATTTTTCTGTCTTTCTTTTTACCCTTACTGATAGCCTTCATTTCTACACTCTTCCCCAAACTCCTCTCTCCTGTCTTCTTCTATCTGCATGTAGCATTTCTGTAGTGAAATACTACAGAGTATTTCTTGTAGAGCATGTCTCTTGTTCCCAAACTCCAGAGGGGCTGCACTGATGTCTGTTTGTTTGAAAATATGTTAAACTCTCCCTCAGTTTTGAAAGACAGTTTTGACAGATACAGAATTCTTGGTTGGCAGTTTTTCTCTTTCAGTATCTTAAATGTATCATACCACTGCCTTCTCATCTCCATGATTTCTGCTGAGAAATCCACATATAGTCTTATTGAGCTTCCCTTGTGTTTGATGTGTTGCTTTTCTCTTGTTGCTTTCAGAATTATCTCTTTGTGCTTGACATTTGACAATCTAATTAGTAAGTGTCTTGGAGTAAACTTATTTGGATCTATTCTTTGAGAGATATGCTCTGATTCTTGGATCTGTAATTTCATGTCTTTCATAAGAGATGCGAAATTTTCAGTGATCATTTCCTCCAGTATTCTTTCTGTCCCTTTTTCCTTCTCTTCTTCTGGGACACCTGTAGCATGTACTTCATGGTTTCAGTCAATTCTCTGAAAACTTGCTCATATTTTTCCACTCTTTTCCTTATTTGTTATTTTGTGTGTACAAATTCAGATGTCCTGTCCTCTAGTTCACTAATCCTTTCTTCTGCCTCTTCAAATTCTCTGTCGTAAGTCTCCATTGTGCTTTTCATCTCTTCTATTGTGCCTGTCATTCCCATAGCCCTGTCATTTGTTTTTTCAAGCTTTTCAGTTCTTCTTTATGATCGTCTAATGTCTTCTTTATATCTTTCATCTCTTTTTGCTGACCTTGCCTCAATTTGTTTATTTGATTTACTATGTTTGTTTGAACATCTTTAGTTAGTTGTTTCAACTCCTGTGTCTCATTTGAAGTGTTAGTTTGTTCCTTTGATTGGGCCATATCTTCATTTTTCCTAGCGTGACTTATAATGTTTTGCTGGTGTCCAGGCATGTGATTTTTTAATTAGTTTATTCTGGAGGTTATTTTAACTTTTTTACCTAGGGTTTTCTTGCTGATTGTCTTTGTTCTCTATCAGTTCTTCAGTATCCAGTTCAACTTATTCTAGACCTTTAGCATAGCTTCTGTTTGATCAGATTTTTTCAGCTCTTGTCTTTCTGGTTCTTTCCTTGCCTATATGGAACACTTTTTTGAGGAGAGTCACTCCAGATATGATTGACCCCAATCAGATTTTCTCAGACAAGACGTGCCCAGGTATCGGGAGGAGGGTGTAATCAGTATCACGTTTCCCTGATGATTAGACTCAGCAGGTTGTCAGACTTTCCTGTGAAGCCTCTTGATTCTGTGATTTTCCTATCCTGCACTTGGTGGCACTTGTCACCCACAGCTCCCCACTGGTGCAAAGTGGTTCCATCCCTGCCAGGGCACAGTTGAAGCAGAGACTGAGGTAGAAGGCAGACTTAAGCTGTTCTGTTTTCCAGCCCCTCCGGTCTGAATTCTCTGAATGAGAGCTGCCTCTTGAGCTGCATCCTGCCCCTCTTTTCTTGGGGAAGATACGTCAGATGTATCTTAACTCAGCTTTTGCTTGGGTCAGGGCTGACAATTGAAAATGACTGAGGCTTTCTTTAAGCTACTTAGAATAGTTAGAAATAAGAAAGTCCTGGGTGCATTGGTGGTTCAGTGGTAGAATGCTCACCTTCCATGCAGGAGACTCAGGTTCAATTTTTGGACCATGCTCCTTAAAAATAATTAAAAAAACAAAACAAAACAAGACAAGACCTTTTCAGAGCCAGTCTGTAGCCCCCTGGGTTCGGCAATCAAGAGCTAGTGCTGGTTCCCAGCTCTGTGTGCCCCTTTTCTTGTGGCACAGTTCCTTTCCAGTATTCTGAGCTCAGCCAACTCCAAAAAGCCTCTTTCTTTTCTTTTTATTTCATCAGCCCCATCTCCTCTCTGTCAAGAGAGACCTCAGGGTTCCTTTCCTGCTTACTCTGGGTTTTTCTGTGCTCAGAGCTTGTATTTATCAGTTCAAATTTGTTAATTAAAACCACAATTGGAGCTTGGATGAGCTCTCCTTGCGTATCTCCTACTAGAGACTGCTTCTTTTTCCCACAGAGAAGTGTCTCCAACACAGACTGCCATGCCAGTGGGGTAGGGGCACCAGTCTCCACAGGTTGAGGGCTTTACTTATAATTCTGTGCTGTGATCTCAGCCCTTCTACCTATTCCAGGCTGGTGTACAATGTGTGTCCAGTCACAGATGTTTCTGAAACAGTTGTTGTATACAGTTGCTGGCTATTTACTAGCTGCTCTAAAGGACTAACAAAATTCCTCCCCACACCTCACTATACCACCATTTTGTCCTGCTTCCCCATTCAATGCTTCTATTTTTTTTTTTTTTTTTTTTTGCATGGGCAGGCACCTGGAATTGAACCTGGGTCTCTGGTATGGCAGGCGAGAATTCTGCTTGCTGAACCACCATGGCCCACCCATTCAATGCATTTTTAATGAGCACCTTATATGCCCCATCCTTCATGTCAGGTACTTAAAAGAACACTAAGATGAACAAGACAGTATTTGCCCTCAGGGGATGAAAGGGTGTAAAAATCTAATAAAATAAAAAGATATGTACACAGACCTATGACATGAGAGATAAAGCTATAGATATAATGCAACCTGAGGGAAGAGGGTGAGAGATTATATTGATGTGGCTAAAGAAGTATTCATGGGAATGGAGACATTTACCCTGCATCTTAAGGAATAAGAAGGATTTAAACAAGCAGAGTTGAGATTAGGGGCTCCCTAGTAGCTCACTGACAGCTGCCCTTGACCGTAGGACTTTTGCATGGCTGGTGTCATTTCTTCCAATCAGTCAGTAGTTAAAATATTGGTTCTATATAATCAAAGACATCTTTCTAATATCTTAAAGTATAATTTTACTAATAGTTGGGTTATTTTGCAGTATATTATCTTACCTCTTATACCATTCTTACTAGAGATTTTCAGTCAAACATCCAAACAAGCAATCCTACACAACTACCTTCTCAAAAAATGATTGTGACTTTTAATAGTACTATATTTCCTCACAAATTTAGAAGTAGTTGCTTAAATGCTTCACAAATTATTATAATATGAATTAAACTACAAAAAATGTTACGTACATATACATAAAAATTCTTAGCTTAGGAGATGAAAGCAAAGGCTCTGACATCAGAATTGAGCTAAATCTTGTCTGCCTCCCTGCCTCCCTTAAAGTTTAGCTGCCTATAATAGAAAGCTTGATATAACAAAAGCAGAAACAAAGTAAGAACTTGTTTTCCTTTCGTACAGAAATTCGAAGGGAGAAATCCATGAAGTCATTCAGGTTCCCAGGCCCCTTGCAAATCTCTCTGTGACCTTCTACAGGCAATGACCCTCATCCTCAGGGCATAAAATGACTGCTAGAGCTCCAGCTACAACATGTGCCTTCCAAGTAGCTCAATGGAGAAAACGGCAAAAATCTCTCACACCTCCTTTTAAAAAGGCTTCCTGCAAGTCCACATGACATTGTTCTTTATAAGGCCTTGTCCTCGTTTTAGTCATGTGGCTACACCAAACTGGGAGGGACACTGGGAAATGCAAGTTTTAAGCAGGGAACAATATTATTTAATAAACTGGACAATCATGCAAGGATATTTAAAAAAATACTCTCTAAGCAGATAAACCATAACTTTTGAGCCCAGCAGACTCATAATAAGTTTCATATTAATAGATGATATGTTTTTTCTCTATAAAAAAACAAACATAAGGCATCAATTATGCTAATGCTGAGTATGAGAGAGTTTGGGTCATTTTTCTGAGATTCGTTGACCTGGAGGAGCCAGACACTGCTCAAGGTACCCCCTGGAAAATCAATTTACATTACGCTTGAGGTACTGCAAGTCATATCGTAGGCACCAAACATACAGCCTTGGGCTCTGTCATTGATTTATTGCTAAATGACTAAGATGATTTTATAGCAATAATGATATGGCTCCAAGGATACATATCCCTCCACCATTTCTTTCCATCATAATTTTTAAAACAATAAAAATGATATGTGAGTGTTGTAAAGGATACAAATATTTCAATGTAACATTGAAGTGAATATTAAACGTGAATTCAAAAAGTAGAAATTCCCCCAGGTATACAGTAATATATACTATGTTATAATATTGTTATATTTTATAATGTATCATATTAGAGATATATTGAGTAACATAGCAACGAGAAGGTCTGCTGTGTGATTGGTGGGGATGGCTCCGGGATTGCTGGAGCTTCAACAGACCCTTGCATCAACATATAACATAGAAAAGACCAATTATGGTAGAATAAGCCTGAGGCCAGGAAACTGGGCACGGAGGACCTAGGATAGAGAACTGGAAAGCTGGAGCAACGCACATCCATTCCCATAATCAAGCAACCAGACAACCACCATTTTCATTCACTTATATGCATTCACTTAGTCCATAGATGCTTGGATGGAGACACAGTGGTAAACAAGACACTGAGACTTTTTGGGGAAAATAATTCCTTCCATGAAAATTTATTAGCTAGCATTCGGTTCCTAAAGGTTGTGTTTATTGTACCACTGCAGAAGTGTGGAGAACGTTGCTCCCAGGCTCACTTCTGACTGAAAGGGCTACAGGTGACAGTGGTATTTACTCATGTGCTGTTCATTTCTACCCCTTGTCTTTTGCTCTTTTTGTAGTTGGATTTGGAATGTGGTGTTTAAAGACGGCCCTGTGATACATAAGGCTGGAATGGAGATTCCCCACCAATTTCCACACATGGAATGTGTCTGATTTCTATCAGGTCCCAGTTGACATAACCTCATGGAGATATCCAGAGCTTTTAGGGAGAAAAAGGAACCGTGTAAGAAGACTTACTGAGGATTCAGGGAAGTTCCATCAGGTTTTCCTCCCTGACAACTGAAGAGTTTGGGATCAAGAGCTACACGTGGCACCAGCCCTGCAAAGTGGGCTCAGGACACCCCAAACTCCAGGCTTCTGAAGATAAAGCTCCCACTCTGTGCCAAACTGCATGTCTGGGCTCATGGCATGGCTGTATCATGAGGAGCGGGACTAATGACTTCTCTGAATATAAAGCTCCCACTCTGTGCCAAACTGCATCTCTAGGCTCATGGCATGGCTGTATCATGAGGAGCGGGGCTAATGACTTCTCTGAATATAAAGCTCCCACTCTGTGCCAAACTGCATGTCTAGGCTCATGGCATGGCTGTATCATGAGGAGCGGGACTAATGACTTCTCTGAATATAAAGCTCCCACTCTGTGCCAAACTGCATCTCTAGGCTCATGGCATGGCTGTATCATGAGGAGCGGGACTAATGACTTCTCTGAATATAAAGCTCCCACTCTGTGCCAAACTGCATCTCTAGGCTCATGGCATGGCTGTATCATGAGGAGCGGGACTAATGACTTCTCTGAATATAAAGCTCCCACTCTGTGCCAAACTGCATCTCTGGGCTCATGGCATGGCTGTATCACGAGGAGCGGGGCTAATGACTTTTCTGCAACTGGAAGGCATTTCCTCCTTGCAGGTGGTGTTTCTGGTGAAGGCTGAGCTCAAAGGCCACTCAACCTTCTGAACTCAACAGAGAGGCCACTCCAGCCCATCGTCCTGGAATCTAGACGAAGAGAGGGAGGGAGTAGATGCTTTTATACCCAGCCTGGAAGGACAAATCATTGGAATTTCAAAAATTGTAATGATAATTAGACAAATTTCATGAGACCATGAAAACTATTGAAAAATAAGATGAACATTAATGAATGTGACAACCTGATTTGACACAGACTTTGAGTAGATAATAGAGCCATTAATTTACCACTCAGAGATATTGATTCATCATTTTCTCATCTGGCCACCCTTTACTCTCTCTCTCTCTCTCTCCCTCCCCCCACATACTCTTTCTCTCTCACACACACACACACACACTCTTTCACAAATGCATACTCTCTCTCATAGACTCACATACATGTTTTCTCTCTCTTTTTCTCTTTCTTATCCCAGCTCTCCCTTTCACTCACTCACACACACGCATACTCTTTCAGGCACACGCTGTTTCTCATAGTCTCACACACATGCTTTCTCTTTCTCTCACTCCCTCCACTCTCTCTCTCCCTCTCATCCTCCCAGTGTTTCCGCTCTCTCAGCCGCATGGACTTTCACAGACATGCGCACACACACATACTCTCTCTTTCTTTCTCTCTCTCTCTGAGCCCTCTCTGCACATTCTCTCTCACTCTCCCTCACACACACACATACTCTTTTACATATACACACTCACATGCATACACACTCTCATACACTCACACATATGCACAACACTTTTTTTCTCACACACATACACACTTTCTCACACACGTTCTCTCACATGCACACACACATTCTCTCATGCACTCACACACACACACTCTTTCTCTCTCTTACGTGCACATACTGTCCCTCTCACACTCACTACATGCACACAAACTTAAATGGACATACTTGCACACAAATCTTCTTTCTCTCACACACACATGCTCTCTCTCTCTCCTCACATACACATTCTCACATAGACACATACACACTCTCTCATGCACTCACACTCTCTCACACTCACACATATGCCCACACACACTCTCTCTCCATCACACACACATACGCTCTCCCTCACACACACACTCTTATACACTCCACACACACTGACACATATTCACACACACTATTTCTCTTACACACATACTCTCATGTACATATATGCATACACACACTCTCTCTTACATACATATTCTCCTTTACTCACACACACACTCTTGTACATACACTGTCACACTCTCATACTCCTCTTTCTCACACAGCCACACGCACTCATACACACAGTGATAATATTTTCTCGTGCCTTTGGGCCCTGTGTGCCGAGGATCTCTTGAACACTCGCCACATGCCTGTGCCCAGCATTTATGATCCACTCAACCCCATAGCGGCCCCCTGACCTGGACCCTCCATCACACGGTACTAGGACCAGGAAATAGAAGCTTTGCGGTGGACACCTACCGTGCTCAGTGTCTGCACCAACCTGGACCTGCCCACTGCTATCCCCAGCAGCGTCGCCCGCTCACCTTGCTTCCTGGCTGCAGGTCCTGGTGGGTGGGTGTCACCACGGTGCATCACCAAGACAGAGCCCTGCTGCTCCTGCTGGCACAGAGGGCCTCAGTCCTCTGAGAAATCGACCCCTGTTAGAGTGAGGCTGTGTGAGGTGCCAAAACTCAGTAAGGGGGAGTTGGTCAGGAAGAATTCGGCAGGGAGTCTCTTCCCTCTCCCTTCCCTAAATGGTGTTCAGAGATTCAGTGTTTCCTTCTGGGCTCTCAGGAGACAATTCCCAGGGCAGCTCATCAGCTGTCTGCATAGGGAAGCCATCACCATCTCAACAACGCCCTCCTTCAATTTGCTCCTTCTCTGTCTCTTCCTTCCCCTTCACTCTCTCTTGCCTGGGCTTTCATCCTCTCAAAAGGCATCAGTACTCGGGCATTTGCATTAGGCTCTATTTTCTGGTTAATCGGAATTAAGAAAAGATGGTCTCGAGTGCTCAAAGCTGCAGTTAAGGGTCAGAAAAGCACATTGCTGGACACTTTCTATTTTTTTATTCACTATCTCATTTTATCTTCATAGCAATCACGTGAAATTGTCTGTATATCCCTGTTTCATGCCAAGGAACTTGAGCGGTTAAGCTACTTCGTCAAGATCCCGCAGCTCTAAGCCCAGAGCTCAGTTAGTGTTCACTGATCCTGCCTGTCCCGCGGTGCGGGGTCATGTTGAAGGTTATAAGGGTTTGACGTGCTGTGGGATGATGGAATCACTTGACGTGCTCTCTCTCTGGGTGCAAGGGGGATGCATGTCTCTTACATTAGCAAGGACATCTTCTAGTAACTGCATCACTCGGAACTCCTGAAGCTGTGAGCCCACATTCCAAACTCAGCTACTAGGAGTCCAGATAAATGCAGCCTTAGATATGCCACTTTCTGATCGAATAACTGGAAATCTACCTCAAATCACAAAAACTTCAAATAAAAGTACATTACTGTTTTCTTTTCTGCTTGGAATAGATTCTCCTATTATAGCGAAATTTATCAGCTATTTTTGACTCTAAATTCTGCCTCTATACTCCTTAGTGTTTCAGTTTTTTAAAAAAATGTTTAAACAGTACAAGGCTTGCCTCAAGCAGAAGGAATTAGAGTTTTACTATATAACTGGAAGGGTGCCCTTTGGTTCAGAAGGTGAAATCGGTAGAAGGAATATTTGATTGATTTTTTAATTTCCAGATCAAATAGTGAGATGCAATTGATACAAGTTCCACAGGGTGGTGGAGAATTCTTGAACAGCTGCCTACTCTGTCCCCAAGATCTGTCCATGGGCTCTGGACTTTGGGCAATGTACAGAAGGCCCACCTTGTTTATGAGAGAACTTCTCTACACGGCTGCCTTACTCCCTTCCTCCATCTCTGTTGCCCTCCCTCTTTCATTCCTTTTCATTGTCTTCTTTTCTCTCCTGCTCTGGCCTCTTCTTGAACTGAGACCAGCACGGACTGCCAACACTCTCTAGTCTGCTCGCTTTCTTCTACTTGCTAGCAGGAAGAAAAACAAGTCAAGTACTACGTCTGGAAATTGAACCCAAGATCGTGTTCTCCCAAAATATGTGACCCGAGACACTCCATTTTACTGACACTTCCCCTAAAGGCCTCTCTCCCATCCCCAGAGACCTGTGATGCTTTCATTTGTTGTTAGGCCCCCCTCTCAGAGAAAGAAGGGAAAAATCCACTCACTCTTTTAACGAGTTGTATTGAGCATGTTTTAGGTACCATGCCTAGGCTTAGCTCTTGAAGTGTCTATTGTAAGTGGAATTTCATTTTTCATATTTCAAGCACTAATGTCTTCTGAGAGACGCTGAGCTTTAAGAATTTCTGAAGGAAAAGGCTCTTTTAGACTATTATAACACACCATTTTGGTCAACGATCTCTATCAAGCCACACAGTGTACAGCAGACTCTCTTTTAACTGGCCTCTACTTACCTAACGTGGTAGAGTAAATCTTTCTCACCAATATTCACTATCCTCCCTGCAGGAGGCTTATACAGCCTCTCCAGCTTTGATGTAAAGCTTGTCCATGAGATGTTATTTTCCACTTCTCAATGGAAGACCTGGCTGCATGATTTGCTCCGACCAGTGACATGTGGAGGTAGATGACATGTGCCAGCCCCACATAAAAGCGTTAGAAGTTGTCTTGGGTTGCCAGAGTTCTATAATAAAACCACACAATGGGTTGGTTCCACAATAGGAATTTATTCCCTAACAGTTTGAGAAGCTAGAAATCCAAAATCAAAGCGTCAGCAAGGCCAGGCATTCTCCCCCAAGTCTGTAGCATGCTGATGCTGCCTTGTCACAATCCTTGAGGCTCCTTGGCTGGCATCTCTGTCTCCCAATACATGGTAATGTCTTTGGTGTCCTCTTGTATCTTTCTCCAACTTTTGACTTCTCCTTACAAGGCTTCCAGTAACATAAATTACAGCTCATCCTGACTCACATCTACATAGAATCTTAGAAGATCCTATTCACAAATTTGTCCACACCTCAACTGATAATACCTATTAGCAATGCATTCGCACCCGCAGGAGCACGGGTCGACCTAAAGAACACGTTTTCTGTGGGATCCGTGGTTCAGTCCACCAGGGAGCCACCACACGGTCCTGCGTCTCTCTTTTCCCTCTACCATGAGACCGGAAAGTCCCATGTGGGGACCAGGCCTTCAGCCTGGATCCTGAAATGAACCACATGTGAAGCGGAGCTGCAGCCAACACAGAAAGGGCACATCACATGGTGAGAAGCAAATCTTTGTTCCTCTGAGTCAATGAGGTTTGGGGTTATACGCTACCACTGCACAACCAAGTGAAAGCTGACAATACAATAAAAGATCCACTTACGATATTACTCTATATGCCACCTTCTCTGCATAAAACATAGAAAATAACACCTGCAGTCTGCTGATGATGCTGAACTGGGCAGCTGCTCTCTGCTATGCCCATGGACTTCAGCGTCCACTAGAAGAGATTTATACTTGTCACTAATCACTCATACTCTTTCCCAACATGTTTATTCCAGTCGTGCATGTCACTGCTATTACATAATCTAATAGTTATGTAAGCCAATGACCTACAAGTTATGTAAAGCAATGAACTACAAGTACAAAAGAAAGAGATTTGTTGGTTCTATGAAAACCAAGTTGAATATTTTGAAAAGACTCATAGAGGAAAGTCACTAAAACTATTATAAAAGACTGAAGAAACTAGCAAAAATTCTAGAACTTTTTGCACTCAAATTGCTTTGCCCATCACTCTGTTTCACACTTCACTTTAAAGGAATCAAAATAGGAAATCATAAATGATGAATTCTAGGAGCACAGAGCTCCAGTCAGTGAACCTGAAGCCAAAGAAAAGGCTTTAGCCCTACAGCAAAACATTGGCAAATGAATGCGCAAGCATGTGTTTTAAGTTAAGTAAATATTTCAGGTATGCATGTATCAAGTGTTTAAAGAATCTCCCCTTCTTGCTGACTTTCAATTGACAATATATCAATCTCAACTATGATGGCTGAGTGGATTTCTATTGTACATCATCTTTCCTATGTAATTAAGCCCACCGGTGGATCTGTTTGTACAATGACTGGCCACGCCCATCGCCCATCCCCCAGATCTAAATGCAGAGACTTTCATGAGACCTGCAGTCACCTCCCTGCCCAGTCCTGCAGGGCCACGTGGGAACAGGAATGGTGGGGAGGTGTTTGTGTGTATGTGTGTGCATGCGCGCACACAAATGCTAACCAGAGAGAGTGGTAGGAGATGAGCTGTTGAAACCCAGGACTGGATAAAATCTTTTAGAGGCCGTTAAGTTCTCTATCATCCCATATTTAAATATAGTACTTGCCTCTATCATCCCATATTAAAACACAAACAATACCCAAGCCGTAAAGAAATAAAACTCTGATTTTCCCGAGGATGACTTTGTCAATGTGCTCTGATGATAAACATCAGTCTTTAAAAAAAGAAGTTTTCCCTTTTTTGCTGTCCCGGATCTAGGCACCTTAAGGGTGACCTTGCCCTGGCTCTACCCCCTGAATTCCAGTAGGAAATGGCCTCCACAGGAGCTGGGCTTCCTCAGTGGGGACTGAAGGTCAGGTTTTCTGTCTACTCATCTTCCTTCACTCCTTCTCTCTTTCCTTCTGTTCCTCTTTGGCTCTCTCTTGAAATCTGGCATCAGCAATGATGGGGGAAAAGACCCTCTTTCCCAGGCCTCTCTGCACTCCGTCTGCTTTTGACTATGCTCAGGTCTGTACACAGTTCTCACCCGAGGAGGACTCACTGTCGAAGACTGAAATCCGAGCCCTCCTTCCAGCTTCCCTGTACTCATCCGGGGAAGAGGTTAGCCCCCTGGATTTCAGCAGATAGATGCAACGGGGTAGCTCTGCCTCACCCAGAACCCATCATCCTCTGAATGAAGATGCAACCTGCTAACAGTCACCAAAAAGCAAAGCGGGAAATGAGCCCAGGTAGATGTCAGAGCACTCAGCCCCTCTTTCTGCTACCTCTGCAGAGCCATCTGGGTGACATCCCTTTGGTCCTTGAGGTAGGTTAAGGCAGGAAACATCTTGCTGCTTTTAACCCCATCCCTGTAGGTGAGACCCCACTGTCAATGGGACCTTTTGAAGATGTTCTCTTTAGTTAAGTTGTGGCCACTGAATCAGGGTGTGTCTTAATCCTATCACCGGAGGCTTTATGAAGAGAGAACCATGCGGAGGAGCTGGAAGCAGGAAGTCAGCAGAAACCAGAAGGGAAAGGAGAGCACATCGCCAGTGATTACAAAGCCAAGGAACCCGAGGATTGCCAGCAAACCGGAAGGTTACACACCCTGGAAGGAAGTAAGCCTTTTAGCTTACAGAACCCTGAGCCAATGAGTTCCAAGTGAAACCCATTGTGTGGTATTGGTCACAGCAGCTGGGAAACTAAGACAGTCCTCCTCTTAAGCAGCTCTAATACTTAGGAACCCACTAACCATCCTTATTTTATTTCCCCATAAAACTCTCCCCTAAGTTGAGGTGAAGAATATCAATGACACGTCAATGTGAAATCCACATTAAGGTGTTTTCATTCTTATAACACCCTCATTTTAGGCAAATCATGGAAAAGACAGCTCTGTCCTCTATTGGTGAAGTTTTAGGTAGCTGATAAAATTGCTTAGTACAGGTTAGTTTCTGTTAAGCCTACAGCAAACATAGATTTACATACATACATCTGCAACGAGTGGTCTAGGGACTCCTAGGGCTTCCCAGCAGTCTCTTGGTGAGTCCAATGTTTCAACCTCTTTCATATTAACACCAGACATAATTTGCTTTTTGCTCTCATTCTCTCAGGAGTGTGCAGTAGAGTTTTTCAGAGGTTGCATGATATGCAATTTCACCATAGAAGATCTGACCATCTTCCACTCAAGCCAGGATCTTCTACTAAGAGATTTGGAAAAATGTAAGGCAACAACACTTTTTTCAATGTATATATATATTTTTTTAATTTTGAAAAACATGATTTTCATTTGCAAAAGATGTTATTTATATGAACATGTAATGGGCTTATTATTGATAGTGTAAAATTCATTAGTAAATATTTTTTAAACTTTCTCAGATTTAATTTTTTTTCAGATTTAATTTTCATGCAGTAGTGATTGATAGATATAATTCACATGAACAGAGGCTCTCTGGGGTCATTAATAAATTTTTTAAAAAGTAAAAGAGTCCTGAGGCCAAAAAATTTGAGAACTGCCTATAAGACACACATGTATCTATATCCATATCTGTACCTATATCTGGATCTGTTTTTACATCTGTAGCTTTATTTAGTATACTTACTATTGCATACATCTTTCCACATTTTATAGAGGAAGAAGCTGAAGTCAGCAAGGTCATGGTGACAAGGCCAAGGTCACACAGGGAGTCGGGGGCTGGGAGGGAACCAGGATCCTCGCACTAGAGGCAGTGCACCATCCACTGTACCATCCATTCCAGCAGGCAGTCAAATCACTTGCTGGCCAAGAAGGACCACACACAATATAAGATTTCAGAGACAAATGGTAAGTAAAGGTACAGAAAGATGTGTTTTCTATTATGAGCAAGTGTTTGGGGTTTCTTTGAATTGTTAAATTGAGTGTTTCTTCTTTTTTTCTTCATTAGATAAATGATGGGTTTACAAACAATCCTGCACAAAATATGGGATTCCCAGACATTGCCCTATTGTTAACACCTTGCATTGGTGTGGTACATTCGTTATGACTGATGAGGGCAATCTTTGTAATTGTACTATTAACTGTACCCCATGGCTCGACTTAGGGTTCACTCTTTGTGTAGTGCAGTTCTATGGACTTTTAAAACATTTTATTCTGTTTCCGTATATACCACCTAACATTTCCCCCATTTAATTACATTCAGGTACATATTTCAGTGCTGTTGATTACATTCACAAAGCGAGTTTTGACAGGTTTCCCAGTTCTTTTGAAACCATAATGTGATCTCAGGTCTTAATCCCTATTCCTGATTTCCACGTAACTCTATGTCTTTCTAATTTTGGTAATAAAAAAAATCTGAAAACTAAAAACCTTATTACTCAGTCATTTTGCATATCTGAGAGAAGCACCTAATCCATCTGGATTTCTTTTATTTTCCTTCTCCAAAACTACCTTGTAGATTTTTGCCTTCACTCTCTCTCCTCATTGATGAACGCAAGGATGCGCAATGTTCTTAAAATAGCAGGGATTTCCATGAATGCTCTCAAGCTCCCTGCAGCTTGGAGCAGTGTGTGTAGGACCCCAGCAGAGATGCTAACCCAAGCCCTCCTCCCTGTGGCTCCATCTCCCTTCCATGGTACCTGGTAAAGAGACATGTCTGAAAGTAGCAATACCTGAAAGCACTTCCAAAGCTGCCCCAAGAATTTTGTCTTCTTGATCTTGTAGGCAAGGATTGACCTTTACAAGGCAAAGATTGACCTTGTAAGAAAGTGGAGGTATCAGTTTCAGGATCTCTTCCTCTGCTTTTTTTTTCCTGGATCATAGAAAATGTGTAGGCTTTGGGGCTGGGTCTTAGGCTGGAAGGAAGGCAGACAGAGGCTTCTCAGTTAAAGCATATATCAAAAGAGAAGCGAGTGATTCTAAAGAGCTCCAGATGTTAAGTCTCATTTCCCTAGTACACAAATCAAGAATTATACTCTCAGAGTTTCTGGTTTGTCTTGAGGTATAAGTATTGTCATGGTCAGGTTCATGTGTCAACTTGTCCAAGTGGTGGTACCTGTTTGTCTCGTTAGGCAAGTGCTGGCCTGTCTGTTGCAATGATGACATTTCATAGAATTAGACCATGATCACGTTGGCTGCATCCACAGGCTGATTCCATTTGTAATCAACCAAAGGGGAGTGTCTTCTGCAATGGGTGATGCTTAATCTAATCACCGGAAGCGTTTTAAGGAGGATTCAGAAGAGACAGGCTCTATTCCTGCTTGGCTGGTGAGCCTCTCCTGTGGAGTTTGGCCAGACCCTCCACTGGAGTCATCGGCTTCGCAGCCTGCCCTGCGGATTTTGGAACTGCATTCCCGCAGTCACGTGAGACACTTTCATAAATTTTATATTTGCAAGTGTTCCCTGTTGATTCTGTTTCTCTAGAGAACCCTAACGAATACGTGTTTGTTTGTTTGTTTTATCATAGATCAGGGCTGAGGAATCAGACTTGTCACCAAGTCTGATTCTGTAACATATTTCTCACTCTTCCTACCAGTACCTCCAAGCCATGGAATGGAGCTGTGAGTATCCACAGACCTTCTGGATTATTCTGCTAGCATAGTTTCCCTCCCTATCTGCTGGTACCTGCTCCCAACTCTGGCTGCCGTGGTACCAGGCAGAGGATAAGAGCAGACCCCAAGGCACCAGCTTTCAGATGTTTGGCCCATGCAAATAGAAGCTGTAACGCATGCACCCCACATGCTCTCTGCTCGCTCTTCCATTAGGAGACATTCCCAGAAGAGCTCTGTGGCATGGCTTGCATGGCTAGTCTAGGTTTTGAGGTAACCATTCCTCATTGGTTGGGGGTGTAATCATACCAAGCTGAATTCTGACACATTTTAGAATTCTCCATTAAGCCTAGATGTAGAGAGTCGTCTTCCTCAGAGGAAAAATCTTGTCATGTCTCCTCCAATTTTCCCAGTAGAATTTTCTGGTTTAAGTCATCAAACATGTGGGTATGAACTCTCAGGAATTTGGGGGACATCTCAAGGCCCTATCTAGAGCTGAATATATTGTCTCTCTCATTCTTTGATGAGTCCTAGAATAGGATCTCAGGACCAGAGAGCTTTCCCTGGGGTTGACCCAGCCTGGTCTTGAGAGTCAAGCTCCCTCCTTCCACCACACGTAACTAAAGGTCTCCCTGGGCTGCAAGAGAGGGCAGGGGTGGAGGGAGTGGGCTAGGGGTTAAACAGAGCTCAGTATAATTTTATTGAATGAATAAAGAGATGGTTACAAGATCCAACATCCTCTTCCACCTTTTACCCATTTCTGTCCTTTGCAGAATCAAGAGATGTAGTATGACTTGCTGATATTGTTTCCATTGACAATGATAAGTAGATTTGAGATGACTTTAGATACAGATTAGTTAGAAACATTTTTTAAAGAACCAAAGCTAAGATATATAAAATACTTACTTTTAAGCTCCTATCTGACATTTAATGGTATTAATAATAAAGCTCCACTTACTATCTTTCAGAAAGGATTAGGCTAAGATGATTCTTTCCAGGGTCCCTCCAGCTCAAAGACTGTCATGATTTTAAAGTTTTCATTACCTGGCATAGTTGAACTTCACCAGGCTTACGAAAGGAAATCTCTATCTTCGTGTACTAGAATGGACAAAGATTTGAAGTCCTGCTTCCACTTCCTCTTAGATCAGGGGCCAATGAGCAAGTTTCTTGGGAAATAATATGGCCTTCACAAAGTCATGGTGAGAATTAACTTGTGCATGCATGCTTTCTTAGCACTGAGCCTGGAATATTCTAAATGCTAATACATGGCCTCTTCCACTCATCTATTTCCTAAGCAATGGAAACCATTCTTTGTAGTTCGATGCCCACTAAGGAATACATAGAAAGCATAATGCGTGAGGATGTTGGAGGTTTTTAAAACCGTGATAATTTGGAAACAATTTGTAAAATCTAAATTAAAACTGTAAAAGATTATCATCATCATTCTACTGTAATTTGTTGAAGAGAAGAATTTTAAAAATGTATTAGCCTATTGCTGAATTTTACTCTGCTCCTCAAATCCAGTCTGCACTGGGCTAAACTTCAATGAAGTTTTTTTTTTTTTAATTATTAAAGAAGCTTTTGGTTACAGAAAAACCATGCTTAAAATACACATTTCCCATTTGCCACCCTTTATCTCACTTTAGTATGGTACAATTGTTATAATTCATGAAAACATATATATATGCAACCTAAAATTTCCCCCTTTTAATTACCTCCAAATATATAATTCAGGGTTGTTGATTATGGTCACAGTATTTTGGTATTATCATTAGTTCAATAACATTCCACTGTGTGTCTATACCATATGTTATTAATCCCTTCATCAACTGATGGACACTTGGTTGCTTCCATCTTTTGTCAGTTGTGAATACTGCCACTATAAACATCAGTGTGCAAAATCTGTTTGAGTCCAGCTTTCAATACCTTGAGGTAGATACCTGGAAGTGGGATTGTCAGGTCATATATGGTCATTCTACTTTTTTTTGGAATGCTGTATGGTGGCGGTCATATTTCAGCAGCACCATTTGTTGAAAAAAATTTCTTTGGAAGTGTATAGGCCGGGAATCGAACCCGGGTCTCCCACATGGCAGGCAAGAATTCTACCACTGAACTACCCATGCACCCCCATATATAGTAATTCTGTACTTAACTTTCTGTGGAAATGCCAGACTACCTTCCTTAGCAGCGGCACCATTTTATATCCCCACCAACAATGAATGTATTTCTCTACATCCCCCAAATTTGAGATTTTTGTTCTTTTGATAGTAGCCATTCTAGTGGGTGTGAAATGGTATCTCATCATGGTTTTGATTTACATTTCCTTGATGTTTCATGTGCTTTGGAGTCATTTGTATATCTTCTTTGGAGAAATGTCTTTTCAAGCCATTTTTTCCCTTTCCATTTCTCTCTTTACTTCTTTGGGATTGTGATAGCTTAAAGAGATCATTTGGGTGGATTGTTTTGTTTTTCTTTTTCTTTGTTAGAGAAGTGGGTTTACAGAACACTCATGCACGAAGTACAGGATTTTCATATACTGCTCTGTTATTGGCACCTTCCACTGGTGTGGAATATTTGCTAAAATTGATGATAGTACATTTTTATAACTGTGCTATTAATTATAGTCCAGTTTAATTTAGTGTTCACTGTTTGTGTAGTATACTTCCTTAGATTTAAAAAAAGAAATCTTTCTCTGTTGCCATATATAGAATCTAACATTTCCCCTTTTAATCACATTCAGATATATATATTTCTGCTATATTACATTTACAATGTTGTGCTACCTTCACCAAACATCCATTACCAAAACATTTCCCTCATTCTGAATAGGAATCCTGTACATTTTAAGCCTTAACTTCCCACCACCTATTCCCACCCTGTTTCCTGGTAACATGTATTCTAGACTTTGATTCTATAAGCTTTCTTTTTATTATTTCAAATCAGTGAGATCATATAATATTTGTCCTTACATGTCTGGCTCATTTCACCCAACACGATACTGTCAAGATTCATTCATGTTGTGGTATGTATGAGAACTTCATTCCTTTTTATGGCTGAATAATATTCCATTGTATGTACATATCACAATTTAATTATCCATTAATCAGTTGATGGACACTTGGGTTGCTTCCATCTTTAACCCTTTGGCTGTTTAAGATTGCATTGTTAAAAAAAAGATTACATTGTTTAATTTCCACATATCTTGAGTTTTCAGTTTTTCCTTCTGTTATTGATATCTACAGCTTCATTCCATTGTGGTCAAAGAAGATACACTGCATGATTTAAATCTTTTTTAATTCATTGAGTGCTGTTTTGTGACCTAAGCTATAGTCTATCCTGGAAAATGATCCATGTGCACCCAGGAATAATGTGTGCTCTGATGCTGCTGGGTGAAGTGTCCTATGTATGTCTGCTAGGTCCAGTTGGTTTAGAGTATTGTTCAAGTCTTCAATTTCCTTATCGATCTTCTGTTTAGATGTTCTGTCCATTAATGAATGTGGTGTATAAAAGCCTCTTACCATTAATGTAGAACCATCTATTTTTCCCTTCAAATCAGCTAGTATTTGCTTCACATTATAAAATATATATAAAATTGTTACATCTTCTTATTAAATTGACCCCTTTATTAGTATATAATCTCTGTCCCTAGTGACAGTTTTTAAATTAGTGTGTATTTTATCTGATATTAGTATAGCTACCGCAGATTCCTTTTGATTACTACTTGCATGGTATATTTGTTTTCATACTCCTACTTTCACTCTACTTATGTCTTTGAATTTAAGGTGGATCTCTTACATACAGCATATAGATGGCTCATGCTTTTTTTTTTTTAAATACACCCTGCCATTCTCTGTCTTTTAACCAGAAAGCTTAATCTATTACATTTAAAGTAGCTAATAGTAAGTCAGGACTTTTGTCTGTCATTTTGCTATTTGGGGACCCTTATTTGTAAGTCTTACATATTTTTGTGCTTCAACTCTTCCATATTTATATTTCATATTGACTTGATTTTTTTTGTACTGTACCATATTGAGACCTTTCTCATTTCTTTCTGATAATACCTTTCATATATTTTTCTTTGTGGTTTCCATGGGGTTAAAATTTAACATCCTTAATGTATAACAATCATATTTGATGTAATATCAGCTTGACATCAATAGCATACACATACACCATTTCTATATTTTTCCTTCCCCCCACATTTTTTGTACTTCTTACAAATTATATCTTTGTACATTGTATGTCCAAACCATAGATATCATTACTTTTTATGGATTTGCATTTTTAGCACTTGTAGGAAGTAAGAAGAGAGTTAAATACCAAGAAATATAATACATTCATAATTACCCGTATGTTTACCTTTCTTGGAGGTCTTTATTTCTTTATGCCACTTTGAACCACTGTCTAGTGTCCTTTCCTTTCAGACTAAAGAACCCCTTTAGCACTGCTTATAGGGCATGTCCTGTGGTGAGGTCCCTCAGCTTTTATTTATCTGGAAAGGTCTTAATCGCCCTCATTTTTGAAAGAAAAGTCTAACCAGATATAAAATTATTAGTTGACAATTGTTTATCTCTCAGCACTTTAAGTATTTCAACCCACTGCCTTCCTGCCTCCATAGTTTCTTTTTTTTGTTTGTTTGGGCAGGCACCGGAATCGACCCCGGGTCTCCAGCACAGCAGGTGAGAACTCTACCTGCTGAGCCACTGTGGCCCACCCTTCTCCATGGTTTCTGATGAGAAATTGGCACTTAATCTTATTGGTACTCTCTTGTACATAATATATTGCTTTTCTCTTTCATAATTTTAGCCTTTTTATTAGCATTCAACGGTTTAACCAGTATGTTCCAGGATTTATCTTCAAGTTTATCCTGTTTGGTGTTCTCTGGGCTTCCTGGATGAGCATATTCATATTTTTTTCTAAGTTTGGGAAGTATTCCTCATTATTTCTTTAAATCTTCCTTCTGACTCTTTCTCTTTTTCTTCTCCTGGGACTCTCATAATGCTTGTATTGGTATGCTTAATAATGGCCCACAAGCTAGCTTTGCTTTTTATAATTCTTGTATTCTTTCTACTCCTCAACTTGATTCATTTCAATTGTCTTGCCTTCGAGTTCACTGATTCTGTCTTCTACGAACTCCAATCTGCTATTGCAACCTTCTTGGGAAGGGTTTTAAAATTTTGTTTCTTGTGGTCTTCAACTCCAATAACTCTGCTTGGTTCCTTTTCAGAATTTCTATCTTTTTATTGAGATTCTCATATGTTTATTCATTGTTTTCCTGATATCTTTAAGTTCTTTCTCTGTATTTTCCTTTAACTCTTTGAGCAAAATGATGATTTTTTTTAAGTCTTTGTTCATTGTGTCCACAGTCTAGTCTTCTTGGCTCATGTTTTGTGGATATTTATCCTCTTCTTTTGGATGGGCCATCATTTCCTGTTTCTTTGTCTTGTAATCTTTTGTTACACATTGTACATTTTAGTGTTTTTAAGTGTTAACTCAGATTTATTCCCCGAGATGTCTATTTCTTAGGTTTGTATCCAGTAGTGATATGACAGAAATTTTCTTGAACGTGAAGAGCTAACAAAACCAAGCAAGTCTAAGCAAAAATACCTTTTACCATCTTTGTAATTGGCTTTGTATTATCTGGTGCTCGCCTTCAGATTTCAGCTTCCCATCATGAAGGTCAGCTCGAGGCAAATGCAAAGGCCAGGGTCCTCTTGTCTTTTCTGGGTCTGTGTCTTATCCCGGACTTGTGCTTGCTAGTGGCCTTAGGAATTGTCCTGTTTACAGGAGTTTGAATGTATCCTCTACTCCACTCTACAGAAAACAAAACTTATCCCTCTCCTGAGTCTTCCACTGCAGGATTTTGAGCAAATAAGCCTTTGTCCAGGCCATGTGCTTCAATAGTTATCTACACTGCTTTCATTGTCATCTCAAGCTGCTTTTGCCTGGAAGTGGGGCATGCTCTGGAAAGGAGTTCCCAAGTCAGTCTTTCCAAACCAGGACAAGATCAGGGACCCACAAGGGATTGCCAGAAGACTCCAAATTGACCTGGGAAGGAGAGGGAAGGAGCCAGGAAGGCACCAGAAGCTTCTTCCAAGGCTCCCCAAAGCTGTACTTTCTTCACCCAACAACTGTCCAGGAAATGGAGCACCTTACCTGTCCTCCACACCTCTGAGAAAGTATAGTATCTTTAAGTCTCCTCCATTGCTTTGTCTTTGTGGGGTTGGAGCAATGGCCACTCTCAGAGCCAGGCCACCAGCAATCTGAAGTAACTAATCAAAATCAGTCAGACCGGGCATCCTTGAATCTTCGGGAGCTAGCTCTTCATGTCCCACCCTGGCACCAGCATGTTGCACCAGGGGCCAGGTCTTAGCATCTCACTGCTGTCAATCATGAGACTGGGGAATACAGGATAGTGGCCACTGCATGAAGAGGAAAATCCACTGGTATTTGTCAGTTTACCACTTTTTTCCTCCTGCTTGTCCCTTGATGCTGCACAGTATTCTACTGGACTCCAGAGTTTCAAAATAATTGATTCAGACAGTTCCGGCCTCTTTAATGGTTGTTCTGGTGGAGGGCTGATTCATGGAACATCTTACTCTGCCTTATTCCCACAATCATCTCCTGATATTTTTATTTTGCTAATTTTTTGGTAAGATTGTTTTCCTGTAATATTTTACTTTGGTGCTAGCAAATGGATCAAAAAAGTGTTGTTGCATCTCTATCCTAGTTACAGCATCGATACAATTGGATGCTATATCATTTATAGCGCTCACAACTAAACAATTTCTACATTAAAAAAATGCTGGATAATACTAGAGCTTGCCAGTGTTGGTTCTGCTTTTGTCTGTGGGCATGTGAGCTGACAGGGAGGTTCTGGTGTCAAAATGTGAAATCACCATGCCCAGGGGCACATCAACCAAGACCACCGTTTCAGCTAATACTTCTGGAATGCAGAATACCAGGAATGGGTTGGCTTTTGTAAAGGGGATTTATTAAGTTACAAGTTTATAGTTCTAAGGCCTTAAAAATGTCCAGACTAAGGCATCCACAGACAAATACATTGACTCCAAAAACAGGCCAGTGTCTGTCACATGGGAAGGCATGTGGCTGGTGTCCGAGGTCCTTGCTCCCAGTTAATTGCTTCCAGCTTCTGATCCCAATGGCTTCCTCTTTAGGCATGTAGTGGCCTTCACTTAGCTTCTCTGGTGCAAAACTCTAGGTTTCCTCTCTCAGCATCTCATGGGAAGGCATGTGGCAATATCTGCTGGGCTCCTCCCCCAGCTTCTGGTTTTAAATGGCTCTTGCAGCTCTTTTGAGTCCTTCTGGTATTTTCCTCTGCATCTCCAAATATCTGTGTCTGAGCTTTCTCCCTGCATGAGCTCTCTTAAGGACCCCAGTAAAATAATTAAGACCCACCTTAAGTGGGTAGAGCCACATCTCCATCTAATCAACACATCACAGCCATAATTGGCTATGTCACATCTCCATGGGATCAACCTAATCAAGAGGTACCACCCTACAATATTGGATCAGGATTAAAAGAACACGGCAACTTTGGGGTATTCAACAGTTTCAAACCAGTACAATGATCATCTTCCTAATCCCAAAGCCACCCATATAAATGCACACAACCTACCTCTAAACCTAAATTGTTTTCCTTCTTAAATAAACTATAATAATAATAAATGACAATGATAAATAACAGATAATTTTGCACATCGTTTTCTCTCCTTTCATTTCATGATAGATGATAAACGTTTGGAGTGAAGAACTGAGAAAGAAACGTTGAGTGTGCTTTTGTAACAGGCACCCATCAGTGCCTTTGCACCATTGGGGTTGCTCTGCCTCTGGAAGGGGCAGGCATGATGACTGTTCTTCTGTAGGGTCAGAAGAAGAGATCTGCAATCCTGGGACTAAGCTGAAGCCTCAGGTTTGCCATTATCGGCCTCATGACTGGGAATAGTAAGTCACACTTCTGCCATTTTGTTACTGGATTACAGAGAGTGCCTACCTCCCAGGGTCTTTAAAGAATGAAATGAAATGTTGTTGGTGAAGGCGCTTCACAGACCCTAGCTTACTATGCAAATAACAGGTGATAACAGTTCTGAATTTAGGAGGGACTTGATAATTATTTACTTTAGGGTTATAATTTGACATAAGTGTTTTAATCCTAAATGATGGACTTTCACACATTCGCAGAAGGCAGAGCCATAAATCACTGGGCATATTACCTGTAGCATTACAGTCATTTGGATCAACCGGCAGAGGTGAAAAGCAAAGAAACTGAAAGGCTTTTGCAGAAAACACACATCCCAGCATCTTAGAACAAAAGTCAATAATATTTTCCAATGTTTTTCCAACTATCAATATGATTATCATATTTATTCAGCCATGGCATTCTAAAGGTGAAGACATGGAGGAAAATCAGTGCGTATGATCTTGAATAGTATTTGTCATAAATGACAAAATGACAGTATTAACATCTTTCAACCATTGTGTTTTAGAAACTAATTTCTTTTCCACCTCTTTACAAAAGAGCAAGAATTGTCCACTTGCTGAAGGGGGAGAAAATTACCTTGATTTTAGGAACATCATTTTTCTATTCATTCTATCTAAAAATCTACTTTGAATGGATAAGTGTGATTATGTAATTTCTAACTCTGTTAGCCAATAATTTTTAAGACAAGGGAAGGACTTGTTTAACAAGTAGTAAATCTTCAGAGTAAAGCATACAAAATAGACTTGAACAATACCTAAAAATATGCCTTTTATAGCATTTACCATTAACATCTCAGTAATTATATTGTGGTTTTCTATCATCAGGATGTGAAATGCATTTATTTTACTGGATTAAAACTACTTTGCAATTTTCCTGTCATACAAAAACAGTTTTCCAGCTGTTTAGTTTCGCCTGTGCCTTAGCCTAATGCAAACATACACAATTTACATTTAAGGGTATTTTGACTCTTAGACCTATTATAAAATATTAGTGGTAAAATCGTCTTTAGATATTATTTAGTCTGGTGTATCTTGGCACACATTTAGTTACAAAGAAGTGAAATATCTGAATTCTCTACCATAGATTTTTATATATTTTATTATTATAATAACTTCAGTAGAAGAAAATAAAGATATTTTGTGTGTATATATCATATAAATAATTAAATTTTCAAAAATAGAAGAAAATGAAAGCATTTTTATTTATATTATTGGCAAAATTAAAGTAAGTGTGCATTAGTAATGTACATTTAAAGTTAATAAATGTTATGCAAAATATGTATAGTTTGAGCGTTATTGAAATAAGATAAACTATATGATTAATGTTCTTCCTTGCTCTATCTAAGTATATGACTATAATGTACATTGCTCAGTTAGGAACAACTAATTTCTTAAATTCAATTTTCAAGGAAATCTGTATTACATTACATTTAAAAAGAACTATACTACACTTGATGATAATTCTTAAAGTATTTTCCTTCAGTGATCATGCAATTATTGGTGTGTGATCCACAAATGGATGAGTAAATTTCAAATTTCCAGAACACAGGCCTTCTTATGAGAAAGACATTGAAAAATTATATCAAAGCATTCAGAAAAAAAAAATTCCCACATCCCATTTTATATGCAAGCATACTGAGATTGGAAATTAAAAAACTGAAGGGTACTTCCATCGTTAATCTTCTTTGTGTATTTCCAAAATGCACATTCTAATCTTCTTGTATTTATCAGTGTTATTATAAAAATTGAAGACATTGGGCGGGCCATGGTGGCTCAGCAGGCAAGAACGCTCGCCTGCCATGCCAGAGGACCCGGGTTCGATTCCCAGTGCCTGCCCATGTTTAAAAAAAAAAAAAAATTGAAGATATCATAGTGACTTCAAGACTCAAAATCCTTGATAAGTAAAAGACATAACTATGTGAGCTTTGTAACCCATTCTTTTGAAAATATTTAACCAAATCTTAATTTTTAAGAGTTCTCGTGCATGGGTGGTTCAGGGGTAGAATGCTCACCATCCATGCAGGAGACCCGGGTTCGATTCCCAGACAATGCACAGCCCGAAAAAAAAAAAATCAGCTTGAAGAATTCTCAATTTAGGGTTATCATCTAATAATCTTCTGAAAAATCTTCCTTCCAAAGGAAAGCAATTTAATTCATCATTAAGTAATGAAAAGTATTCTCAGATCTAATTTTTTCTAAGAGTAACGTTCGTGTTGTCAACATACATTGCCCTTAATAAAATTTGTAATTTATACAAATCATAAAAGAGCTTCATTTAAGCAGGAAAGTCTTTGTGGGGAGGGGATGTGGAGTGTGGTACAGGGTTGGCAATGACAGAAACAAAGTATGTCTGTCAGTCTGCCCTGGTCAATGTCTGTAATTTTATTTCTTGAACCAGATTATCTCCCAATCATATTCACAAGGCCACCCTACAATCCAAAATATTTTCTAATTCTGATATTTTCATCATAAATTTATACAACTGTGAATGAAGTACTTCACAATGGACATCAGGGAAGTGATTTAAATGCTGCACATGGATTCTACTTTCATATCATCATTAACAGAGAAGCAACAATAGAATTTCAAGGCTATGGTTAGGATACTAGTTAGCTTATCATCTCGAAAGCCAATCTTTTTTGTATTTTAGTATTTTAAATCAACTGATTCTTCAATATAAACACTGGTGAAAGACTGAATTTGAATTCTGATAGCTCAGCCTCAGTTCCCTAAATGGATTAAGTGTGTATAATAATAATGCATACATCATAGAGAGACTGAGGGGATTAGATGAAAGATTGTATAACAAAGTGCTCAGTAGATGATAGCCGATGCTAGGTGTTTTTTTTTTTAAATATAAAACATTTTAGTTTAAGGTCAACGGGAAAATTTTGTAGACTGATCAGTAGCTTTCAGGTGTTGCCACAAAAAACTACTGATCTAATTCAATGTCCTCTCTTAACAGATAATCAAGCCGAAGCCTGAGACAAAAAAATACCTTTCCCAACTACATAACTAATTTTTACCTGAACTAAGAATTTGGGCCTTAAAAATCAAGTCTCCTTTCAGAAAATTTTAAAGCATCCAATAAGTAATAGTTACTTTAATTAACTTATCTAGTATCCTATTTCCTTAAAAGTCAATGGAAACATTGATTACACCTCAACTTTAAAAGTCCTTTAATTTGTCACTAAAAGCTAATTCGATGAAAATGTCTGCTTCCCTAATTTCACCTGCTTTTCGTATCCTAATGATCTCTCAGATTTGGAATCATCTAGGCCCTGATGTGTTTTTTGCAAAATCTCTGGTGTGTGAGACTTCCAGGAAGATGGCCGAATAAGATAGGTTGAGTTCGCCCTGCTTCAAAGAACAGCTAGAGAAGGAACAGAAGAAAGACGAGGAGAGTGATTCTAGGGTGTCAGTGGCCTGGGAAGGTCTTCTACACCACATATGAAAGCCCTGGCTGAAAAAGCAGAAGAATTGAAGCACAGAGAACCAGAGACTGACCAGTCAGTGCAAACAGCCTAGCACATGCATTTCCAGACAGAGGTCCAGAGACTTCAGGAGTGCACAGACAGGGAGACGGGGACAAGGAGGTAAGCCAAGCTGCATTCCTTGAATGCACTACTCACGTGTGCCACCCCCACCCCACAACCCGCGACTCCCCCCACAACCCATGTACCTGAACCCTATTACTTGCCCCCTCACTGTGTTCCAAGAACCCTGCCTATACCTTGTGCATTCCCACCCTACATCCCTGCCTTTCACATGAGCAAGACCTACCTTTCTCTTGCAACAGCACAGTCTCACCCTACCTCTCCCAAGACCTCTGTACCTGCAGCCAGCCCCTTGACCTCCCGCTCCCCCTCCCTGCCCCCTGCAAGAAGCCACCTGTGCATCCAGGCTGCAGGCACTCACCTTTATACCCAGGCTATACTCACACCCAGCCCAAATAGTCACTCAATCCCCCCATCTCTGTGCATGCACACATCAGGATCTGGACCCCCAAACACATGCATGCACACATGTCCACTCATGTCACACCCCTTCAGTTCTGGGCAAGTGCTGACCTACACATCCAGGTCATACCTGCCCCCAGCCCACGCAGGTGTAATCTGGCCCCACTGCCCCTGAGCTCTGCTAATGTGCACACCATGGCCCTGCCCCACAGACCCACATACCGGTACCACTACATCCTCCCTGCTGGGTGCCCATGTATCTGTGCATGGGCCTCTTGACCCTGCACCCTACTTCCCCTGCCCTGCATACCCTTGCCCTACCCCACAGCACAAGTGTCTTTTTCCCACACCTGGCAGGTGCTCTCAGGCACATCTGTGCCACATAGCCCCTGCCCTGCACAAGTGGGCAAGCCCTACTCCACTCCACTCCTGCATCTGTGTACCTATGCCAGGGCCTTGCCCACCCATCATCACCCACCCCCAACACATGTCCTACAACTTCCGTGACCTATGCCCTGCCCCTACACACTTCCACATCTGCGTCCTGGCCCCACTGGATCCCTCCCCCTGTGCAAGGACACACCCATGCCCCAACCTCCCTGTGCCCTGACTTCTGTGCCTTGTATCCCACACCCTGACACCCATGACCCACATGTTTCATGCACCCACTTGTATCCTGCCCACATAACAGCCCCACCACTTCTGCTCAGCACCTCCATCTGCCTCCTGCCACCCCCTACCTCTGCGTCTCCCAGACTGAGCTCTGCTCCTATGCTCCAAGGCTTACCTGAGCTGCACCTTGCCCCTACAGCCCTTCATCACACACCCACAACCCTGTGACCCATACCCCACACTCAAAAACACCAGTATAGAGTCCCTAAACCATACATATACCTGCACCACAACCTGTCACTGAGCTGTTGTGCCCCTCCCCATACCCCACATCCTGCTCTATACAACAAATACAAAGCTTTAGACTAGTGAGAGAAATCAACATCCAATGTAACCCTATCAAGATAGTTACATGCCACAAACACAAAAGAAGATCACTAACCATGTGAAGATGCAGACAGATACAGCCCAGTCTAATGATCAAATTAAAACACTGGAAGAGATGCAGACTTTGTAAGAACTAACCAAAGATGTTCATATAACTTTACTTAATAAAATCAGTGGGATGGCTAATGACATAAAGGAGATCAAAAGGATACTAGAAGAGCATAAAGAAGAATTTGAAAGAATAAATAGAAAAATAGCAGATAAAACAGAGATTAAAGATGCTATAGACCAGATAAAAAATATACTAAAGACACACAATAGCAAAAGAGGCAGAAGAAAGCATAAGTGAACTAGAGGACAGGACAAATGATTTTGTGGTTGTTGTTGTTGCATGGGCAGGCACCAGGAATTGAACCCGGGTCTCTGGCATGCCTGGAAAGAATTCTGCCACTGAACCATTGTCACATCAACCAGGACAATGGATTTTGAACACATAAAAGAGCAAATGACAAAAAAGACAGAAAAATTTGAATTGGATCTCAGGGAAATAATGGACAAAACAAAGCACACAAATATAAGAATCACTGATGTCCAGAAGGAGAAAAGAGTAAAGGCCTAAGAAGATTAGTGGAGGATATAATGGGGGAAAACTACCCAAACTTTATAGAAGACATAAAGATGCAAATGAAGGAAGCCCAATGAGTGCCAAATAGAATAAATCCAAATAGGCCTACCCCAAGACACATACTAATCAGACTGTCAAATGTTGAGGAGAAGCAGAAAATCCTGAAAGCACCAAGAGAAAAGCTATCGACCACATACAAGGGAAAACACATAAAACTGAGTTCAGACTACTCAATTGGCACTATGGAGGCAAGGAGGCAGTGGAATGATATATTCAAGATCCTGAAAGAGAAAGACTTCCAGCCAAAAATTCCATACCCAGCCAAATTGTCCTTCAAAACCATGGAGAGATTAAAACTTCCATAAGCAAATAAAGGTTGAGAGAATATGTCAACAAGAGACCAGTTCTATAACAAATACTAAAGGGAGTTCTGCTGGCTGGAAAAAAAAAGTAAGGAGAGGGAAGTCTGGAGGAGGGCACAGAATTGAAGAGTACCGGTAAGAGTAACCTAAAGTATAAAAAAAGAAAGAAGGAAAAGAACATATAGATCTGACAAGTAAAATCCAAAGGATAAGATGGCAGATTCAAAAAATGCCTTTACAGTAATAGCTTTGTATGTTAATGGACTATACCTACCAAAAAAAGATACAGATTGGCAGATTGGATTAAGAAATATAATCCAGGGCGGGCCGCGGTGGCTCAGCGGGCAAAGTGCTTGCCTGCTATGCCGGAGGACCTCGGTTCGATTCCCGGCCCCAGCCCATGTAACAAAAAAAAACGGAGAAACAGAATACAATAAAACAAGAAAATGTTTAAAAATGTTTCCCTTTCTTCCTTCCTTCCTTCCTTCTATCCTTCCTTCCTTCTCTCTGTCTTTAAAAAAAAAAAAAAAAAAAAAAAAAAGAAATATAATCCAGCTATATGCTGCTTACATAGACTCATCTTAGACACAAGGATGCAAATAGATTGAGAGTGAAAGTCTGGAAAAGGATGTTCTGTGCAAACTGTAACCAAAAGAAGCAGGCGTAGCTATACTAATATCTGACAAAATAGACTTTAAATGTAAAGATATAATAAGAGACAGAGAAGGACACTATGTATTAGTGAAAGGGACAATTAACCAAGAAGATATAACAATCATAAATGTCTATGCTCCTAATGAAGGAGCTCTAAACTACATGAGGCAGACATTGGCAAAACTGAAGGGAGTGATAGATGATTCAACAATAATAGTAGGAGACTTCAATACAGCAATCTCCTCTACAGACAAAACGATCAGAGAATCAACAAGGAAATAGAGAACTTAAACAATTTGATAAACAAACCTAACAGACATATATTGATCATTACACACCAAAACTCCAGGATATACGTTCTTCTCTAGTGCTCATGGAACATTCTCCTGGATAGATCATACACTGAGACACAAAACAGGTCTTCATAATTTTAAAAACATTGAAATTGTTCAAAGCATGCTCTCTGATCACAATAGAAGCTGGAAATCAATAACCACCAATGAACAAGAACTTTCACAAATATATGAAGACTAAATAACACTCTTTTAAACAATGAGTGGGTCAAAGAAGAAATTCCTAGAGAAATCAGTAGCTATCTGGAGATGAATGAAAACAGGAACACAACATCTCAGAACTTATAGGATGCAGCAAAGGCTGTGCTGAGAGGGAAATTTATTGCCCTAAATGCCTATATTAAACAAGGAGAATAGGCAAAAATTGAGGATTTAACTGCTCACCTGGAAAAACTTGAGAAAGAACAGCAAACTAATCCCAAAGCAAATAGAAGAGAAATAACAAAGATTAAAGCAGAGTTTAATGAATGGGGGAACAAAAGAACAATAGAAAGAATCAATAAAACCAAAAGTGGTTCTTTGAGAAAATCAATAAATTCGATGGGTCACTAGTAAGGCTGACAAAGAAAAAAAGAGAGAGAGGATGCAAATAAACAAAATCAGAAATGAAAGGGGAGTGTGTTAGTTAGATTCAGTTGTCAACTTGGCCAGGTGAGCATACCTAGTTTTGTTACTGCGGACATAAGCCAATGGTATGTGAACCTCATCTGTTGCTGATTTACATCTGCAGTCAGCTAGGAGGCGTGTCTGCTGCAATGAGTGATGTTTGACTTAATTGGCTGGTGCTTAAATGAGAGAGTGCAACGTAGCACAGCCTAAGCAGCTCAGCATTCCTCTTCTCAGCACTTGCAGCTCAGTCCAGGTCTTTGGAGATGCAGAAAGAAGTCAACCCAGGGAAAGTTGTTGGAACCCAGGGGCCTGGAGAGAAGGCCAGCAGAGACCATCCTGTGCCTTCCACGTAAGAAAGAACCTCAGTGGAAAGTTAGCTACCTTTCCTCTGAAGAACTAACAAAATAAATCCCCTTTTATTAAAAGCCAACCCGTCTCTGGTGTGTTGCATTCCGGCAGCTAGCAAACTAGAACAGGGAGTGATTACCACAGACCCTAAGAAATAAAAAAAAAAATCACAAGAGAATACTATGAACAACTTTATGTCAACAAACTAGACAGCTTAGATGAAACTGACAAATTCCTGCAAGCATACAGACAAGCTACACTGACACAGGAAGAAACAGAAGACCTCAACAAACCAATTACAAGTAAAGGGATGCAATCAGTCATCAAAAATCTTCCTACAAAGAAAAGTGCAAGGCCAGATGGCTTCATAGGGGAATTTTATCAAACATTCCAGAAAGAATTAACACCAATCCTACTCAAACTATTTCAAATAATTGAAAAAGGTACACTAGTTAAACCATTTCATGAAGCTAACATCACTTTAATATCCAAACCAGGTAAAGATGCTATAAGAAAGGAAAACTTCAGACCAATCTCTCTAATGAACATAGATGCAAAAATCCTCAACAAAATATTATCAAATCTAATTCAACAGTGCATTAAAAGAATTATACACCATGACCAAGTGGAGTTTATATCAGGAATGTAAAGATGGTTCAACACAAGAAAATCAGTTAATATAATACAGCACATTAACAAATCAAAAGGGAAAAATCATATGATCATCTCGATTGATGCTGAAAAAGTATTCGACAAAATTCAGCATCCTTTTCTGATAAAAACACTTCAAAAGGTAACTTTCAAATTTGATAAGAGGCATATACGAAAGCCCATAGCCAGCATCATACTCAATGGTGAGAGACTGAAAGTTTTCCCCCTAAGATCAGGAATGAGACAAGGATGCCCACTGTCACCACTGTTATTCAACATTGTACTAGAAGTTCTAGTTAGAGCAGTCAGGCAGGAAAAAGAAATAAAACACATTCAAATTGGAAAGGAAGAAGTAAAGCTTTCATTATTTGCAGATGATTTGGAAAATCCTGAGAAATCTACAACAAAGTTACTTGAGCTAATAAACAAATTCAGCAAGGTGGCAGGTTATAAAATTAATGTGCAGAAGTCAGTAACGTTTCTTTACACAAGCAATGACTTAACCCAGGAGTCCAGTTAAGGAAAAAATTTCATTCAAAATAGCAACCAGAAGAACAAGTATCCAGGAATGAACTTAACTAGGGACATAAAGAACTTATACACAGAAAACTACACTACATTGTTAAAAGAAATCAAAGAAGATCTAAATAGATGTAAAGATATTCTATGCTCATGTGTAGGAAGGTTAAATGTAGTTAAGATGTCAATTCTACCCAAATTGATCTACAGATTCAACACAGTACTAATCAAAATTCCAACCACCTACTTTGAAGACATGGAAAAGCTAGTTATGAAATTCACCTGGAAGGGAAAGAGACCATGAATAACTAAAAGCTTCCTTGAAAAGAAGAATGGAGTGGGAGGACTTACACTCCCTGATTTTAAAACTATTATAAAGCCACAGTGGTCAAAATAGCATGATACTGGCACAAAGACAGAAGTATTGCCCAATGGAATCAAATTGAGGGCACAGAAATAAACCACCAAATCTATGGTAAACTGATCTTCAACAAGGCCTCCAAATCCACTGAACTGGGAAAAAAATAGTCTCCTCAATAAATGGGCATGGGACAACTGAATATCAATAGCCAGAAGAATGAAAGAGGATGACCTTATCTTACATCCTGTACAAAACGTAAATTGGATCAAACACCTAAATATAAGAACCAGTACCATAAAGATCCAAGAAGAAAATATGGGGAAACATCTTCAAGACATACCAATAGAAGGTAGCTTCCTAAACACCAAAAGCACAAGCAACAAAAGAAAAAATAGTTGAATAAGGACTCCTCAAAAATCATATGCTTTGGGTTAGGCCACAGTGGCTCAGCAGGCAAAGTTCTCGCCTGCCATGCCAGAGATCTGGGTTCAATTCCTGGTGCCTGCCCATGCAAAAAAAAAAAAAAAAATTTAAATGTGTTGTGACTCTAAAAGACTGTCAAAAAGGTGAGGACAGAGCCAACTCAATGGGAGAAAATATTTGGAAATCACACATCGGATAAATGTTTGATATCCTGTATACATAAAAAAACATACAACTCAACAACAAAAGAACAAGCACCCAATATAAAATGGGCTAAAAGATATGAATAGACATTTTTCTGAAGAACAAATCCAGATGGCTAAAGAATACATGACGTGATGTTCATTCTCATTAACTATAAGGAAAAAGCAGATCAAGACTGCAATGAGATACCACCTCATACCTATAAGAATGGCTGCTATTAAACATACAGGAAACTCCAAATGTTGGTGAGGATGTGGAGAAACTGGGACACTTATGCAGTGCTGGTAGGAATGTATAATGGTGCAACTGTTATGGAAGACAGTCTGGTGGTTCCTTAGAAAAGTAAATAACGAGTTACCCTATGACGTTTCAATACCACTACTTGGTATATACCAAGAAGAGCTGAAAGTAGTGACGCTAACAGAGATTTTCACACGGATATTCATAGCAGCATTATTCACAATCACTAAAAGATGGAAGCAATCCAATTGCCCATGAACAGATGAGTGGATTAACAAAATGTGGTATGTACATATGACGGAATATTATGCAGCAATAAGATGAAATGATGTCCTGAATCATATGACAAGATGGATGAGACTTGAGGACATAATACTGAGCGAAATAAGCAAGACACAAAAGGACAGATACTGTATAATTCCACTTTTATGACCATGGTATAGGTAAAGGTTAAACCAGAGGCTTATAATACAGAATATAGGGGACCTAGAGATACTTGGAAGCTTGAGATGGGTGAACAATTTGCTAATGAGGTTGATCTTAATTGTAAGGGAATAGACAGAAGTGAAGGTGGTTCATTAGTGGGTCTATAAGTAATATTACTGTATTCAAGATGAACATGATTGAAAGGGGTTTTATAGACTCATGTGCCCCACCAATCAACACTACAAATATACATAAGTCCTGCAGCAATACCAGGGATTAGAGTTAGGGGGAGGTTTGGATTTTCTGTTTGGTGAGGGTGTGTTTATTGACTATCTTTCTCTTGGGAGCAATGAAATTATCTACAATTGAGAGTACTGATGGATTATTGACTTTGGACATTATACATGAGGCCCAGTAGATGGAGATGGCTAAAAGATACATTGACTGAGAAGTAGATTGGCCAATAATGGTGTAAACATATGATCAGACATGTTGCTGACACAAAAATGAATGAAGTTGCGAGGCATGCAACGATGGGAATGAATCTGTGGGGCATTTGGTGAGGAAAAATAAACCAGAAAGATAAAAGCAAATATTGTATGCTCTCATTTAGCAAATGAGTATATTAAGTATATTAAGCAGATAATCAAAAAGTATTGGCAAAGTCCCTTGAAGGATGGGAGAAAAATTATAGAACTATTAAACTTTACCACCAGGGAAACCCCAAATATTGTGCTAAACATTAGGGACACTCAAATCAATAAGCTAAGCCCTTGATCTTGAGGTTTGCTCTTGTGAAGCTTATGTATGTAACAGAAAATCTTAGCCTACCTATAGGTATGCCCAAGAGGACCCCTTTTGTTTCTCAGATGTGGTCTTTTTCTCCCTAAGCCTAAGCTTGCAAGTGAAACCATTGCCCTCCCCTTACATGGGACATGACATCTAGGGATGAAAGTCTCCCTGGCAGCATGGGAGATGACCCCCAGGGAGGAGCCTGGACATGGCACCATTGGATCAACAATGCCATCCTGACCAAAATGGGGAAAAGAAATGTAACAAATAATGTATCAGTGGCTGAAAGAGTTAAAAAAAAAATCAAGAGGGTACACTGTAGGTCACTCTTACACATGCTTCAGTTAGACATTGCTACCTATCATAACTTGCCAAACCCTAACCAAAACCATTCCTGTCAATCCTAAAGAATATTTAGGGCATTATATAAGATTCTACAAAATTTCCATGCACTAGGGTAACTCTGAAAAACCTACAACCTCCAGATGGGTTCCTAGAGCAGATAAGTCCTCAAACGTAGAGAGGCCAGCCTTTCAAGAACATCAACTAGTTCTATCCCTCATCCCATATTATTGACAGAGCCTTCCAACATGAAAAAGTTAGAATGGGCATAGCTCAAATACCCCTAAATAGTGGGAGAAAGGTCAGAGGTGATGATGGAGTTATACAGAGAAGGTAGGGTTTAACAGATGAGTATGAGTGCTGAATCATTATACTGATATTTCTTTTAGCCTCCAATAACTTAAAGCAGCTAGAAATAAAAACCTAAAATTGTGGAATTGTAAGCCATACCAAGCTCTAAAATCTGTTCTATAACTAATTGTTGCAATGTACTTTGATATTTATTGCTTTTATGTATATATGTTATTCAAAGAGAAGGAGGAATGTAACAGAGAAGATAGGATTTAACAAATGAGTATGACTGCTGAATCATTATATTGATATTTCTGTTGGTCTCCATATCTTGGAGCAGCTAAAAGAAAAAACGAAAAATTGTGGTACTGTATGTAATCCACCAAACTTTAAAATGTGTTTTATAACTACTTGTTAAAGTGTACTTGGAAATTCATTGCTTTTTTGTATATGTTATGGTTCACAATAAAATAAATAAATAAATGAAAAGAGTATATGAAGCAAAAGAAAAAAAAATCTTTCGTACGAAAAGAAAACCAAGCTGCACAGTTAAAACGGCATTGATCCAACAAAATTTATTAGCTCTGCTGCAAACAAATTGTGAGATTTTGGCAAGCATCTTCAAAATTGTCAGCCTTGGCCTAGTCATCTACAAAGTGGGAGATTGACGTCCTATGATGTGTGAAAAACTATTGAATTCAAATGTTCGTCCAACTCTGTATCAATGTTTGTGTTGCCACAAAAGCTGCACCACAACTCAGTTTTGATGTTCCATTGGCTAGCTGCTCTTTCTGTGCAGTGGATCAGAGCTAGTGGGTCCCCTTCGTTGTCCTGAGAGGGAAAGCTTGGCCAGGCTGAGGCAGCCAAAATCCCACAACCACAGAGAATACTGGAATTCAGATTTTCAAGCTTTAATCAGCAGTGACTATATTCTTTTTGATTTAAATTATTCTCACTTTTCTCCAAAAATTGCATTCTTTTTGGTTTAAATTATTCTCATTTTCTGCAAGAATATTTTGCATGTGTTAGGAGTGTGGGACAATTATTATTTTGGCTTGAGCCACTTGTCTTTTAGCTGAAAGTAAGGTTTTGTCTACCGCATTCACAATCTTCTTAAAAATAAAATTTAATGGAAATCACATAACATAAGGAGACAATTGACTGTCAAAAATATATTAATCTTTAGTTAAGAAAAATAGAAAGTTAAGCTACAATGTATGCTTAAGGGGTAGAACAGCTGCTGGATTTGGAAGCCAGAAGTAAAGATTAGGATAAAAACACTGAGTCTTTTATAAAGACCGACTTTTACAGAGGATTAATTTTGCACACATCTGAATAGTCATCTATGCTGACACCCTGATGAGTCTGTATTTAGTTTAAGATGAGGTAAGTCAATCACCTGGTTTATTCTTCCAACTTTCTAACAAATTGCACTTAAAATCATCCGATAAAAACAAACAGAACGAGGGCGGGCCACGGTGGCTCAGCGGGCAAGAGTGCTTGCCTGCCATGCCGGAGGACCTCGGTTCGATTCCCGGCCCCAGCCCATGTAAAAAACAAACAAACAAACAAAATATAATAAAATAAGAAAATGTTTCCCTTTCTTCCTTCCTTCCATCCTTCCTTCCTTCTCTGTCTTTCTTTCCTTCCTTTCCTCCCTCTCTCTTTAAAAAAAAAAAAAAACAGAACGAGAAAGTTGGCCCATTCGTCAACATGAGGGAATTTCACTCCTTGCCTCTGCTGAATGTCTGAACATATAGCTCTTTAATCAAGACTGGGAAAAACCTGAGTCCAACCAAAGGCTCAGAAATACACAGAAAAAGAGCATTACACCCAAAATGCAGAGGAAAAGCACACTCAAGATGAACATTTTACTATGAGAAATACAAGGATATTCTGGAAAGCGCCTACTTGTGTTCTCAATAAATCTCAACAAAATGTGAACTTCCCAAAGAGAGAGGTAAAGTCCAAAATGCAAGAAAAGATGAAAGCATGCTTGCAGTGGCAACTACACAGGTAATAGCAAAACTTAAAAAACCCACCAAGGGCTATTTCCAGGTGAAGCTTCAGCAAGTACGTCCTTTTCCTTCCAACCGGAATTCTATGGCAATAACTGAGATTTGAGAGGAGCAAAGTAAATCTAGAGCAGGAATGGTAAAATGGGTACATTGCCATTGGTAGAATATTTTTAGGACATTTAGATGCAGAAAAGGTTGAACTGATGGAGAAACCAAATGCAGCCAAGGTGTCAGGTAACTAACTGCGGAGGAAGGAGGGTTTAGCACGGCAGCTTTGGACTTTGCCAACTGAGTCTTAGAAAATTCGGGGGCTCTGAGTCAGCAGGGAGCAGGAGATGTGGGTGTCCAGACGTCAATAAAAGGACCATGGCTGGAGGATCTGCTCTCCAATTCAAGTGAGGGATTTCCACGGTGGGTCCTGAAGCTGGAGAAAGACCTAAGGGGACTCCCAAGTTAACTCTGGCTGCTCTAGCAGACACCATGGAGACAAGAAGGAGCACTGCCACCAATCAAAATAGCAAAGAAGCCTCTCTGCATAGCACTTAGGTCTGTGAAAACATCCCTCGCCCACCCTCCTTTGTTCAGTGTTGAACTTGGAGACCAGACCTAAGCATCTCCTGTTGCTTGCCCACCTCACCCCCTGGTTCTGGGGTAGGCAAGGGGGAGGTGAATGAAGCACTCATCTCAGTCATAGTAAAATGAAAAGAGAGCATCAAAAAAATATTAATCAAGACAAAGAACATATTTTAAAAAGTCAAAATTAATGCAAAAAATCCATGATGGATAAAACATCAGAATGTTAAATAAAGACAGAATCTGCTTGCTAGACCCAGTGAGCAAATTCTCCATTGGTGAAATTGTGGCCACGGTCGGGAATGAACATGTCTCTCAGCAACTATGTGGACCACAGCTCTGGTGCTGGCTGTGGCTGGGACTTCCTGTGAGAGGGAAGCAGTAAGAGACGCACTGGGTCAGGAACAAAGAAGGGAAGCAGGAGTTGATCTTGCAGGCGTCCAGAGGTGGGCCCCAGAGAGGGTGAAGAGTCTGCAGCTCATGGCTTGCTGGAGGGAAGAACTGAGTCACATACAAAGATCCATGGTCTGTACTTTTGGCCAAGGGCACTGGGACCCTTTGACGTTTGAGAGGGGAGCTCAGAATTCCAAACCATGTATCCTGCAAACCACTGTGGTGGTTTGGAGCTGTATGTATCCCAGAAAAACATGTTCTTATAACTAATCCATTCCTGTGGATGAGAACCCATTGTAAGTAGGACTTTTTGATGAGGTTACTTCAGTTAAGTTGTGACCCTCCTCAATCAAGATGGGTCTTAATCTTGTTACTGGAGCCCTTTAAAGTAGAATGAAATTCAGGCAGAGAGAGAAAGCCACAGAGAGGGCATCCAGAAGCTGAACATCAATGGAACCCAAAAAGAAGAGGGAGGTCAAGAGAGGTCACCATGTGTCTTGCCATATGGCAAGATAAGGGCCAAAGTCATCAACAGCCAGCCCCAGAAGTCCACAGTCTTTGAGGAGAAAGCATTGTCTTAATGATGCCTTGAGTTGAACTTTTTCCCAGCCTCAAAAGCATGAGCAAATAAATTCCCGTTGTTTAAAGCCAACCCTGTGCATGGTATTTGCTTGAGCAGTCAAGGAAACTAAAGCAGAGCTTTTAGTAGATTGGATTAGAAGTGTTCTTAATATTCTTAATCTTAATCCAAGTCACTGTGTGTATGAAACCTTTGTAAACTGGACCTCTTATAAACGTTAATTTTAGTTAAGGTGTGACCCACCTGAACAAGAGTGGGTCTTAATCCAGATTATTGGAGGCCTTGTAAAGAGGACGTGGAAGTCACAGAGGTGAGAAAGGAGAGGACATCACATGGGAAGGGAGCCAGGGAGAGAAGGCAAGGGACCCAGAGGATTGAGACAAGCCAGCACCAGAAGGCTAGTCTTTAGCAAAAGCAAATCTTGCTGATATCTTGATGTTGGATTTCTTCTTGCTTCAAAATCATGAGCCAATAAATTCCCCTGGCTTAAAGCAAGAAACATTGCTTGTTTTTCGTCAGGGAAGCTCTGGTAAACTGAGACATAGTTTTACAGCTAAAAAAAAAAAAAAAATGAAAGCCACCGTTTCTGTATTTTGTCTTCATGACCCCTCTGTTTCTAGACTCTTTCCAGTGATGCTTGCAGAGCTGCGGCGGGAGAGACAGGACTCCGGGGGCGCTGTTTTGCCCTAAACCTAACTGCAGTTTGGATTTATTGCTCGGTCACAAAAGAGACACGAGAGTAATCTGTTGGCCACACAAGTCCTTCATCTACTGCTTTTTCACCAGACAAACTCCTTTCCAGTGCTCTAGTGATTTAACTCGTCTGGTAAAATCATCGTCTGAGTCCTTCCGCTTTCTCCAAAGTTTTTCAAAGACAAGTTTGGGTTTAGAGCCCTATCACTGCCAAGCGCTGGCCTTTCACACTTCTCTCTTCACTTGGCTTCTGGCCTCAAGCTCCTTTTGTTTATCTGTGAAGTGAGTGTTGGGCTACAATGATGTGTGTGTTTGAGAGAGAGAGAGGAGGAGTGGAGAGAAGGACAGGGAGTGTGAGTTGGGGAGAAGGCTCTCCATTCTCCTGTTCTAAGCTAACTGCCCCACTACACCAGCTGTACACACTGAGCTTCCACATCTGAAGAAAATGTGCCTCTGCTGGTGCTCTTTTCTTTTTTTGTGGGGGGGGTGGGTAGTGGTGTGCATGGTCCAGGGATCAAACCCGGGTCTCCGACATGGAAGGTGAGCATCGACCACTGTCTGCTGATGGTTTTGAAAATCGCTTCACTAAATAATTGCCAGAGTCTTGTGTAGTTTTGACATGCTTTGACTATTTCTGCTTCTATTTTGGAGGCTTGTGCATATTTTTTAGTAACTTCAAAAAATAGAATACAGGGAATTGAGTTCAATATACTGGATAAACAGGAGGAACGAAGTAGTCAGCCAAAGGACTGCTCTATTATTATTAACCTGAGCACATATGCAGATAACCTCTTCCCACCTGCTGCTCAATCTAAACCTGTTCTGCATCTTTTATGGAGTCTCTAATCTCATTAAATATATCCACTCCATCAAGTCACCCACGCTGGGACTGGAGGTCATTTTCACTCCTCTCTCTCTCTCTCTCTCTGACCAGACCCATTAACTCTGGTATGAAAGCCTCTCAATTCTGGGGCTTTTGTGAGTTAAAACATGTTCCTCAAAAAGACATGTTCAAGTCCTAAGCCTGTGGGTGTAAATCCATCTGTAAACAGGAAAAAGATGTGACTTTGAAAATGATGTGACTTAACGTGTGCCCGAAGTGAATCAAGGTAGACTTTAATCCATGTTCGGAGCCTTAAAGGCAGTGGAAGTCTGGATATGGTGAGTAGGAGTGAGTAGGAGATCGAAGGAGACAGATGGCCGTGTGACAGAGGCAGCGACTCAGTTATGGACCTCTAGGAGGGACCACCAAACACAAGGCTTTTGAGGAGCCGTGAGCCTGCTGATTCCTTGGTTTTGGCCTTCTAGCCCCCAAAGCAGTTGACAATGAACTCCTGTAGTTTGAGTCAACTAGTCTGTGTTGCCTTGCTTCAGCATGTCAACTAAGACAGTGGTTTTCTGAATATTCCAAATTCTCCTCTGCCTTTCTAACTTTGTAGACATAGTCTCTTTTCCTGAGAAAGTTTCTTCCTCATTGTAAGCGTGTTTAATATTTAGATATTGGCTCTCTGGAACTATTTCTTTTATAGCCTGCAGCACATTTCATTATAATTACTTAAGAGTCTATTTCTTCTGCTAACCTCTGAGCCCTCCAGCGTAATGATTTTGTCTAAGTCACCTATTCCCAGTTTGAAGGAGGCATCATGTATTCAGTATGTACTCAATAATACTGGTGAATGTGGAATGAAGAGATATGGTGCTGTGTAGTAATGACAGCTCTCAAACTGGGTTTCTGAGATCAATGTGTGTAGTCTCATACAGAAAGAAGATACCATTGGCAAAGGGGGCCTTCTTCCATATTTTCATTAAACTTAGTGATCAGTCATTAGGGGCAGTTTATTAGGGAGATCAATCTCATTGATGATTCCAGGCATGGAAAGAAGAGTGGAAGGAAGGCTCAAGACAGGTATCCCAGAGAAGGTGCCAGAAACCAAATCATAAGAATTACTGCACAAATGAGCCACCAACCAGGGCATCATGCCAACTGTTTTCAGATGTCTGAGTGACAATCAGGTATACAAGAAGGTAGATTTGTTCTGGGTTTCTCCATGTTGCAGAACAAAGACAAATGGTGACAAAGATTTTGTATCATTTAAGGAAGAACTAAGAATGATCTCTGCTGTCTTCCAGTGAAGCAGCTTGCCTAGAACACTCAGAGATGCTCAAGCCCAGGTCCGAGAACTGAAGGTCAGAATGTTGTAGAAAGCACCACATACAGGGGAGGTTAGAACAGACAACCTTTAATTTCCCTTCTAGCTTTGGGATCCTGGATCTACAACTTGGGAAATAAGAAATACTAAGCAAAGATAACCAACACAGAAGGCTACCATTGTGGGTTTGGTTGCCCACAAATGATACTACATTTCCCTCCAGTTTTAAACCTTTCGTTGTTGCTCATGATAGAAACAATCTGTGAATAAATCTTGGTCATAAAATCGGATTTCTACTTTCCAAGCTTATTTGAGCCCTGCCACCACCGCCACCAACCCCATCCACCCCATCCGTTCCATAAGATGCCTTGTCATTGTATCTCTTCTCATTGCTTTGTGGAGGAGTCAGAATTAGTCATGGGGAAGTTTCCCTTTCTGGCTTGTTTTCAATTATCAGAAGATTTAGCAGGCTTGGGAGGGGGGTGCTCTGCTCATCTTGACTGCCCCACACCCCCTGAGTTAGTCTCTTTTATCTCTTTCTCAATGTCCATGTCCCAGCATGCCATGCTGCTCTGGCTAAATAAACCCGTAAATCTAGCTTTTGTGTCCTGCTAATCCTTTTATTTCCTAAATCTTATTTAATCCCAAAGGCTTCCTTTCATCTCTTTAACTGTCCGTTGGGTTGCCCTGGCATCCTATCAGCAGCCCTCACAAACCCTGGATAGAGTTAAGAAGCTTCTCAATGTCTCCTGGCTCTCATTGAATTCTCTGCTGCGAGGTAACACCTGCCAAGCTGCATCCCGCAGGAAGGCTGCTTGCCAGCGAGCTTCAAGACTTGTCCCTCGGTACTGTCCACTGCTTGAGAAAGCCCTTGCCCTGCCACCAGTGAAAGCCGCCAGCTGCTGCAGTCACTTTTCTCTGCGATGTTTTAGGATTATTTAAGGAGAAAAGAAAGGCATCATTTCTGACCCCTGAAACATTGCACCCTAGGCCAATAACAAAATTAAATTGGACTCAAAGGAATACAGAAAGGCCAATTCACACTAAATGAATTCTACTTTTGTCTGACTTAAGTGTAGATGAGCCTTGGATTTGGGGAAAAGGAACAGTAATTAAAGTAATTTCACTGTTCAATAGGAGACAATGGGCAATTCTATACTCTACCCAAAATAAACATTTCCATTCTAACTCCTAGATTCTTATTTAGAACCTTCTAGATTCTACATTTGGAAAAGGTATATAGTAAGATAACTAAAATACCTGTAATCACATTTTTAACTTTTATCATCAAAACCTTTTTGCTGAGCTTTGTTGTAGTTTTGCCTCACTGCATAGGGCGCTACTCTTCCCTGTTCTGAGCTCCACCAACTCTTCCTTGCAGAGTCCAGTATGCCTCATCTGGCTCATCTAAGGGCTGTATTTGCTAAGTCTGTTTTCAGGAGAGTCACTGAAAAATCCCTGGACTGGGAGTTAGGGTGCTGAGATTTCCATACCTGCTGGATTGTGTAGTGATTCCACGGTAAGAAAGATGTAAAGCCTCTGAAGAAAATAACACAGGGCACATGAAAAATAAATGCTAATTTCCACAATCCACAGAGATTTTTTGAGGAATGTATGAGATAATGCATGTGTAATATCTCAAAACACTACAGTATGATACAAGTAAAGTGATGTTTGCATATGCTTTGTTTCCTCCATGAGATTGTAAAAGTACAGGAGTTGAAGGATTTTAGTGAGGTGTCGCCTCACCCCACCTTACGAAGAACCTGGAAACATATCATACATAAATGGGGGGAAAGGAATATTTCTGAGGCCAATGTGATTAACACCTGTACTCTAGTTTAATTACCCAGAGTATGGACCAATCTGAAGAAATGTCTCTTTTCAGATGAGCCACTGGGATGGAGAAAGTGGAAGAGATGGAGAGGCAAGTTGGCCTGGAGGACCTGGCTCTCCAGGAATGCAGAGAAGCCTCTGGAAGACATAATCTCTCTGAACAGAAGCAGCAATGTTTCATCCAGCTTCACTGAAGCCTGGGTGAAGTATTCCTCAGGACAAACCACTACTCCTTTACTAACCCATCATCACCAAGCAAACTTCCAACCACCACTCATCCTCCCTGGCCCTTAGTTACTTGGAATAGAGGAAAGTACACCCCGGATGATGGTCCAGTCCATGGGAAGAGTTCTTCCTCTCTGTAAGTTAACACTTTGCTGGGTTGGACCACGTAGCTGTCTCTTGAGTTTGGTTCATATGAGCCTACCACACGAAATCAGACCTCAACTGAGGTAAGCGCTAAACTTCCTGCTTCTCTGCCTGCCAGACTCAGGGCAAGATGCCTGCGGGCAACACCGTCCCCCTGTCTGGGAGTAGTTAGCCACAGTCTGTCGGGGAATTGAAATCTTGTTCTAGTTTTCTTTACATTCCCAATATAGTACTCAGTATAGTGCCTTACATAAACAAGGTGCTCAAGGAGTTCATTATATTGAGTGATAGGGAGGCTCATTTTAATGTTCTGAGATGACATTTTGGATAGTCTTGATGCTTTGTAGTGAGGACCTTGGCTAGAGACATTCATAAGAGACGCCTTTCCCAGTAGATGTTCTTGTCCATCCGGGCTCTGAAAAGTGCCGTCATTACCACATAGAGGACACTCACAGCTCTCCCCCGAGACACCTTCCCTCCTCTGTTCTGTTCCTATAACATGCTGATGTCACTTTTCTTATAGAATTTATTTTGTGCCTCTTTGCAGCTTGTTGGTAAGGACCACGTCATTCTCATCTTAGAAATACCCCTGCAAAATACAGACATACAGTAAGAGCTTGATACATGCTTTTTGAAAGGAATTATGCCATCTCCTGAATGCTGCTCTCTTGGATTTCTTTAGCCTCGCTGTTTGTAGACATTAAAGCTGGTTCTAATTTGTTTGGTGGGTTGTCAACCAAGGAGAATTTGAATCTAAAAAAAAAAAGACCATATTTTTATCCTGTAGAATACCATGAGAATACTTGATATTCCCAAGTTGAAAAATTTTATTAATAGGACCCAGTACAGAGGGTTAAGATATTTCCACTGAGAAGCTGAATCCAGTCCATACTACAAGGTTGAAAGACAGATGGCACGCAGGGTGCTGGTGATGACAAAACATTGGGGCCCCTTCTTCACATCCACTGCCCCAAGGAAACCATAAACAATGTGGCAGGTTATTTTAATTATCTTATTGTGCTATGGGAGCATACACACCCTATCCCTTTAACAATTTGTTTGCCTAAACAAATTCTTATTTCTAGAGAGTTTTTGAATCTCCAAGTTTCTGTGAATTACTTGATGATTTTTTTTCCCCAAGAAATAGGTTGTTTTGGTTTATCTAATAGTACTTTGAGCCATCATTTAGTTCTCATTGTACGCAGTTTGTTAGAAATACAAAAATATGGGGCTGGTCTTTAAGGAATGTACTGCTACAAGAGAAAAAAAAAGGTAAACACAAATAAAACATATGAAAACCCGTAAGAACAACTTGTACACATATATGTCAGATGACAGCTGTACAGAAGTGGACACACAAATGTTAAGGAGTTTTCTAGAGGGATTTGGACAGTTGGAATGCTTCCCCAAATCCCAGAACACATTAGTTTGAGCAAAACAACCCTTCCAGTCTGGCAAAAAAGAAAGCCAGATGTAGTGTGGGAACCAATTAGAGAGGACTCATTGTCCTTTGTATCTTCCTGCAATGATCGAACAGAAGACTCCCATTTGAGCTGCTTATGGTCCCCAGGCATCGGATGTATGAACAAATTGGAAGTGGAGACCCAGTGCTGGGCGGCTGGATATGGATTCCAGAAGAAGCCAGGGAGCTCTTGCTAAGTAGCAGTGAGACTGAAAGAAGGGAATTGATATGCATGTGTGACAGGAGATGCACTGAGACTGTGTCTTATTAGACGTTCCACCACATGACTTCTCTCTGAAGTATGTAGTCCATGGAAACTTCTGTTTTACTGGAATCATCAACAGATGAATTATAAGCTTATTTTTCCCAGGATCGTTTCCCACCATTTATATCTGCTCCTGGGTTTGCTTAAGATAGTGTCACCAAAAAAATCAGAGTTCAAGCCCATTGTTGTCACTTCCCACTTGGGAAATCTTTGCTTCTTCCTCATATTTCTTCACCTATAATTTTTTTTCCCCAACAGTCAACTGTATGACCAGAGGAAGGAGCATGAAATGGCGATGCATGCAAGACTTCTGAACTGCTGAGTGCCAGGTGGATGGGTTTCCTTCTATTTATGACTATTATTCAAAAAAACAATGTGGAAGGGGTGCAAGGGTATTTCAGTGGTAGAATTCTCCCTGGTCATGAGGAAGACCCAGGTTCAATTCCTGGCCCATGAGCTCTCTCCCCCACCCAGCCCCTCAAAAATTCAACAAATGGTGCTTCAATAATGGGATAGTCACATGGAAAAAGAACGAAATGTGACCCCCACTATACAGCATACAAAACAAAAAAGCAGCAATGTGGAGATGCAAGAAGTCATAAACTCTTAGAGTGAATTGAATCAAATCCTGACTTCATTTCCTGGGCAAAATGCTGTTTCTCTCCTACCTTCAACTTCCACATATGTAAAGTGGAGATAATAGGACTTGTCTCAGGAGACTGCGCAAAAGTGTCTGGCATGTTCCCTCCTGATAAGTGCTATTTTCTACTCCCAGAATTAATTTTTCCATCTCATGAGGAGAAGTACTCAGGCCACTCAAAGCATGTTTAGAAAGAACCCCTCTCCCATATAACATCTTTGTCCCCTTGTCCACCCAGGTGGTCAAACTTAGCAGTGCCTGTTCTCTGTCAGCCAGTATTGAAGTAGGAAGACTCTTGGGAAGGGACCAGGTTAGTGAGGATTCCAGACCCCACCATAGTCAACCATAGTCAGTCAAGGCTGAAATAAATGCACCCTTTCCAGCTCCCCCTCCTACCATCCCACATAACTTTCGTGATCTCCTACCAATTCCTTTCCACCGTCCACGGCGGTGACCAGGGTGGCTGTGGTCTTTTTAATGGAGGTGCCTCTCAGGACCAACCCTCTGGGACATTCTGGCATCCCTTTCTTCTCCTGCCCTCGAACAATGGACCTAATCAATGGGTCCATGCTCTGTGATACTGGGTGTTGGCAAGTTAACATTTGACGTCTACTCAGTGAGATGTGTACATTTTAGCAAAGGTCCTAAGACAAGCAGCCTGGCAGGTTTGAGCACAATGGGTGTTTCAGGCAGTGGCCACCCTGCCAGCCTGGGGTGGGTGATTTTAGTCAGATGGGGCATTATTGTCTTGATAATCAAAGCACCGAGCAAAATATTTATCCCCCTCCCACTAAAAATAGTTGAGGCCCGGCTGGCACCCCCACCCTTCCCTTCCAAGGAGTCCCAAAGAGCAAGGATTTCCTTTTCCAGTGCTTTATGACTCAAACCAGGCAGTTTACTGTACCCTGAGTCTAGGTTTTTAATCCTGACATATGGTGGAATTGGATGAAATCAATTCTTCTTGAGAGTGAATCACTACATTGAAAATATTAAGCACAATAAGTGTGTAAACACCACATTCAATTCAACAAGGTAGGTTGTGCTCACACCAGTGATAATACATCATTCAAAAATATTCTCCATGTGTGTCAGCCTTCTCCTCTAATATGCCTCTAATCAAACGTAAGTTTGTGAAGACATAGAAAGAACAAGGGTTTGGTTTTGGAGCATTGTCTGTTCAATCCTGGTGTCCAGTTGCACTGCTCGGCCCTCACACCCTCAATGCACAAACACTCCTCAATACTGTTTCTCTGCAAGATCCTCAGATCTCTATATCATGAGAAAAGAGAAGATTATGCACCAGGACCCACCACATCCTTTGCAGATAAATGGGCCCACTGCTTGAAGATTCCCAGTAGAGAAGAGGTTTCCTGCAGAACGTAGGTCTTCAGGGTCCAGGAGTCTCTGAAACTTGGTCTCAGACATGAAAGAAGTTTCCTGCACTTAATGAGTCTCATTAACAGAGCCAAGATCACTTTGAAATGTGTAAGTATTGGAACCCCCAGGATTTGTTCTTGGCCTTCTTATTACTTAAGTTTTTCTGAAAAGACTCCCCGTGGCATCAGCTGCTATTATGTCTTCATTTGCTAGGGCTTGCTATGACAGGCGCCGCACACGGGTTGGCTTAAACAACAGAAATTTATTGGATCCCAGTTTAGAGGCTGGAAGTCCATCTTGAAAATATCAGAAGGCCATGTCTTCTCCAAAGCCCATAAGCATTATGGCACTGGCTTGTGGACCATCAGTTCTCAGCCTCTGTCACGTGGCCTTCTTTTCTCCTCCTCTGTCTCCTCCTACTGCTCCCAATTTCCTCTGCTTATGAGGACTCCACTCATATTGGTTTAAGGCCCACCTTGATTGAATTTGGGTTCATCTTAATAGAATCTTCAAAAATCCTCTTTACAAATGGGCTCACAACCTTAGGTCTGGGGGTTAGGGCACGCATCTGAGTTTGGATGGGACATAGTTCAATCTATTACAATGTGTAAGTCTAGAAGTCCTAAATGTATTGCTGCAGCCAAAACCTGTTTCTTGATCTGGTTCTATATTGTTTATATCCTTTGTATGTTGTCTCTTGGGTGCCCACAGCACAGTCACATCTGGATTTACCATCTTTCCTTCCAAACTTGCCTCTTCTCTCTTATCTTCTATCTAAGCAAATGACATTATTACATACTCAGTCATCCAAACTAGAACCTGTAGAGTCTGTCTGTTTCTTCCTCTACATCCTTGTCCCTACTACTCTCATCTTTCCTTGCCTGGACTATTTCAGTAGCATTCTTGGTTAGTGTGGTCGATGGAATTATGTACCCCAACAAAAAGACATGTTCTTAATCTTAAGCCATATTTTTGTGGGTATGGAGCCATTGTAAATAGATCCCTTTGATGATGTATTATCAGATAAATTATGGACTCATCTGTGCATGGGATATTCTGAGATCCTATTTAGGTATGACTCAACTGAATCAGGGTAGGTCTTAATCCATTTTATAGGAGTCCTGTAAACAGAAGAAGCTGGGATGTGGTGAGTCAGAAAATACACACTGCCATGTAATGGGAGGCAGAGATACAAATCAAGGAGTGCAGCCCACACACCAGGATGCAACAGACTCTGAGAGCACATGGCTTTGCCGATGCCTGGATTTCAGACTTCCAGCCTCTGAAACTATGAGCCAATAAATGCTCATTGTTTAAGCCAACCACGGTGTGGTATTTGTCATAGGAGTCCCAGCAAGCTAAGGCAGGTGGACATGTGCCTTTGTCCCTGCCCAATGCTCTACCTCCTCTCTGTGCACATATGAAAGGTTCTCCTCCATCTTTAAGTAGTTGCCAAATACCCAACTTCTCTGTGAAGCCTTCTCCAAAGTCTGCACTCTGCTCACATACCCCTTTCGATGATCCCACGTACAACCTTGGACTGTGATGACCTGTTTGCACCTCTGTTTTCCCACTGGACTGCGAACTTCTTGAGTTGTGTCCTGCTCATCCAGCAGAACCCACCATATAGTGTCCACTCAGTCAATGCTTATTGATGTGAGAGTAGATGAATGGATGAATGGTCAACTTCTGAAGAAATAGGCACACAATACAAAGATGAATATGAAGGCTAATATGCAAAAGTATGTTCAAAATTGTCTTTATAATTTAGGCATTCTATAATTTTTTCTTCAAAAAGTACTCTTTTTGAGCACTGACCTTCTACTGGGTGCCTTTCTAGTTCTGCAGATATGGTGATGAACAAATCAACAAAAATCCTAGCCTGCATGGAATTATGTTTAAGTGGCAAAATAAATAAGTGCGGAACATGTCAAATAATGAGTGCTATAGGATTAAAATAAAGCAGAGAAGAAGTCTGTGAAGCCGAGGGAGGAAGGCGACTGAAGCTTTAATCACAGTGGCCTGAGTGGGTGACTTCGGAGTGAAGATGGAAGGAGGCAGAGAAGGAGCTAGAATCCCCAGGGAGGTGGGTTCCAGGCAGAGCAACAGCCTGTATGAGGCCCGGGAACTTTCTGGAGCATCAAGTCACAGGAAAGGAGCCACCAAACCTTTGCTGTACTTCAGAGTAAAAATAAATGCAAAATGAACCCATTCAACCTGGTTCTCAGAAAAATAAAATGTGTGGAATGGGGGAGGGAGCTGTGTGAAAAAGAAAAGGAGAAAGAAAACACTCAGGGTTACCACTGGGAAATGCACTGCTCCTTCCTCTGAGCTTCCCCACCCTCCTTCTGGGGCAGTCTGCAGCAGCATCCCTGGCACATATCACGAGGGATTTTATCTGGCAGCCACCTCTACTTCCAGAGTGTTCCTGGGGAGTACGGGGCCAGGCCTGAAGGTCTTCAGGCTCACTTTTGACCATGTCTGCCCAGTCTGTACCTCTCTCTGCTTCTGCAGCCACTGCAGACAAGGGCGCCTTAGAGAAGGAGCTGGCCCATCGCCCTGCTGTGGCAAAAAGAACGAGGAGGAGGCGGGGAGGGGATGATTTCCAGGAAGAGGAAGAAGTGGCTCAGACAGAGGAATCACAGAGAGAGACTCTCCTGCCTCGGAGCAGGCTGGACCAAGCAGCCCTACCTCCTACTTTTTGGAAACACAGTTTGCAATTCACCTTACTGGTGGGAAAAATAAGTGTTCTATTATCCCACTTCATTGGATTTTGAAGAAACAGCCACGGTCAGTCCTTGGGGCCGGCCATGCAGCCGAGGTGCAGGTTGGAGTTACCTGAGCCAGGCAGACTGCACCCAGTTCCCACCCGTGAGCTCCACAGCAACCCTACCTTTCCTCTCTGCTCACCCTCCACTGTTTCAAAATGCTGACAAGTGCTAACCACAGAGGATTGAAGCTCCCCAAGGCCCACCAGTTCCCTCAAGTCAATGTGGCTTTGTTTAGTCAGGTTCCGTTCCCGGAGGAGCTCACCTGCACTGAGGCAGTGGGGCTGTTACAGCATTTAGGAGAAGGAAGAGACCATTGCACGCTGGGGAAGTGGGGATGGTCTGCCTTACAGTCCTGCTGGGGGCTCCAGGCCTGCAGTGTCAGTCCCCGTGGTTTTCCTGCTGTGAGCCACATCTATTTCCCCAGAAGCAGGACCGCGGGGTCCTGGTCCAGTGCCATCCCTCAGGACAAGATGAAAATGGGGAGCTGGTCTGACCGCCCCAGCCCCAGTGCTTTGGTCTGCTGGTGGATATGCTCGGAGGACCTTTCTCAAAGAGCCTTGAGAACCAGAGATGGTCTACGCAAAAGGCTAAGTGTGGTGCCGGGCGCCGGGTAAGCCCTAGGGGAGTGTCGGTTGCATGTCACCAACAGCTGAAGGCCTGACGGTACTTCCTGGGCAACCGGCCGGCAGATCCCAGAAGTGTGGGCAGGAGGTCTCGGACCTCGGTCCCCTGAACCTGAGAATGCTGAGAAATGAGGGGGCCAGACCCCTTCTGTGGCCCAGCAGCTGGAACTTCTTGTTCCACCTCCACAGAGTGATGAGGCTTTCAGATGAGGAGCGGAGACAGCTCCTTCCACACAGAGCAGGTTCCTTCCAGCAGCATTCCTCCCCTTGAATCATGAGATATAAGGATTTAAACAAATTAATATGGTACTATTTTACCAAAGTTAACGTGTTACTTATTGGAAGACGCACCGAAAAAGAAAGAAACATGCTGCTGATTAAACTGCAATATGCCTTTAATTGCAAGTTGCAATTTGAAAGTTGTTAAATGTTTAACTGTGATGGTCAGGTTTGTGGGTCTGTTTGTCCAGTTGTTTGTTCCAACATGGCCCTGGACATGGCTGAGGAAGCATTTTAGAGATGGGATCGGTGTCCGCAATCAGTTGGCTTTAACTTAAGGAGATCATCCTCCATAATGTGGGTGGGCTTCATCCAATCAATTGGGTGGGGGCCTTAAAAGCCAAGAACAGAGATTTCCCAGGGAGAAGCCATTCCGCCTCCAGACTCTATATCCTTCTGCCTCTCCACTAATGTCTAGTCTTCTACTACATGCAATAGTAGCATCTAGCATAAAAGTTTTCAGAATTTGTCAAACATGTAGACAAAGATTGTTTCCTCCACTGCATCTTTATATGAATGTGAGAATGTTTCCCTATATTAAGTGTCATGGACTATGCATGGGAAAGCGCAGAATTTAATCCAGAAATGGACAGCCTGGGCTATGTGGAAACTGGTGTCCTTTAGTCTTGGACCCTGGCTGGGTGATGGGGAGTGAAACGGAGCCCATGCTTGCCCTTCAGACCCCCTCAGGGTGCAGCTGGCTTCCTGCCCGCAGGGCTCTCCTCTCTCAGCCAGAGCTGTAGATTGGGATGCCCCGGTCACACTGGGGTGAGGCAGTGGGGACCTCTGCAGGCACCCAGCCCATCTCTTCCACCCCTAGTAGCCGGCTCCTGATAGAGGTTTAGATGAGGGACTCTAAATCAGGCACCATGTGAATCAGTGATTAAGAGGAGAAAAGTGCCAGAACCTTCTATATTCTCTTAGACCTCATCAACTTTAGGCAGACACTTCTACAGAGCACATACACACACACACTTCCCCATTCCCACATACAGATATACACAAATATCTGCACACTTGGGGACACATTTACAAACTCACTGACATTCACAGATCCTTCACAGCTCACACTCACACTCAAGCGTTTACCATCCTGCTGCCACCAGAAAAGCTGGTGCCGCCAAGCGCTTGCAGAGGAGAAAGACGTTCTGCTGTCTGAAGGTGGGAGAGAGGCATCCTGATACCACCTGCTTTCTGCAATTCAAGGAGAGCCAATTATATCTTGGTGGAAAAAACTCATCGTCTTTGAAAACAAAGATGGAAAACCCTCTTGTTAGACTAAGGAGGTTATTACAGTGTTGTGTTGTGGAAAGGCTTAGGCCCAGAAAGCACCCTGGAATCACACATACATACCTCATACAATGCGAAACACACACCTCACAGGCACACACACCTTGCACACACACAATTTGCACTCATATGCACCTCACACACACTTACATGCACAGTTCACACACATACACACACCTCTCTCATATACACACACTCACATTCACACAACTCACACACGTAGACTCCGAGACTGCTCCCTTATTTCTTTCTCTTGAAAAAAAAAAAACATTATTTTTTCCTGAATGCCCATATCTAAAAGCAGGATGGTTGTTCCTAAATTATCAGTATCAGCTCAAGCTATTTTCCTCATTAAACATAATCTTCCTAGAAAATGTACATAGAAATATAAGCCACACTTTAAGGAATGCCCATGCTGACATTCTTTCACTTTCGCAAATAGCTTATGTTTACCTGTGTTCTGTGTTTGCATCTGGGAATGAACTATTTCTGTGAGAGACCAGGCTTGACACAAGGCCGGCACTGGAAACTGTGTTCCCATGAGTGCTTCCAGAGGCACCCGTGTTAGGCCAGGTGGGAACAGAGGGGCCATCCAAGAGAAGCAAGTCTCTGTTAGAAGGCAGCTCTGGCCTCAGAAGGACCGTGCTTAGGAAAAGGACCATGGAATCGGTCCTTTTTAATGCATGAGTACTGCTAACTGATGGTGACAAAATCCCAGTTCACACAGAAGGCCCCAGGGCCACGGAACTCTTTGGGATCTGAGCTCAGGGCTGGGGGAGGGAGGAGGGTGGGCTCCCAGGGACCCGTCTGAGAGAAAGGCAGCCTCTCTGCAGCAGTCCAGAAGCTCTAGACAGGTCTGCACGTTGCAGTCACGCCGTCGACCTGTCCCTGAGCCAGCAAGGAGGGCTCGAGTGGGGGAGGTGGGCAGAGGTGGCAGGGGGCTCTCCACTTAGAACTGCCCTGGCCTCTCCTCTCCGCCTTCATTCCCAGGTTTCTGAACAGTGTACATTAGCCGCACCTGTTAGAGACCAATTCTGAGACGTTGCCTCAGTCAAACCTCACATTTTTAATCAGCGCCACACATAATTCTGATATAGTCTCTCTGGGTCCCAAATCTGAGAAATTCCCTCGCACGTAAGGAGCTCCTCTAGGGGACAAAGAGAGAAAGTGGAGAGAATCCAAATTATTCAACTTTTCCCTTTGTTAGTGAATGTGAAAAAGAAAGGTGGCCCATCTGAAAAGGAAACTGTTTAACTGTATGGATAAATTTCAATTCCTCATAATTATCCTTGCCGATTCATCTCTACCTAATGTATCTATAATAAACTGATCAATATTTCTTATTATTTACTTATACATTTACCCTGGGCCTCATTCCAGCAAGGATTTAAAAGCATCTTACAAACTACAGCATATGAGTTAAAATAACATTTATCATAAGGGACTGGGAAAGTATGGACCAGGAAGCAAAGCTATCAAGCTTCAAAAAAGAGAGGTTCTTCATTAAGAGGAACTTTTCTCACCTTGACTTTTAAAATATTTCTCCATAAAAATAGGGATCATATGCACAATTTATAATTAGTTCATAGCTTCATCAATAGGACCCATAAGTTTCAAGAAAAAAAAAATAACGTCTTTGGATACAGAAGTAACACATTTCCAGAGCAGAAAATAAACATAAAGGTAAAAGAACTGAGACAAATCAACTTAGAGTTAGGTGTGCCTCCTGTATAGATATAGACATGCAGACATACACAGAAGAGACATGACAAAATTGGGATTAAGGTATTTTTTTTTTTTTTCAAATTCTGCTTTATAGGAAATGTCCAGAATAGAAAGTAAAAGAGTGGTTGCCTAGAACTGCAAATAAGGGGTGGGAAAGAGATGGGAGAGGGTGGGCAGTGACTGCTTGGGTAAAAAGGTTTCTTTTTAGGGTAATAAAAATGTTCTAAAATTAGATTATTGTGATGATTACGCAATTCTGCAAATCCGCTAAAACCGTTGGATTGTATGTTTTAAGCTGGTGCATTATATGGTATGTGAATTACATATCAACAAAACTGCTAAAAATATTTCAGTTAGCTGCTTTTACATATCAACAAAACTGCTAAAAATATTTCAGTTAGCTGCATGCCAAGATATCACAGAAGAAATCCCATCGTTTCTTTGCAATTTTCTCCATCACTTACATTTAATGCCAGTTTATAGTTGGTATGTAATTGCAAATTATAAACTTATAAGGGCAATCATGCTGCTCTTGTTGGTAAACCCTACAAGGTATTTCAATATGTCTTTCAGAAAGAACAACCATTTCTTGCATTAACACACATAGTAGCGATACCTAGAGATGCATTCATTCATTCAATAAGTAACACTGCATGCGTTCCATTTGTCAACCTCTGACCAGCGAGAATAAAGCAGCAACCAAAATATCTCATTGAGTCATTCTCCTGTGGGGTCACTGCAGGTGGAGAGCTGAAGTCTGGCCCTCTAGTGCTTTTATTTGTTTGTTGGTTGTTTTTTTTAACTCCTACCAACCCATAAAACAATTTGTTAAATAAGATAAGGAAGTTGGGTTTGAAAGGAAATATTTTAAGCAGGTATAGCTTCATAGAATTTCAAAAATTTAAAGGTCCTTGGTAATTTTTGTCATTCTATCACTTCACAGACAAATAAATTGAGCCACAGGAGTTAAATGACTTGAGTCAAGTTTGTAGCAAAAAAAAAAACTTCTAGGACCCACAAATTTACACACCCAAGAAAGCAAAAAGTCAGTTTTCTCTCGAGTGGCATGCTTAGAAGGCAGAATTTCTGGGACAGCCCCAATGATGAGTCCTTTTATTCTTTTCCAAATGACCATTTAAAACATATATGTGATTTATTTTTATTCTCTTGTTAAGGCTTACAAAAAATAAATTCCTACGTCCAAAGAGAATTTTTTTAAACCATGTTTTCAATTTCTTTGTCAGCTCATATTTTTTGGTTTATAAAATATAGTCAGCATAGCCCCACTATTCTAGAAAAACATAGGTGGCTGTGGCTTTGAGGTTCCCCATTTTCTGCCCCTGCCAATATCATTAACTTACTAAACCTGAACTTTTGCTTCCCTCAATATCTTTAATTATTCCCTGCTTTTCTCAACTCCTTCATTATTACAAGCAATTAAATTGCAGAAGTTACATCATCTTTTGGCATCTGGATGGTATGACTGCCCATCTTCTCTCCACCCAAACCTCAGTCAGAGCATGAGCTGCACCCCAAGAAGTGACATCTGTTAGCAAGGGACATCTGGTGAGGGGGGCACAGATTGGGGGTTCAGTCAGAGAGCGGCTCCCTGCCAAGTGGGCTGAGTCACAAGCTGACTTTGGACAAGTGGGTCGATCCACCCTCAGCAGTGAGAGATTGTGTTCTATCTGTAGTTCTCCATCTCAAATGGCTGAGCTTGGGGGTTCACAAAGACACAAAGGACCCATGAAACATTCTTCCTGGGAAGATGGCAAGTTAAAACATTAGGATTTTATTGCAATGATGAGTCAGTAGAATGCCAAAGTTATGTTTAAATATTAAGGCTAAAATATGAGGTTTCAAAAACATTCTTTTTTTCAGTGAATACTTCTGGATAAACCCAAAGAATTTTGGGGTACACTGTCCTCTGGCACGAAGGGTGCATCAGTGGAATACTGTGAAAGTGGAGTGAGGGCAAAGTTCTTTTCTACTCTAAAACTTGAAGATTCTAAGAAGGAAAAAAAAATGTACAGATGGCCCAAAGAAGTTTTCATTTCATCTTTCATTTCATCAAAGAGTCTTGAAAGCATCCGTAGCTGCTTTGTCTAATTTGAGATCGAGGGAGAGGCCCCTTCCTGCCGAGGTTCCCAAGGCCCCTGCCCTGGCCCCACTCTGCAGTCAGAAGCATCTAGAAAGTCCCCAGGGAGCCTCTGACTCCCCTTCCCAGAGCACCCCTAACCCCTCTGGAGGTGGTTCCCACCCAGTGGGCACAGCAGCCCCCAGTTTAGAATATTTCAGCCAGGCATGCTTGGGCGAGAGGACCTGGAGGGCTCTCCCCAAGCCCCCTCCCTCTCAGCCCCTCCACTCACACCTCATGGTGCCACCAGGAGTCCTGGGCTGCTGAAGGGTAGGCAAGGCTGTTACCATCAGAAAGGAGAGCAAACATGCAACAAGAGGGACCCAACCAGACCTAGAGCAGGCTTTGGCTCAGGGAGATGATGGAGAAAGTTGGGTAGATGAGAGAGGACGGTGGGGTTGGGACTAGGTGAGGTGAAGGTGGAAGGCTCAGTCACCTGGCCAGGGCAAGCTTCTGCTGCAAGGAGGATGGAAGCAGTACCTCACACACCTACGGGGCAGTGCTTCACACACCTGCAAACCAGCACCTCACACCTGCAAACCAGCACTTTGCATACCTGTAAGTTGGCACCTCACACATCTATAAACAGCACCTTGCACACCTGCAAGCCAGGGCCTCGCACACCTGTAAATCAGCACCTCACACAACTGCAAGCCAGGGCCTCAAATACGTGTAAGCCAGCACTTCACACATCTGCAAGCCAGAGCCTCACACACCTGTAAACCAGCACCTCACACACCTGCAAGCCAGGGCCTCACCTTCACACACCTGTAAGTCAGCACCCTACAGACCTGTACCAGGTGCTTTGTACACCTCTAAGCAGGCGTCCCTCCTGGTTGTCTTCCCAGAAGGGGTGCCCGCCCAGGCTCTGCCCGGCTGTTTGTCCAGTTCCATACATCCTGGGGACACCTTGAAGGTTGCATTCCAACTTCTCCATTTTTTGTTCATTTTTATTCTTATATTTTGCACACTGGCTTAGTCATGGTTCGCTGGTTTCTAAACTTTGTTGTGATATTAACAGCTATCATTGTTCCCCTAATTTCCACAACGCTTTGCCTATTTTTGAGCAAACGCTTCGTGGATGTTATTTTTAGTGACTGCCTCATATCCCACCATAAGTTGGGGGATAGATTATTTTCCTCCCGGGCTCCCTGGCAGTGAGACTCTGGCCTTCCCCCATGAGGTGGTGGCGTCCCCTCCCCGCCCCCGGTCCCCGGGCTGCACGCGGTGGGAGTGACGCTGGGGGACCTCCGGGCCTCGCTGCAGCCCCGGGGTCCCCCGTGGGAATGCTGTGCAGGGCCAGCCACGGAAGGAAGCCTCATGAGGAGGGGCGGAGGCACCCCAGCTCGCACCCAGCGCCGACCCCTAGCCGAGCGCACCCCAATGGGTGACTCCCGGTAACCCGGGGTGGAGGAGGCATATGGAGCACAGAGTGTGGGACTCGGCCATTGTGGGAAGCCACCGCACTCTGGGAGGGTGTTCGCCAGGAAAGGCTAATCAAACAAATGGAAAAACTGAATTAGACTGATTGGTACGTCCACCCTGCTCCATCCTAGGAAAAGTTTGCCTCTAGCGATCAGGGGAACAGGAATTAACCTGACCGAGACACAGCGGTACAGAGGGTGAAAAAGAAGAGAAAATGATCAGGTTTGTGCACTTTAAGTGAGTTACTTAGGAAATCGTTCCCGTTTTTAAATGAGCAGACGGAGTCTCCCAGCTGTATAAGGATGCTGGGGGTGCTTCAGAGCCTCGACGTGGGTGTGTCACCTGTCTCTGCTCCTTATTTACTTCACTGTGTGACCCTCCTAACTTCTCAAGTCTTTATCTGTAAACCAATAGTGGTGTGAAGATTAAAAGAAGCAGTGTATATAAAATATTTACCATAGTTCCTGGTACCCAGTGCTCCCTCTATGAATGAGAACTGATGTGGGTTGAATTTTGTCCCCCAAAAGGTATGTTGAAGTCTTCATCCCTGTACCTGGAAATGTGACCTTATTTGGAAACAGGGTCATTGCCATTGTAATTAGTTAAGATGAAGTCACACCAATGTAGGGTGGGCCCTTAATTCAATATGACCTGTGTACTTGTTAGACGAGGGGAAGAAGAGAACAAAGAAGGCAGTGCTGTATCTACAAGCCAAAGAATGCCAAGATTTGCTGTCAAACCACCAAAAGTGGGCAAGAGACAAGGAAGATTTTTCCTCTCCAGGTTTCAGTTGGAGCATGGACCTGTAAACAGCTTGATTTCAGGCTGCTAGCTTCCAGAACTATCCAACACTAAATTTCTATGGTTTTACGCCATCCAGTTTGTGGTACTTTGTTATGACAGCCCCAGGAGAATAAGGCAATAGCCAAGTTGCTTGTCCAGGGTCACAAAGTAAGTGAAGAACTGAGACTACTCTTGACTTGTTTGTCTTCCAATGCTCTTTACACAGTGCTCCACTTTCTATCCATGTTTAGCTCGCAAAGCAATGAAACACAGATTTTATTTCATACATCTGCTTATGTTAATTTATTCAATAAATTTTAAATGAGTACCTACGATGGACCAGATATGAAGCTCTGCTCCAAGGACAATAGTGGTGAAGCAAAATAATGCAAAGGCCTGTTGAAGGAGACAGACAGTAACAGCACAGATAATACATAATCGTTAGAAGCCATGACGTGTGCTGGGAAGGAAAGGACAGAGTGGTGTGAAGGACAGAAGCAGGGAGACTCGAGCTAGATGAGGTGCAGTGTGGATGAGGGAAGGTTTCAGAGGAAGTCACACCTGAGCCAGATCTTGAGGATAAGTAGGAGTTAACTAGCTAGCATGTGTTGGGAGAAGCAGGGACTCTTCTAATCAGAGGGACAGCAAGTGTGAAGGTCCTAAAGCTAGAAGGAAGAAGGAACTCGGGAGGAGCTAGAGGAGAACGTAGCTGGAGCACAGAGGCCAAGGCTAAAGCCCATCAAAGGTGAGGCTGGAGAAGACACAGGAGAGAAAGCAAGATGGGATCACACAGGGCTTCAGGTCCAGTTTAAGTGCTTTGGTCTTTATCTTAAGAAAGAGGGAAGCACTGAGAAGTTTTGAGTGGGAGAGTGGCAGAAGCAAATGGATGGTGGTTCTGAATGGCTTCCTGAATCTGGGTCTTCATGAATCAGTGGCATGCTCTGTTAGTGACATTGACCATGACCTTGGGAGATGGAGGTTACCAGTCTTCAGACCAAAGCTGTGTCATTCTGGTCTGGCATAGAAGAGACATAGAATAAGAATTTGTTAAATAAACAAATGATTCTTTAATGGTAAATTTTCAAACACTCTGTTGGACCTACAATAGAGGAATTTTGGGGAGAGCTGTGTCTGAACAGCGTCTCAAATTATATCCCTCAAGGATAAGTGAGCCTATTTGATAGATCAGGACGAGGTGTGTCAGGGCAGTGGGAGAAGTGGGTTAACATAAGTCTAGAGTCCCCAAAACTCGACTGAAAAGCATGTGGACTTTTAACATCTCTTTTCTTCTAGCTTCTCTATTTAGTTAATTGTCAGTTAAATCAGCTCCTTTGAACATATGTTTAAAGGGTGCTTGGAGATTCTGAAATGAAAGTCTTCATAAAGATGCTAGAAGCTATTGCTGTCTCCTCCTCCTCATTTAACAGGCTCCTTTGATTCTCTTCCCAACCCTTACCCCATCTTTTCTAGTGGAGATCACTGTCAGTTCAAAAAAGTATTGCTTAAGGAAATAAAAAGACGGTGGAACTAGGAATGCTTATTTTGCTTCGATGCCAATTCTCCTAAACACAAATCACTGCCAGAACATTTTAAAAGGGAAATTTTTTCAAGCAGTTTTTGCATGAGAGAAGCCACACTCCTGCCTGTGTGATCAACTGAACAGAGAGGGACAGGCAGATAGCCATGAGGGGAGGAAAAAAAATCAAGAAAAAGAAAAAAACAACTGAAAACAAACATTGCTCTTTCCACTATATATTTTTAAAGATGCATCTGTGTAATTTAAGAGCAGTCATTTAGAAGCAGTTCCACTCCATGCCACACAGCATTGAAGTCCAGCCATTATGACATGAGTCACCCTCTAAGAACAGGTCAGACTGGAGGGTAAGTCAGAAAGCACTGGCATTCCTCCCCTAATCCGTTCTTTCGATAATGAAAGGGGTGAAGAGTTTAAAGACATAACTTATGGTATTCTGGAATGTTCTCCTAAAAGAAGAGAAAAGATCATTGGAAAACTGCACCTAGAGGTTCCACGATGTGGTAGTGGGACCAGAGCGACTATGGAGTTGCCACTTCTGGGACAAGAAAGAGCTGTTTTCCTCCACTTGGTAACTGGACCTTAAAAAGAAATAAAAGGAAAAAAAGAAAAAAGCTTTATTTCAGCACTAGGCATAAGGTTGGCATTCTCCAAATGTTTATTAATAATAATGACTTATGTATGCCAAACCCCCTTTAGAGCAAATTGTCCCAGATCCAAATCCCACCCTGAGCCAAAGGATTTCATTGCCTTGGCAAGAAGCTTGAAGGATTTGGAATGATTCACACATAGCAGAAACTCTGCTGGCACCACAGCGCAGTCCTCCTAACCACTCTATCCTCCACCCCCACTCCCCACCCCCCTCTAATAAGGGACCCCATTGGCAGGTCTCTGCTGCAGGTCTCTTTTAAGAAAGGGGTGCCACTCCTTCTCACCTAGCCCAGGCTTTCCATATTTCCTTTACAAGATAAATAAGAGTCTAACTATGTTTCCTCCTGAGAGATAAACAAAGGCATCCTAGCAATCTCCCGGAGGTGGGGAGGCTGGACTCTCTCCCAGGGCCCGCCCTCCCCCTGCAAGGTGCCCAGCTTGCTGGGCCTCTTCCCACCTTCCTCTCTGAAAACAAGTGCCCCCTGCTACCAGCCCTACGTGCGCTTCCAGCCTTTTGAGATTATGCAGCTACCCAACACGTTTTCTAAGTTCCGGATGAGCAAACCAAGGACCCACATTTCTTCACTTTTCGAAGAACAATCCACAGTGGCGAGCCCTTGGCTGGCAAGCAGGCACAGATTCAGGCTGGATGAAAACTCTGGGCTCAGCCTGTGGGATTTGGACTCAGGCTGCTCCCAGTCCTTTCCCAGAATAAACTTGCCCACCTTTCCGGCCAAAAAGGAGGAGAATAAGATTCTTATCATCACTTGGCTAGCCAGATAGTGACAGATTTTGTCAAATTCAGGGCATTTTGTTCCCCAGGCACATTTGCCTTCACACACACACACACCCCTATTCACACTTTCCTAACTACGACCCAATTTTGGCCAGAGTGGGAGGGGCTGTGACTGCCCAGGCCATGGCTGTCTGAGGGAAAGACACCCATGAGTTTTGTTTTTGCATTCATTATCTGAATTTACCCTCAATAACAGCCGTTTTACTAAGCTTTGCTGTATATTAACATACATAGCAGAAATGTGTTAGTAACAGCCAAAGAGAAAGGAATTTCATTTTCAACAGTTGTGGCTCTGTTTATTTGCAATAAAAGCATGTTTTCTTCTCTTCAATATCAGTCAACAAATGTATTCAATGAATATTGAACAGGCCCCTGATATGCAGTGGGTACCATACTTGAGACAACATGGCAAGCTGCGCAGATTGCAGAACCAGTCCTCATGGAGCTTACCGTTGGCCTGATGGCAGAGGGAGCCAAGGCATAAGGAAAATAAAATGCAATTTCATGTTCTGTTTCTGGATCTGGGTGTCGACTACACAAGCATGTTGGATTTGTGAAAATTCAATGAGCTACACACTCATGTATTGGGTTTTTTGTGTGTTGTGCATATGTATATTTATATTTGTATTCGTATTTATATGTAATTCTTTGATAAAAAAATTCAGTGACCACCTCCAACATACACCTGGATAAGAAGGAAGCAGCCAGTTTTCCAGGCTGTGGTGATCATTCCCCTAAAAAATCCCACCATCTAGGGCAAGCCATGTCCTAGAAAGGAAAAAAAAATGAGTTGAAGAGTTGCTGTGGCACAAAAATTACCATCTACAGTATCAGTGAATGTGGAAAAACATAGATAAATATCATGGGGTGCTTCAGATGAATTGTTTTAATAGGAGAGGCTCTGAAAAGCATAGCCTGGGACTGCCAGAACCCCGAATATGGAGAGGATGTCTGAGACTGGTTTCATAGGGTATTTTAGTTTTTCTTCTTCCAGATGTTTAAATTGGGGGATATTACTAAGAATGTTGAAAATAACAGTTATATTGTACAGTTTGTTCAAATATTTTCAAGAGTATACTATATATTGATCTTTTACGGTCAGAAAATAGTCTTTATTGAAATACGTTTGGGCATTCCTTGTATGTGAATCTTTTCCTTTTTAGTCATGTAAATATTTTTTACTATTAAAATACAGGGGAATTAAATAATTCTTGTTACAAATTTTACATGCAATTTCTTCTTTTCCCAACATTTCGTTATGAATATTTTCAGAGACACAGCAAAGTGGGAACAATTTTCAGCAACACCAATACACATAACACCTGATTCTACCTTTAGCATTTTATGATAGTCGATTTATTACATATCTATGTATCTATTCACTCCCTGCATTAGTTAGGGTTCTCTAGAGAAACAGAATCAACCGGAAACACTCGCAAATGTAAAATTTATAAAAATGTCTCATGTAACCGTGGGAACGCAGTCCAAAATCCGCAGGGCAAACTGTGAAGCCAATGATTCCAATGGAGGGTCTGGACGAACTCCACAGGAGAGGCTCACCAGTCGAAGCATGAAGAGAGACCGTCTCTTCTGAATCCTCCTTAAAAGCCTTCCAGTGATTAGATTAAGCATCACTCATTGCAGAAGACACACCCTTTGGCTGTTTACAAATGGAATCAGCTGTGGATGCAGCTGACATGATCATGATCTAATTCTATGAAATGTCCTCATTGCAACAGACAGGCCAGCACTTGCCCAACCAGACAAACAGCTACCACCACCTGGCCAAGTTGACACATGAACCTGACCATGACACTCCCCATCTAGCCATCAGTTCATCTTATTTTTTTGTGTATTATAAATTAAATTACAGATATCAGAGCACTTCCCCCTAAATATATCATCACATGAAACTTCTTTTGATATTTTAAACACATTTTCTTAAAAAATAGTAAGCTTTAATCCTTTTAAAAGTGAAATAGCGTGAATCTACATGGTAAGCTATCATTATCAATAATAAGCAACAGTTCATGCTAAATTTTAAACCATAATAGCACAATTTAAAATTAAATTCCTTTTAGCCAAAGACCTCAATGAGCTTTTTATTGACTGATAGTCTGTTGTTTTGTAAACTCTTCTAGTGAATGTTATATTTGTCTAAATTAAATCTAATTTTTTTTTGTATGCTGTATGGCGGGCATCACATTTCATTCCTTTTCCAAGTGAGAATCCTGTTATTGCAGCACCATTTGTTGATTTTTGTTTGTTTGTTTTGTTTTTGTTTGTTTGCTTGTTTGTTTTGGGAAATGCATGAATCGAACCCTGGTCTCCCGCATAGCAGGCAAGAATTCTACCACTGAACTACTCTTGCACCACAAATCTAATTTTTTAAAGCATTTAGTTGGCATTCCCATCATGTATCCAAAAGTGGTTATAAGGTCATATCTTAGGCAGCTAGTCATTGAATTATCCTAAATTTGTGCTTGATGCTGAAAGTTATTTTTTCAGTTCTCCTTTTAAGTCAAACGCATATGTTTTATAACAAGTGTGAAACCAATGAGCTACTCATCTCAATTTCCTTGTTTTTGTTCTCATAGTTCAATAAAATGTGTAATTAATATTGGTCGTTCAACATGACTTTTGTTCCTGATATGATCTAGCTGAATGAGTACACTTAGTTTTTTTTATGCTATGAATGAATTTTTCTTTCATTTTTAAGATTTAAATTATCTTCTTTTAATTGTCCATTCTAGAGTAGTATTCTAGAGAGTAGGTTTTATTATTTTATCTACCTTTAGTTCACCATTCGAGCATCAAATTCTGAATTTATTTCTACTAACCTTATAAAAGTCTCATCATTTCTACTAAACTTATAAATGTCCTATCAGTCTGTTGGCTGATAACATATTGGCTATCAGTATTTCAAAAAAGCAATGCTTTTTTTTTTGCTTGGTTAAATATTGAACACATAATATTAATTAAAAAAATACTACACCAATGTTCTCTACTAGTATTATTTCTTATTGTTGAATCTTATCTTCAGTTTACTCTTTAATCAGCTTTATAAAAATTTCACATGCAATGTTTGGTTGTGCCAATTACACTTCATGGTATTTTAATCAGGAATCTAATGTTTCTAGTTAGAAACACATTCATCAGACAAAGATAGTCTTGAAAATCAATTATAAAGCATTTTGGCTATAGCAACAAAATGCTTTCTTTGAACTTAACATATAAAAGCTACATTTTTATCCTCCTTTTAAAGATTTTAGCATGAAAAGAAAGGCTAAAATTTCTGCCATGTTCATCCAATGGAAAACCATAATCATTAATTTGAATGGATTGTGTTTTGCTGGAAACATCCTCTCACTGTCAGATGGATATGATGGTCATTTTCCATGGTCATCCTTCAATAAACAGAGCCAAGCTCCCCAGGGTTCTCCTGTTCATTCAAATTTGCCAATTTCATTTTCTGATGGTCAGGTCAGACTTGCAATTACTGCCATTTGGTTTTTTAATTGTCATTCTGAAAGTCAGTAATTCTTCATTTAGTAGAGATTATGAAGTTGTAGGAATTTCATATGGCTTGCTCGAGTTGTGGGCTTGATGGGGATAATCTGATTGCTCACAATCATTGTTTTAATAGATAAATATTCATAAATTTTAAATTTCTAAGATCACGTAGAATCAAAAACACTTCTTTTTGGGGTGGAGGAAGGAATGACACATAACGGCTGTAAAATGCCCAAAGAACAAAAGATTAAATAAAGAGAGGCAGTTCCATAAAAATGGTCCTGGTTTCAATTCCATTCAACAATGGTTTCTGAACCTGCTATGTGCGTATGGTCTTAGGATACAAAATTGAACAAGATGTGGTCCCTGCCATTTAGAAGCTGCTGCATAGTTATAGGGAGGTTTGCGGGGGGGAGGGTTGGACTAGAAAATAAAGCCATTTGGAGGTTAACTTTTAATACATATTTAAGGTTTTACTGTCTAGCTCAGACTTCCTGGAGTCAGGGACAATGTCTAAGATTTTATTTTAGCATTTTCCACAGTGTTTTATACCTTCATTTGCAAGTTACTACATTATTTATCATCAAACCAGTAAAACTCAGCTCTAATATCAAACACCTAGAAATCAAACACCTAGAAATCAGGTTTCCTTTTTTTTTTTTTACATGGGCAGGCACCGGGAATCAAACCCGGGTCCTCTGGCATGGCAGGCAAGCGTTCTTGCCTGCTGAGCCACCGTGGCCCACCTGAAATCAGGTTTCTTAAATCCATCTGTGACGGGTTTATAACGCTCTATAACTGAAAGATGGTGGTGGCTCTTTGGAGTAAAATGTTAAGATAAAGAAAAAATGCAAATAATTTTCTGGTGTATTTTGAGGTAGGTCAGGAAAATTGTTGCATCAGGACTTTGTGTAGTCACTGGTGCATCCTCAATGCAGATACTAATGATGCTTTTTCCTCACCTCCTGTTTTCCAAAGTTTCAATCAGAGTGTCACCTTTTCATTTTAAGGGCTTGCCCCACTTAAAACCCCAAATTTCTTGGGGAGTAAGCCTAGAGATGTTGCTCCTTATCTATCCCTTCCATATTCCCACAGCTGATTGGACTAAAGTAAGAAACTGAATGGGCTTATCAATAAGCAATGTATAATTTGTGTGGTTTTGCAAGAAAAGGCAAGATTAGAGGCTTCTAAAATTGAAAGCAGGAAACTTAAGGACTGAGATGCTAGAAGAAGAAACTGAAGGTGTAAGGCATGAGGTAGAGTAGTGAGATCATGACCCACAAGGGGCAAGTGCATTTGATATCAGAGGGAGGCGCATGAAAGTATAAGCAGAAGAAACTCTCTGGTAGTGAGGAAGAATGGAATAGATACATAAATGTGACCAGAGTACTGAAAGTAAGAGTATTGGGCTTCTAAGAGATACTGACAGCATGCCATCCTGGTATCTGCCTTGTTCATAGTTGTTTGCATGAGTTCTGATTGTAATGTAGTTTCTACACTTCGGTTCCTATGAAATCCTCATAATCTTATGATGTTTTTCACCAAATTTGGTAAATTTTGGCTATTATTTCTTCAGGTCCTCTTGCCCCATATTCTCCTCCTCACTATCCCTCTCCCTCTTCTCCCCTTTCTTTTCTCTTCTTCCTGAAACTGCAATTGTATATATAGATTGATATTGTCCTAAGGTCATTGAAAATGTGTTTTTCCTTCAGTCTTTTTTCTCTGCTCTTTACATGAAATAATTTCTATTGATCTACAAGATCTCTGGTCTTTTTTCAAATATCTCCAACCTGCTGTTAAGCTCATCCAGTGAAATTTTCATTAGTTATTTTTTTCTTCCTAAAGACCTAGTAAAATTTTTATTATATACAGAATATTGTGAATGATACATGTAGAGACTCTGGATTTAGTTATGTTTCTGTGAAGAGTGTTGAGTTTTGTTCTAGCAAGCCTCCATACTGTCTCCCCTGTAGTGTCCAAATCTGAAATTTCTTTTTAGTTCTTTCAGCTTCCAGGTGCTTTATTTACCAAGCTCCAGGATGGCTGCCATGCACAGGCATGGTTCAGTGCTTAGCAAATTACTTGAGAAGAGTTTATAGGCATCTTTATGGGATTAATCACCCTGCAGTTTCCTTCCTTCTGGAATTTTCCTCCTAATTTTCCAGATACCTTGTCAAATACAAACTTTGTTCTCTGATGCCTTAAGCTTATAAGACAGATTGTGCTTGCAAAGCAAATTAAGGAGTGCCATCAGCCAGAAAATGCCAAAATTTAACTCTTGCTCTGGTAGACAGAGTTCTAAGGTGACCCCCTAGGATCCTCACCCTCTGTTGTATATACCTGTATTATCCCTTCCCCATGGCTGTGGATGGAACATGTGAACATGAGGGAATTTCACTTCCATTATTAGGTTAATTATGTGAGACAGGTGAAGAGATTTGGCAGATGTAAATAAGGTTCCCAATCAGTTGACTTCAAGGGGAGATTATTCTGGGTGGGCCTGACCTAATCACATGAGAGATTTAAGCGGCAGAAGACACTCTCCTGTTGGCTTAAAGAAGTTTCCTCCACATTGGGAAGAGGGCCACATGGCAGGGAACAGTGGGCGCCCTTAGGAGCCGAGAGCCTCAGTCCTACAACCACAAACAAGTGAACTCTGCCAACAAACAGTAAGCTGGAAGAGGAGCCTGAGCTTCAGATGAGATCAAACCAGCTGAGGCCTCTGACAGAGAGACCAGACAGCCTGGACCCAGACTCTGGACTCACAGAAAAAACAAGTGTGTTATGTTAAGTCACTAAGTTTGTAGTAGATTGTTGTGTAGAAAGAAAAAATGAAAATATCCACCAACCCAAGTCTCATTTCAAGAGTCAACTTTCCTTCAGTTTCTGCTTTTGGTAGTTTTGCAGTGGCATCAAATAGTTGAAGGTATGTTGTTGTGGTTTATTTGTCCGTTTTTGCATAATTTTATCCTGATTTTGTCATTGTTATCTGTAGGAATTATCACCTGGCCAAGCTACTCCACCACTGTTGGAAACCAGAATTCTTTAAACCTCAATGAGTTCATCTTAACTTGGGCTTTCTTCAATGAACCTCTCTTTCTTTCAATCAAAATAATCCTTAACAAAAGGAAGGTAACACAGAGTGATTTGTTTTTAGCTTTGATGACCTTAAAAGAATGAGAGAATTGGAGCTCTGAGAGGCACCCCTCTGAGGAGAACAGAGAGATGAGACTTGGCTGCTTCTTCATTTTGGCTACATGCTGGCCCTGGAAATTCGATCTTGCTCCAAGAGAAGAACAAGTTAACTGAGTGAGAGTTTCAACCTGCTGCATAAACATTTACCTTCTTTACTATCACTCTTCTACTTCCCATAAACTCTTACTTGAGAACTGTCTCATCAGGGCCACGAATCAGAGTCCCCACTCCTATTGGGATGGCTGTGACTTGTTCATCATGCCACTTACGGAATGTGCTTTCCCAACAAATTCTTTGGACTAGAAAAGTTAAGTGCAATTTCCATTTGTGATTCTCTGTTGTTTCATAAGATGGGATTCACAGCTTGCCAATGTTTTCATTGTCTAAAAGAGCAAATAAGACTGTCACACACATTGGCCTTCTGGGGTTCTGTAGTTACACAGGGTCACAGTACAGTGGGGAGACCTGAGCAAACCAGCCATAGGAGGCAAGGGTCCGTATGAAACAAGTCCACATGCCCTAAGAATTTTCAGTGGTTGGTTTCCTGTTATTACTTGTATATAGTAATAACACTCTTCTGCATCTGCTGGGAAGCTCCCTCCTACCCCCCCACTCCTGTGATTGCTTCCAATCGTGCAGAACCTAATGAGTTTTCAAAGGGAAAATGACTTCCATTTCTGCGTGTGGAGCAGTTTGTTTATAGCTATGCTTGCAAAAAAAAAGAATCTGGAATTATTTATTGGTAATTTGCATGTTACTAAACAACAGATGGCCTGCAGAAGAATATCTCCTTTGCAACTTAAAAAAAAAATGGTAGAAATTCACATGCCTAACGTGAAGGGAGTTTCATGTTTTACAAAAAGTCTTTCAAGGGACACAAACTGCCAAAGCCAAGCACATACCTCAAAGATTGAAAAGTTCTATTTAAAAGCCAAGAAATCCCTCTCGGTAAATTGTGGTGGTTTCCACTCTTAAAAATTGCTGTTTGTGAAATCACTTGCATGAATCTTCTGGTGACACATGAGCACAGTAATATCTTAGCAAAGTCCTCAGGACTAGAGCTCACCCCTCTGTTTCCCCAAGCCATTTAGCAATAAGAAAAAGAAGAAAATATTAATGTTTCGTTTTAATTCTGTGAATATGCTATACCTAAGGTGAAAAAAAAATAGTTGAGGCATATCCTGTTTTTTTTTCCTTGAATATCTGCCTAAACTTTCCTAGGAGAGAAGGAGTGGTACTTGTGACAATGACTTCCAGTTGGAGATTGTATTTGATGTCGACCATATTTCGATTTGATGCCTGGTGACAACAGTGTTGGTTTAGGAAGCCCCATGCCATCTGGTCTACCCAGAACATTTGCCTGCTCCATTTGGAAGAAGCCTGAGAGATCGAGGATTCTAGGCGCCATTGGTATTAGTGCCCCTGCAGCCCTTGCTGAAGACTGGCTGCAGGAACTGCCCTTGGACTAAGCTTACTTGAGAGGTGGGTGTCAAACATTTGAGAGCAGCTGCCAAGTACATCGTCCCTGGGCTAGGAAACCAGGGGAAGTCCCTTTCTTTCTCAAACGCTGGGCTAGTTCTCTGCCTCAGCTCCTTCCTGAAGCAGCTTTGCAGAGTGGGAAGAGCTGCGTCCTCTCTTCCTTTGCCCCCTCTTCCCCAGGAGACAAAGGAAAGGTTGATTCAAGTCTGGACTTCTGCGTGAGGAGGCTGGGGAAGAGCTGCAGGGAGCGGGAAAGGTCAAACTCATTTCAGCCTCAGGACGAGGAGAACAGAGTGCAATGAATTTTCCTGTTGGACTTGGAGATGTTTAAGGGCTTAGCAATTAACCAGTAGGCTGAGTTTCTTTTTTTCCTCATGAAAGGCAGAGGCAAAACTGATTTAAGAGTCTGAAATGAATGGCAGCTGGCAAGAAGGCTCCTTTTTTAGGCTAAAGCAGTTTCAAATATCCAAAGGAAGAGAGCTTGCCGTGGTCCTCCAGGGCTGAAAGTCAAGACTTTCAATTTCCAGAAGGCCGGAAGCAATGTGTAGGGAGCTAGTCCTGCTGACAATACATGGAATTGCGGCCCAATCTGTCTCTTTACCTTATAGCCCTCCACAAGGTTCAGGTCTTTAATGACGGCATACCTCTACGCTATTCTTCCTGTCAGAAAGACTTCCTACCTACTGTTTCATTGTATTTAAGTATATCCAAAGAAAGGAAGGAAGGAGCAGAGGGAGGGAGAGAGAAAGGGAGGGAAGGAGAGGGAAAAATGGAAGGATGGAGAGAAAGGAAAAAGCCCTTAGGATGTGTTCTCTGAATTTTTTTTACATAATTAGAAAGGAAAAGTCCCTCTAGCTGGCACCAGCCCTGTGAGCTGAGGAGCGATCAGCTAATTTTATTCCAGTTCACAGATGAGCAAAAGAAATGTCACAGAGTAGAAGAGGGGCTGGCCTAAGGTTGCCAAGCTAATGGGTGAAACAGCTGGGCTGGCACTCAGACCCCCAGAACTCAGTTTCCCAGGAAACGTGACTTTAGGTTGGGGAAAGCATGTGCTGTCGTCTCTCCCAGGGAGCTAGGCCAGGAAGGGAGTCTCTGAGAAGGAGCCCGAGAGCACTGGGGGCTTCAAGCTTCCACTGAGTTCAGTTACGATTTTAAACTCAGGGAAAGCGCAGGGACAAGCTGAGTCCATTTCTGCATAGGGGCCGGTTTTGTCAGACCCAATCCCGTGATTTTAACCCAGTGGCTCACGTTACCTTTCTCTCTTGCTCTTTGCCTTCCACCCTTCCTTGTGTTCAGCATCCAGTGGCCATGCCCTTACCTGGGACCATCCTTACCTGTCCTGGCCCTTACCTGTCCTGCTGGGCATGTTTGCAGTGACCTCCAGCGGCTCTTCTTCGGGGTGTGATTCAGGAGCCTGGGGCCCTACTCCATGGGATTCGATCCTCTTTCCACACCCCCATCCCACTCCAAAGGAGCTCAGACAGGTTTATCTAAATTAGGGATGACCTCAGCCCTTACCTTTCTGCCGTCCACTTGCTGAGGCAGGGGGCTGCACACAGGAGGGAGGTTAGAGTTAAATGGATTTATTTCCCTCTGTTAAAAAGCCCAGGCTTGGCTTGGAAAGAATTTAAACTATCAACTCAAATGGGGGGTTGGGGATTATCTGTGGTTTCCTTTATTTGTTCTCTTTCCTCCTTTGAAATGGCTAATCTAAATATGATGGGAAGTGAGGCATAAACTGTTCCAGAAAGCTCACAGGAGACTTTGTGATGTCACCCCCGGCCCGGGGTCCCTCCCTCACTGAACTGCACTATTGTGTTTCCTGAAGCCAACTCCAAAGGGCTTTTTGCCAGCCAGTCCCATCATCAGCTCCTACCAAGCCTCCTAGATCCAGACTGATGTGCACCCTTGACTTTGGGTCCCATGTCTTCATATGCCTGGATGAGCCCTGGGGATCATAAAGCTTTTTTTTACATTCCACCAGCCTCTACTCCTAACCCATGCCCCACATGGCCCCTGAAGAAGGAAAGTGGCCCAGATGTTGCCTTGCTCTTTGGGGTCTCATCAGAACGTGGGAGCTGGGGAGAGGGACTGTTGTGGTGGGACAGGGGCCACCAAACTCAGCCCCTTCAGTAGCCATCAGTGCGTCATGGGCAAAAGCCTCACACCTGCTCTCTATGCATTCAAAGTCTTCATAACTGCAGTTTCAAAACACAGCAGCCAGAAGCAGACAGGGACACTCACCTCCAGGTTTCTTCTTAAACATTGAAAGTCCTGGAAGCTGGTGTCTTAGTCTGCCAGGGCTGCTATGATGACTCCCACCTGATGGGTTGGCTTGAACAACCAGAACTTACTGTCTCACGTTTTTGGAGAAAAGGTGTCAATGGGCCAGGCTTTCTCCTGCAGTCTGTAGCCTACTGGGGCTGGCTGGCCACAATCCTTGGGGTTCCTTGGCTTGCATTCTGCCTCTGTCACATGGTGACCCATCTCTCTGGTCTCCTCTTTTTTTTTTTTATTAATTAAAAAAAATTAACAAACAAAACATTTGGAAATCATTCCATTCTACATATATATTTAGAAAAAGAAATAAAAAGACAATGGAAAAAGAAAATGATAAAAGAGAAAAAAAAAAAACTATACATACCATACCCCTTACCCCTCGCTTTCATTTACCACTATTTCAAACTGAATTTATTTTAACATTTGTTCCCCCATTATTTATTTTTATTCCATATGTTCTACTCTTCTGTTGATATAGTAGCTAAAAGGAGCATCAGACACAAGGTTTTCACACTCACAGAGTCTCATTGTGAAAGCTGTATCATTGTTCAATCATCATCAAGAAACATGGCTACCGGAACACAGCTCTACATTTTCAGGCAGTTCCCTCCAGCCTCTCTGCTACGTCTTGAACAACAAGGTGATATCTACTTAATGCATAAGAATAATCTCCAGGATAACCTCTCAACTCTGTTTGGAATCTCTCAGCCATTGACACTTTGCCTCATTTTACTCTTCCCCCTTTTGGTCAAGAAGGTTCTCTCAGTCTCTTGATGTTAATTCTCAGCTCATTCTAGGGTTTTTCTCAGTCCTTTGATGCTGAGTCTCAGTTCATTTCTGGTCTCCTCTTTTGACTTTTTCTGACTGTGTCCAAATTTCCTCTCCAGTCACATGAATCAAGGTCCACCTGATTCAATTTGGTCTCACCTAAATAGGGTCTTTGAAGACCTTATTCACAAATGAGCCCACATCTTAACTAATATATCTTCAAAGGTCCCATTTACAAAAGTGTTCACACCCACAGGATGGGGCTTAGGACCTAAACATGTCTCTCGTGGGAGGCATGACTTGAACCACAACAGTTTGGCTAACTTTTCCGAGCTTGACTCTTACACGGCTTTGCTCAGTACCTAAATTAAATCATGTATATCAAAGGTTTGTTTGATTTTTTCCCTTTAAATGGACTTTGTAGCCTTTTAAAATCTATGTGCATTACTATTATTGATGATCAGAATTTTTGTTAAATTATCAGGAAGCCCAAAGACAAGCTTTAAGAAGAGACCTTTCATTAAGAAATTAAAAAGTTATATCTATGTCATTAGAAAATCAAAACTATATGCCTGTCCTGTGCATATGGCATATTTGAAAGTGAATTTAATCGAATTAGGAAAAGACTGAGATAAAAAGGAATTGTCCCTGTACTAACAAATGACAATAGATTGTGGATAAAATAAACTGGACTATCAGTTAAACTTTAGAACTTTTTGGTTCAGGCCTTGGGAAAGTGAAGTCAGCTGAGCCTGGGGGCACCTGTACATCTCATGTTAGAAATGCCCAAGGCTTCTGAGTCATGAGCTTACAACAACTTTTTCTTTTTTTTTACATTTTGGGCCTCAAAATCTAACAACGAAATATACACAAAATACTTTTGAAATCAACTTTTCCAGATCTTCCAGCAAAAATTAGTTTTAAGGAAAACCATAAGATTTAAATTCTAATTACAAATTTGCCCTCAAACATTTATGACTCACAGACCCATTTCTGAATTTAAGATAATAGAAACCTGTATGAGTAAGTCTGTGAATGCACATGAGATAAAAATGCAGGCACATCTGCCTCCTTTGTGCCAGAAATAAATAGACTTTAAGCTATATTTGAATAGATAATGTTTTCCTTCATTTCTGGAACAATAAAGTGAAGTTAGTTTGAGAAATCATTTAGGCTGCAATAAAGATCCTACGGTTGAAGTGAGGTTGTGATTAAAATACCATCATAAAGCATTAGTTATTCCAGCTCTTAAAAGTCCACCAGTGTGGACTTTTAGCCTCCAAAACTGTGAGACGATAAATATTTGCTGTTCAAGCCAACCTGTTTTCTTTTTTGGTATTTGTCATAGCAACTCTGGTAAACTAAGACACCAACCTTCAGTGCTCTCAGTGTTGACTCATGGTCCTTTACTGCTGGCTACACATGAAGGTCAACAAGTCGGCTAGTATCCTTTAATTTTTTGGGGTGTGTGTGTGTCCTTTTGAGCTGTTCCCCTATTAAAAAAGGGAAAAGGTAAAGATTTTGATATTTTACCCCTTCAAACTCCTCAGCGTGCTTTGTAAACATTTAATGGATATTGTTCATTCAATCTGTTATACTGCTATGGAACGGCCATTGGACTGGGGCTGCTTCACGTGGCCCAGCTGATCCCAACCTGTTGACTAAAGACCCAAAGGAGGGACTGAGTGCTTGAGGAAACCAATAAAGCCACTGTTTATTCCTTCCTGCTCCCTCTACCCCCAAATAACAGAATGGGTCAGGTATTGGGGCAACCTAGTCCAACGGGCAAGACTGCTAGAGTGCTTGAGGGATCTGCCAGGGATCACACAGCTGAAAAGGAAGCCAAGCTCTGAGCAAAAAACCAGGATGGACATTAGGAATTCAACAAGCATTAGCAGTTGTTGAGAGCAGCGCCCAGCTTCTAGACATGCCTGACACAAATTGAACATGTCACACTCTTTTGACACCCTTTAGTTTGGCAGGAAGTAAAAAAAGAAATTAATTCTTAATAATACGTAACTGAAACATAACTTGGCTTTAAAAAGAATATGGTTATCAGGTATTATATATATTTCTATGTAAAAGATATATATATATATACAACTTCAATCTTAATTTGTCTCAAAGTCTGGCCTTATGAACAAACCACCACTGAGCCCAGACTCAGAGTCCTGTAGTGAATGAGAACTTAGAGGTAATTTGTTCTCAACTGAAACTACTTTACCCAAGTTTTTGGTTACCTTCTGGTTGGCAGGTTCCAGCAGATACTTTTCAGTCTACAATAGCTGATACTCTTAACCATCTGCAATTTGCCTACCTTGGATTTCCACGGAACCCCTCTCCCCTGAAGTCCTGTCATTTATCTGGGCACAGTATTGGGGTCTCCTCAGTGGTCTCTTTCTCTCAATCCCTCCCATTAGTGTTGGTCTTAGTATGGCTTCATCTGCGGCCTTGTCTTCTCACACCAGCTTCTGGCAATTTCATTCGATGCCATTTCAATATCTGAAAACTGGGCGCCTCACTCCTGGGCTCCAAATGCATTGCTCAAATGCTTACTTCATTTGGATGTCTCAAAAACACTTCAAACCAAACATGTCAAAATGTGAACATGCTGTCTTCCTCCCTAAACTGGCGTCCTATTCATTTTCCTTTTCACACTTTGCATCACTGCCTTTCCCCCATTTGCCTAATCTAGACTCCTGGCACCTTCCTCTCTTCTTTGCCCTCTCTATCTAATTGATCTACAAGGTTTTCCCTGAGCAGTCATCAAATCTATTTCCCCTACACCAATGCTCACAATAGCAGCACTATACACAATTGCCAAAAATGTCAAAAGGTGGAACAACCCAAGTGTCCATCAACAGATGAATTCATAAACAAAATGTGGTACATCCAAATAATGGAATATTATTTAGCTGTAAAAATGAATGTGTTTCTGATGCATGTGACATCATGGATGAACCTTGAAAGCATCATGTTCAGTCAAATACATCAGACACGAAGGGATAAAATGTATGATCTCACTTACATGAAATACCTAGAATAAGAAAATTAAGAGAGACAGATGGTACATTACAGGTTATCAGGGACTAGGTAGGAAGCAAACGGGGGAGTAATTACTTAATAAATGTAGAGTTTCTGGGCTGATGAAAAAGTTTGGGATGTTGGTGATGGTAGTACAATATTGTGAAAATAACTGATATCACTGCATTATACAGTTGAAAGTGATTAAAAGGGAAAGTTTTGAGTTGTATATATACTATTGCAATTTTATAAGTAGCACCCTAAAGCTTTTGGAAACAAAACACAAAATAGAACTGATTTGGGTACATACATTCACCCAACATAGGATTATGTTTAGAAACAAAGTAATTCTATAATTTTAAAAACATCTATTTCCTCTTCTCCAGCCTTACTGCCTTCACTTGAACAGTCAAGTTTTCTCTGCTGGGTTATTTCAGTAGCTTTCTGACAGATCTTTCTGACTTTATCATTCCCCTCAAAACCATCAGCTCAGCCATTGCCAGAGTGATCCTTCTAGGATGTAAGCAAGTCTATCTTGGCTCAATGTATAAAACCCTCCAACAAGCCCCTCTATACCTGTAAGATAATTTTTCCAAGTAGAAGATCCATCATTATCGAACTTATCCCTCTTGCCCAATCCTGATGTCCTCATCAGCCTATTGAACAAATCGTTAAGTTAGGTCCACACAGGAGACCAAAGGTGTTGCATGGAACCGCAGTGTTTCTTTTTGTGTGGCTTGCACTGAGTTGTAAATGGCTCCAGTAGAGAATGTCTGGGTGGCTGCCAGAATCTGCAGAGAAGAGAGGACCCAAAAGAAAAAATATGCATTTCACTATTAACTCATTGAATGAGATAAAACCGTAAATGCTTTATGACTAATAAAATACTTTTGAAAGATGAAGAACAAAAATGTATGACCTCATAAGTATCCTTTGTTGATTGTATATTATCCTTTATAACTGTTCTCAGTTTTTTGATCCAGTGCATTAGGAAGGTTGGTAATGTTATAGAATCAGTTGCAAGTATGGGGTGGCTGCATGTTAAATAAATGCATGTTCCAGCACTGACATCATTGGGGTAATGGAAGCAATGCATGCAGTAGAAGCACCTGGAGCAGTAACTGCAACAGGGGCTGGACAGTTGCTGGTCAATGTACCATTTTACCCTGGAAGTGGAGGGTCGGCCCAGCAGGTTTCACCAAGGCTCAGTTTGCCAATAACATCTCTGGCTGGTGAGTCAGGCTGTTGCAATTTGAGAGCTACTAACCCTTTATGGATTTTATATAATTTTTGCTTACCTGTTTATGGGCCATAGAGTTCTTAAACACTCTCCTGGGTGATAATGAAAACCACTCATTTTTTAGAGAAGGAAATCCAGTCTCAGAAATTCAAACAACTTGCCAAAATTCATGAGCCTGAAAAATGGAGACAGTGGGGAAAAAGAGACCAGGGTTTCTGAGCCCTACTCAATGGAGAGAAGAACCAAGAGAATGAAAACCTCAGCATGTGCCTTATGTTCTTTTAATGGGAAGTGACGGCCCGGAGAGGCTGCTCGGAGCTGGGTCAGCTGGTTGTGGTATGGAGGCAGAAGGTGGTGGCTGCTTTCAAGGCAGAACTCTGCCAATGACTGAGTTGGAAAAGCTGGTGCTATTTTGCTAAAGAGAAGGCCCTGGGCATGTCATCCGAGGTCAGAAAGGGCATCTGGCCTGCCCTGTGGTGGAAAGTGCAGCTCTGACTGAACTGATTGCAGCCTCGCAGCTTCCCTCATGGTGACTGAATTACTGTGGATCCACAGGAGAGCCCACAGAACATCAGGTCTTCATAAACACACTCAGAGGCCCACGGGGACAACGGTTTGCCCATAGTTTGCTTTCCATTCATGAGTTTCAACAGTTCGTGCTGTTCCTTTTTGTCTCATCATGACTTTTTATTTTCCTGTTTTGTTGAGGCGGGAGAGCTAAGGCGGGAGTGATTCAGATGTAGCTGGTGGCAGGGGAGGGCCTCACTAGGCACCGGAAGTACAACTGGGAGGTGGAGCAGTCAGATGAAGCCGTGTCTGAATTCTGGCTCTCCTGGCTGAGTATGGACGAGTTATTCAACCTTTCCCAGCCTCAGTTTCCCCACTGACAGAGTGGAGGCAGGAACAGGACCTGTGAAACTACCTTGTACATATCATCTTAGATAACCTTACTTCACTTAAGTTAATCTTCAGTACACATGCGTATACATGCACACACTCATATACAGACATGCACACTCACGTGCACAAATACACACATGCACACACATCCATACATGTGTATAAATGCGCATGCGTACATATGCTCATACACCATATACACACATAGGTTCACACGTATGCCGCACACATGCACACGTACACACACAGAGTCAATGTAGTCAATCCCAAGAGAACTTCAAATGAACTGTCCGCAGTTTAGCGCGCTGTGCCTAATATAATTCCAAGATGGACATTTTCTTGACGCCTACCTGCTTTTACATAGGAGGTCATGACGTGGCAGGAATGGAGGTAATATGACCTAAGAAGTATTCAAACTCCACAAACACTTTTTGGCCTCCCAGTCAGTTGTAAATCCTCTAGTTTTGAATCCAAGCCTTCCATTGACTTCAGGGGTTGGCAGACTCTGGCGTGCTGCCTAGTCTTGTATAGCCTGTAAGAATTACACTTTAAATGGTTGGAGAAAAATCAAAAGACTATTATTTTGTGATGTGAAAATGATATGAAATTCAATTTCAGCATCTATTAATAAAATTCTATTAGTATCTGCTGTACTCATTCATTTATGCATTGTCTATGACTACTTTGGCACAGCAATGGCAGAGCAGCCATGACAGAGACCAGGTGGCCCACAAAACCTTGGGCATCTACTTTTGCCAGGAGAAGTTCATTAACCCCTCTTTTATGCGGTTACATGACTTCATGTCTCTAAGTTTATTTTCTCATCTTTAGACATGAAATGCATCCAGATCCCTCCTTCCTTGTACTCTCTCACCCCCACCAACAGACAGACGTAAGGACACAGCCATCTCCAATCCACCTCTGTAGGAGGACATGCCCACTTCTTTGTGGCTTTGATGGATGAGCTCCCTGGAGCATGACTATTGTGTTTGCATTTCCTGACATTTTTCTGACAGCCCCAGTGTAGAGGCAGGCTAATTTATCCATAATTGTGAAGGAGGCAGAATTTTTCTTGATATTTCTTGGGTTTCCCCATTATAGGCCCTTTTTTCTCCTAGGTATCGGCTACCTATTACCACAAGAATGCTGCACAACAAACAATCCCAAAATCTCACTGGCACACAGCACACTACGTTTCTCTAGCTCATGAGCAGGAGGGATTTAACTGGTCTGGGTGGGTTCTTTCCTGCTTCTGGTGGTTGGCTGGCTTTCAGTTGCCCCAGGGTGGCCTCTGGTTGTATGTCTTGGGCTATGGTGACTTTTATCCATGTGCCTTTCCAACTCTAGAAGGCTAGTGCAAGCTTGTTCTCATGACAATTGTAAAGGTGCAAGAGCCATCAGGCCCAATCAATAAAGTGCCTTGCATGGCTCTGCTTACATCTCATCTGTCCCATTGACTGAGCCAAGTCACAAGCTATGCTCAGAATCAAGGCACTGGGAAATACATTCTACTTCCAGATGAGAGCTGCAAAGTTGCACAAGAGAAGCCATGGCTAGAGGGAAGGGTAAGCACCAGAGTCCTCAAAACTCCCCATCTACCACTGTCTACCCCTAGCCCAAGGGAGCTCCTTTACACCACCCTCTTCCTCTTCCTCCAATCAATGCCTACCCCTCAACACAGCTTCTAAAACCCACTCAAAGCAGGGAGAGTTTGAAAGGAGTAACAAATGACTAAAATAGTATCCCTCTTAGGAGTATTTAAATTTTAACTTTGAACACATTTTGAGCCAAAGGCATGCCACTCTTAATGGTAGACTTTCAGGCAGTGGAGAGGCATTCATTGGGGGGAGCACTGTGGGAGAAGAAAACCTGCCTTCCCATTTGGGGGCAGACAACTCAGATGGTTTCCTTGTTGGGCAGCTGGCAGCAGGAGTGGAAGTGGAAGCTATTTACTCAGGGAACTCTGACCTTATGACTGTTAAATCCCTTGGAAGCCCTGACAGCTCTTGGTTCTGCTACCCCTAAATGGTTTAAAGTCCCTGCCAGCTGTTGGGCCTTGGAGTGACCCCCCCCGTTTCCCCACCTTAGAATTTTGCCAAAAATTACATTTGTCTTCGAATTGTCACAGAATTCACAGAACTTAAAAAACTCTCCGGACACTCAGTTCACCAATTTTTTTTTTTTTTTTTTTTTTTTTTTGCATGTGCAGGCACCAGGAAGCAAACCCAGGTCTCCGGCATGGCAGTGATAACTCTGCCACTAAGCCACTGTGGCCTGCCCAGCACCAATTTTTAAAAATACTCTCTTTGTGTGTCTGTATTCTGCTTTGAGCACCCAATGTCCAATCTAAGGTATATTTGCTTATCTGTAGTATCTTATTTTCCGTATATGTACTGAATATATTTGAGTAACGTTGCCACTTTTTGCATGTTCCTTTCCAGTAGTGAAAGTAGAAATAATTGGTTCTAGGAATTCTGCACGTATGACTATGAAATTCTCTGGAACTATTTTCATGTGTTCTCTAGGCCATCCTGAGCATTCAGCTATTCAATTTTTTATTAATTCAAATTCAATGCACCTTTATCGTGCAACCTCCTATGGTTGGTGTGTTCTCCCCTGCTGATGTAGAGATGGATGCAGTGTAACGTCATTATCTAGAACCTGTCCACTCAGAATGTCAACAAAGGCACCATTTTAAGACATTCTTTCTTAAATGACCAATGGTTCTCCACCTTTCTGGTGCCAGAGACATGTATTCAAGTGAAACCACTAGCCTTGCCTCACAAGAAAGTTTATGGAAACTGAGTTATCTAGTCCTTCTCCTTTCTTTCTGGAGAAGACAGAAGCTTTTGATTCTCAAAGGTCCACTATAATGCTTTCCGTGTGCTTATCCATCCAACTTCAGACAGTTATCTTCACTGCTTCTTTAGAGAGTTTAAAAATTCCACCCAGACCTCAGAACTCAACCACAGTGCAGCCTCAATTCAACTTCATGAGCATTTACCATGTGAGGTGCTGGGGACTCACAGGTGTACAAGGCACATACCTCATTCTCATGAAGATCAGAGTCAGTTTGGGGAGACCCCACTGTCCATAAATAAATTTCTGTGCAGTGCATAAATATATATATCAAGTTTCTTAGGAAAACAGATGAGAGAGAAATTAATGCTGATGGAGAAATTAAGGATGAGTAGAGCTCCACCAAGCCTTTGGAACCAAATGTGATTGTTTTATTTAGTTAAATTCACTCTTGCTCACAAGCATTTACATAAGCTTCAGTGTTTCTCTCAGGGATTCTGTAGGATTTACAAAATGTGCATCTATTTAGTCTAGGATAACATGCTGGATGTAAGATGAAAAAAATTAAGCATGCCTTCCTCAGACTTCGGACCTGGATCACAAACTAAAATCCCAAAAAGAGTTGTTAAATTTCAATCTGTGCTTAAAATAACAAATTTGAAAAAAAATGTTCCAAGACACTGAACTTCAAAATGACCTCTAACTGTTACCCTTCTGCAGTTGGGTCTGGACATCATTTGGACTCCCCTTGGATATCAAGTGAGAAGCCGGCAGGGGGGCCTGGGAGTGAGGTGACCAGGCAAGGATGGTGGTGAACAGAAGCAGCCAGGCCATGTTGTCCCCAAAATAACCCCAACATTCTTGACAAATAGCCTGTGCAAGGACATCAGAGACCAGAAGAAGCTTCAAAATCCCATAGACAACTATTTATTTTCCTGAAAATTCTGAGACAATGACACAGGGGATCATAGAGGGTTCACTTGGGCCTGCAAATAGCAACATCTCAGTGGAGACAAGACCAAGGGCAAATCTGGTGTCCATCCTCAAAGGGTGGAGCCATCCTGGGAGTCCCTGACCCCCAACCCCGAGTGGGGGTTTGTACACGTGAAAGTCAACAGACAACTTCTGCAAACTTCTCCTGTCTTCCACCCCTCTCAGGAGATGGGGACATTTCCTGCCTGCTCCCTCCTTCTAGCTGAGACCCTGGGCCTTTGGAAAATGCAAGCTGGACAAGTGACCTGCCCCTGCAGAAGAAGCAAGCTAAAAGGGAGGTAGAAGGGATTGTTTATAACCAGAAGATCAGATACATTTTCATAATGTCATAATAATAATATATTCAGAAACAATTGATTATTCACTTTTGTGGCTAGGTTCTTACATTTGGAAATCCAAATATTGAGAATGGGCATATAAAAGACCCTGCAAAGTGAGGGGTGTCCTCGTCCCTTTACCAGGCCAGAACAACATCAGGGAAAGGCAGCTGGGATGGGGAAAGAGCTAGAAATCATGTCTTAAAGGAATGCATAAAGAACTATGTATTTACTGGAGGCCAAAAGATCAAAAGGTAGATGACAGAGCTACCTTCAAATGTTTGAAGCACTCTTGTATGGAAGAGGGAAAAGCTTTGTTTTGTCTCCAGAGGAGAGAATTAGAACACACAGGAAAAGGTCATAAGCAGGCAGACTTTGCACTGATATATATATCGCATATAGATATATATAACATCTAATAGAGTTATTAAGCAATAAGCATTACCTTAATGAGGAAGGGAGCCTGTCTTCGAATGTGTTCAGAAAGAGCCGATAAGCTCCTGTCGGGAATGCTGGAAGACTTAACGGTCTTGAGTTGGTTGATCCACATGATCTGCAAATTTCCTTCTAAGAGCTGAAGGTGATGTCCAGAAGTTAGCCTTAAAGAGTGATGCCTGTTTCCCATGCTGATTTGCTGGGGGAGGAGGGGGACAGGGTCAATTGGTCCCATGTCTGCAGGATGAGGTCTTTCCCAGTTGGAAAATGGAGATGTTGTAAACATGCTCCTACTTTGTTCCATATTTGTACAAACAAATGTGTTTTTGTTGAAACTAATGTAAATAAGTACTTACTAATGAATGTACTCACCCTAAGTACTAACCAAACAAACCTCAACCCAAATATCTAAGTCCAGTCGTTGTTTTGAAACATGAAACAATTTTTAAATTAATCAGAGTCTCCATTTGTCTTAATGCTTAGTTACAGAAATTATTGATCATAAACCCAAAACCTTCTGGGTAAGCAGGGAGGTAGTCAAGGCTTGGAATGGAACAAAATGGTGTTTCGTGAGAGTTCAGTACAAATGTAATTTACTGGAAAGTTCCCAAGGGCACAGTTCCGAGGAGTATAAACATGGATGGCTCCCCATTTGTCCCTCAAAGGATCATGGAATACCCCGGGGGGGGGGGTAGGTTTCTGTTAATCCAATAATCTAGCCTAGTTGACCCACATGATCTGTAAAACTTCCAGGAGTTGGAGTTGATGTCTTGAAAGTAGCCCTAAGAAGTGAAGTCACCAGAGGTTATAAGGGTCATTTTTAACATAAGAATATAGAGCAGACAATCCTTAATCCAGTAGTCTAAACCATGGAAGCATCCACACACTAGGATGGTTCTTCAAGGATTTACAAATGAACACTCATTTCAAAACTCGTACCACCATAATAACATAAGGATAATTTTCCATGGCTTGTGGCTTGTGGTGTTGGCATAGTACATGAGTTTCAAATGACCTGTCAATGGTGCTCAGGGGACTCTATCTAAGTACAGTCTTAGGGACATGAGAAGGCCATCACAATAAATTGAAAATTGTTCCAACAGAGATGATTTCAGGTGGTGAGAAGTTCATGCATTTCATGGAACAAACTTGACTTTCTACTGAGCTGGAGAAACTCCAAATAAATGCAGAAAAATAGAAACTTGAAATGGCAAGTTATAGCAAAAGCAAGCAGATGTCCCTTCTTTTCTGAAGAGAAGGTCAAATATTTTCCACAAATATTTTGCAACGGAGTTTGATTAATTAATTAATCTATTTCTCATCATCAGTTTCTTAGCATTTCCATTGGAAATGATATAGACCATCTCAATTTGATTTCAAATGAGGATGAACATTCAAGTTTTGAGGACACTCCTCCCAGAGAGTAGGTATATTTATCCTCATCTTACAGGGGGTGCTATGAGAGGTTAGGTTACATGGTTACCCTGAGTCATATAGCTTCTAAGTTGCAGAACCAGGGGTAGAACCAGAGATGGCTTTTCTGTGAAGCTAGTGGAGCTTAAGTTTCACAGACCCTCATTTCCCCAAGCATTACCCAGAGCCTAAGGAAGAGCCCGCGCCTCATTTATGCTTTCTTTGATGTCTCTCCATTTTATCTATGTTGTCTGAAGGATGATAATCCAAAGTCAATTTTGCAATCATCTCATCCCTAACAACTATTTTACTCCTGAGTTAGGGAGTCACAATGTTTGTGCTTTGTAATGGCATCCCTAGGCATTCCGGCCACCAAGTTTCATCTCCAACTGACTCTTCTAAAATGTATTGTGATTCGCTTCATTTCTAAAGTGCTCAAAAGTTCAGCACATTTTTAATCCCCAATCCCTGGATCATGGCATAAATATTCCCCCAAGTAGTTGCCAATGTTTGAGAGCATGGGTTCTCCCACTAATCTTTAAGATCTGGCTAATGTTCTCTGTGAATCTGATCCTGATGCTCAGACAATAGGGGCTTTCCATGGTCATTTATTTCCCCCCAACACTCACAGTTCAAGGTCACATATGCATTATTTTCTACCTGCTATTTATTTTTTAAAAATTCAGAAGCAAATTTACCATCATTTGTTGATCCTCCGTCACACCTCCTACTAGGAATTTAGCACACATTGTCTCACAACCATTCTGAAAGGGAAATCTCCTTTCCCTTATATAGATGAAAACCCTGTGACACAGGGTTTCATGTGCCACCTACCTTTTCTTCTTCTCCTTCCTCCAAGCACTTCTCTGCTCCTTGCCCCCCTACAATCATTTCCTGCACTTCCCTCACTCCACTCCTCCACCCTATCTGTAAGAGTATCTGTCTAGCTTCCTATATTACTATTCTGTGATATGTTTAGGCCAAGTACTACTTTTCTCATTTTTAAAGATAAAAAAACAGAGATTTTTATCAAGAAGTGCATATGAATATGATCAATGGGTATGGAATTATCCAGTCTCTTGACCACAATTTAAACATTCTACTCAAAAGTGAATCCTTGAAAACTGATCATTTCATAGTCTACAGAGGGCTACAGAAACTTGGAGTGTTGCATGCAATAATCCACTGGTGATAGTTATTGCCAAATAATGAAAGCTGCACTTTACTCCTGGCACTGAAGGATAAAGATGAACTGGGGGTAGCATGTGAAGGGTAAGAGGTGCTAGAGTTGGGAAATCTGTATTGGTGCTTTTTCAAAACGCATCGCTTTAGCCCTGTGGGAAGTCTTGCTGTTGAGAACAGAAGACCATAATTGTAAAATCCGAGAAGGGAGGAGTTGGAAGTGACTGCACAGGTCTCCATGCCAAGTTTGAGCCTTTCAGACAATATCAAGGATTAAAACCCTAATACTTTATTTGGGAGGTTCAATTCTCAAAGTGAGTGTTAAGAAATAGGGAAAATAAGACAAGGATATAGGAGAGGAGATGCAAGCAAATACATTACTGCGATGGCTGCTGCTTTACAACAAGCCATATATATAATTCTGGGTTGGTAGATTTTTCTTTCAGTATTTTAAAGATGTGTTTTCATTTTATTCAGCTTTAATTGATTTCTGATGAAAAGTTTGTTTAATTCCTATCTTTCTTCCTCAGTGTGCATAGTGTCTTTATTCTCCGGCTGCCTTCAAGATTTTATCTTTCATTTTCTTTAATGGGCTATGATGTATCTAGGTATATTTTTCTTTTTATTTATTGTGCTTCAGAATCCCCGAGCTTCTGGAATCTGTGGTTTGTTGAGTTTTGTTAATTAAAAAAAACTCTCAGCTATTGTCTTTGCGAATATTTCTTGTGCCCCATTCTTTCTCTTCTCCTTCTGGGACCCCAGTTATCATATTTGATATTTCACACAGCTCCTATGTGTTTTGATCTATTCTTTTTACATTTCCCCCCATCTTTGTGTTTCATTTTATATGATTTCTATTTACCTATCTTCATAGTCACTCATTCTTTAATATGTGTCCAATTTTCTGATAAGCCTATTGAGAGGATTCTTCATTTCTGATGTCATGATATAATGATTTTTTTCTAGCATTTCCATTAGATTCATTTTATAGTTTATATCTCTCTGCTGAAAATCTGTTCATGTATGTCGTCCAACTATTCTACTATATTCTTTAACATATTGTTATTTATTATCTCTCTCATAGTTTAACATCTCGATTATCTTTGGGTCTAATTCTGTTGAATGCTTATTGTCATTGGTATGTTATTGTGGTACCATAGGTGCTGACTTTCACAAAGAAAAAGAGAAAGAAAGAGACAAGGGGGACTGAGAGAGGGAAGAAGGAAGGAAGGAAGGAAGAGAGGGAGGGAGGAAGGAAGGAAGGAAAGAAGAAAGAAGAAAGAAAGAGAGAGAGAGAGGGAGGGAGGGAGGGAGGGAGGAAGGGAGGGAGGAAGGAAGGAAGGAAGGAAGGAAGGAAGGAAGAGACAAGGGGGCAGAGGGAAAGAAGAAGGAAGGAAGGAAGGAAGATGGAAGGAAGAAGGAGATTGAAATGGAAGAGATAAATCTATTGTTCTTTTTAGATAATAATCATCATGGAAAGAAAATTCAACAAAACCCAAAAGAAATAGTAAGAGAGTTTAACAAGGTCAACTTTCAAAAATCAATAGCTTTTTTCAAGTGGATCAACTAGAAAACATAAGAAAAAAATAAGATATCATTCACAATTGCAACATGTCTATAAAACATCAGGAATTAACATATAATGAATAAAAAGTATTTAGGAAAATGTTACAACGTAATTAAACTTTGTAAAATAGAATGAATAAATGAAGACTTAATCATGTTTTAGATGGAAATTAGCCAATACATTTCTAAGTAATCAATAGGTTAAAGAAGAAATCACAGGGAAATTAGAACATATTTTGAAATAATGAAAAAAACAATATAGTATACCACAAAATAATAGCATTCAATACTTATATTTAAAAAGGTCAAAAACCAATGACAGAAGATACCACCTTAAGAAACAAGAAAAATGAGAGCAAAGTATGCACAGAAAAAAAGACAAAAGGAATGAAATAATAAAGATAAGAACAGGAATCAATGAAACTCAAAACAATGATCTTCTCTGTAGATATTCAAAAGAATCCACAAAATAGTTACAGGATTTGCTATTGCAGGATACAAGGACAATATTAAAAACTTAATATGTTACTTCAATATGTTAGCAATCTTCCTTCCTTTCTTCCTTCCTTTCTTTCCCTCCCTCCCTCCCTCCCTTCCTTCCTTCCTTCCTTCTTCCTTCCCTCTGCCTTCTTGTCTCTTTCTTTTTTTAATTAGAATGCAAATGACATTCAATGAGGGAAGAGTAGTCTTTTCAAAAAATGGTTCTAGGAAACTGAACACGATCTGCTAAACAAAGCCAAAATAAATAAATAAATAATCTTGTTTCTTACCTTTTACCATATAAAAAATAAACTAACTCTAAATGAATCAAGGGCTTACATGTAAGAGCAAAAGCTATTAAACTTAAAGAACAGAAGAAGAGAAAATTTTTTTACCTTGGGTTAGGCAAGATTTCTTACTTAGGACAGAATAGGCATGTACCATAACAGAAAAACAGGACTTTCTCAAAATTAAAAACTTCCACTGTTTGAAATGCCTGTTAAGAAAATGAAAGGATGGGGACAACCAAATCAATAGGTCAAGCCCTCATCTTGGGGTTTATCCCTATGAAACTTATCCCCACAAAGGATAAGCTAAGCCTAATTAAAATTAGGCTTAAGAGTCACCCCCAAGAGAACCTCTTTTGTTGCTCAGATGTGGCCTCTCTTTCTCTCAGCCATTACAGCAAGCAAACTAACTATTCTCTTCCTCCCTAAGTGGGGCATGACTTCCAGGGGTGTAAACCTCCCTGGTAACATGAGGCAGAAATGCTAGGATAAGATGGGACTCAGCGTCAAGGGATTGAGAAAAGCTTCTAGACCAAAAGGGGAAAGAGAGAAATGAGACAAAATAAAGTGTCAGTGACTGAGAGATTTCAAATAGAGTCAAGAGGTTATCCTAGAGGTTATTCTTATGCATTATATAGCAATCCCCTTTTTAGTCTATGGTATATCAGAATGGCGAGAAGGAAGTGCATGAAACTGTAGAGCCGTATTCCAGTAGCCATGCTTCTTAAAGGTGATTGTCTAATGATATAGCTTTCACAATGTGACTGTGCAACTGTGAAAACCTTGTGTCTGATGTTCCTTTTATCTATGGCATGGAAAGATGAATAAAACATATGGATTAAAAATAAACAAATAATACAGGGAACAAATGTTAAAGTAATTGAGTAGATTGAAATACTAGTGGTCAATGAAAGGAAATGGTAGAGGATATGGCATGTACAAGCTTTTTCTTTCTTTTGCTGGAGAGGTGCAAATATTAAAAAAAAAGATCATGGTGATGAATGCAAAAGTATGTGATGATATTGTAAGCCATTGATGTCACATGTAAACATGTCAAGAATGTTGAATGTCAAGAATGTTTGTATGTTTGTTCATTGGTTGTAATAAAAATATTTAAGAAAAAAAAGAAAATGAAAGGACAAGACAAGACTCGGAGAAAAATATTATAAAATAAATATCAGATGAAGGACTTGTTTCTAGAATATATAAAGAACTCTTAAAATTCAATGCAATTAAAACAAACAACTGAATAAAAATGGGAAAAATCCTACTTGGTTTTGGTACATAGTGAGTTCAGTGTGATACGAACTCTCACTCTACTCAATAATAACAAGGCACCCTTCTCACGACCTCAGGGTGTCAGTAGAGGCTGAGTGAGAAGTGAACTTCTAGATCCACCTGAGAACAATGAGGTAGCTCCTTCCTTTCCCCTTCAACATGGTGTCAGAGGAGGCTCGCTGTAACAGAAGGTTTAAATAAGATCAGAGTCTTAGAATATAATACTCAAAAAGCCCAGGATACAGCTGAAAATCACTTATCCTATCAAGAACCAGGAAAATCTCAACTTGTATGAGAAAAACAATCAACAGACACAACACTGAGATGATACAGATTTTGAAATTACCTAATAAGGATTTTACAGCAGCCATCATAACAATGCTTCAAAAGGTCAATATGAATGTGTATGAAACAAATGAAAAGGTAGAAAGTCTCAGTAAAGAAATTGAACAGAAAGGAATGAAAAAGAACCAAATGGAAATTTTAGAACTAAAGCTACAATAGCTGAAATAAAATTTACAAATGGATTTAACAGAAGAATAGAGACAAGAGAGGAAGACTTGAAGATAGACCAATAAAAATGAGCTTATTCTAATAAAAGAGAAATATTTTGTTTTAGTAAGACAAAAATGAATGGAGAGCAGGCCATGGTGGCTCAGCAGGTAGAACTCTTGCCAGAGACTCTGATTTGATTCTCAGTGCCTGCCCATGCAAAAAAAAAAAAAAAAAGAAAGAAAGAAAGAAAGAAAGAAAGAATGGAGCTTCAGAGGCTTGCAATATTATAACAAAAGGTCTAATATCTGTTCCATGAGAGTTCCAAGGTAAGAGAAGAAAGAGGATGGGGACTGAAAAGTTATCCAAGTAAATTATGGCTGAAAAATACCTAGATTTGACAAAATAAACGAACTTAATGATACAAAAAGTCTAGTGAATGCCAAATGATATACAGCCAAAGAAATTCACACCAAGATGCAATATAATCAAACTTCTGAAAATTAAAAACAAAGAAAAAATCTTGAAAGCATGAAGAGAAAAATGACACATTACCTATAATGGAAAAACAATTTGAATGCAATTGGATTTCTCATCAGAAACCATGATGCCAGAAGTAAAGTGGCACAAGATTTTCCAGGTGCTTAAAGAAAAAAACTCTCAATCCAGAACCCTATATCCAGCAAAACCATCCTTCAGGAATGAAGGGAAAACCAAGATACTCTCAGATCAAAGACTACTAAGAGACATTTCTGCCAACAGATATGTCCTAAAAGAATGACTATTCTGGACACAGAAAGGAAATGGCAAAAGAAGGAAATCTGGAAACACTGGAAAGAATGAAAGAACATAGAAAAAGCAAAAATATGGGTAAATAGAGTTTTCCTCTCCTCTTGAGTTTTCTAAAAAACGTTTGTTATTGAAACAGAGTTTATAACCTTTTTGTGATTCTTAATGTACGTAGAGGAAGTATTTAAGTTAATTATATTATAAACAAAGGAGGATACAGAAACTTGAAGATAAAGTTTCTGCACTTCATTCAAATTGGTAAAATGTAAATAGCAGCAGTGGACTGTGATAAGGGACGTAGGTATAATGTAAATCTTAGAGGAACCACTAAACGTCAAGATGCACTCAAAAACACCACAGTTAAATCAAAATGGAAGTTTAAGAAAATAAGTTCAACTAACCCACAGGTAGGCAAGATAAAAAAGTAGAAACAAAAAACAAAGAAATCAAACAGAAAACAAAAAATAAAATGGAAGACTTACGCTGTAACATATAAATAATCACATTAAATGTAAATGGTTTTACTACACCAATTAAAAGACAGAGATTGGCAGAGTTGATTAAAATAAAAATAATTGTCTCCACTATATGCTCTCTAAAAGGAACTCTCTTCAAATATGACAAAATAGATAAGTTGAAAGTAAAATGATGGTAAAAGATGCCATGCAAACAATAATTGAAAGAAAGCAGGAGCGGTTGCATCAATATCATATAAAGCACACTTAAGAGTGAAAGAAAATGATTAGGCACAGAGAGTGACACTGCACAATGGTAAAAGGTCAATCCACAAGTAAGAATAGCAATCCTAACTGTGTATGCACCAAACAACTGTGGTGCAAAATATGTGAAGAAAAAACTGATAGAACTGAAAGGAGAGATAGGCAAATCCAAAGTTACAGTTGGAGGCTTAAACACCCCTTTCTTAACAACGATTAGAACAAATAGACAGAAAATCACAAAAGATCCAGAACTCACCAATACCATCAACTAATAGGATGCAATTGACAATTATTAGATCCACTACCCAACAGCAGCAGAATACACATTCTTTTCAATTGTTCACAAATTATTTATCAAAGTAAACTGTATCTTGATCTATAAACCAAACCTCAGCCAATATAAAGGTACTTAAGTCATTCAGAGTGTGCTCTCTGACTGCAGTGGAATTAAATTAGAAATCAACAACAGAAAAATAACAGGAAAATCTTCAAACACTTGGAAACTAAACAACACATTTCAAAATAATCCATGTGCCATAGAAGAAGTCTTAAGGGAAATTAAAAATACATATTGAAAAGAGTGAAACCGAAATGAATAAAAGATATCAAAATGTATGGGATGCAGCTAAAGCCACACTGGAAATATATAGCATTAAATGCTTACACTAGACAAGAACAATTCCACCATTAGTTCTTGGAAAATCTTCCAAAGATAGGCATTAGTTGGTAATTCATGATTGTGCATTTCTCATTCTTCCAAGATCCAAATATGCAAAAGAACTTATTGTATCAAATGATCCTGTGAAAGCACCTCTTAGTTTGATTTTAGGAAGTTTGGCTTTTCTCTTAGGGATTGTCATAGCTCAGCAAGCAATAGGTCTGTTTGACCAGAATATTTTGAATGGAAAGCAAAAGTGGAACAATTTGCTGTAGTTTGTTTTCTGTTTGGTGATATGTTTAGACATTTAGTGTGTTTTTAGCTTAGAGAGTATCATCTCCACAGCTGAACTCTGCCAGTGGTAAGAATATGAAAGTGATTCAAAAAGAGCTCACTATAGAATGAGCGTGAATTGAGGGTGCAACATTTTAATCATAAGCTTCTATTCTCTATCTGACGGATGAGAGTGTCAGGGTATTTCAGATATTTCAGGCGTGATGGAATATTTGCTTTTACTTCCCATCGAAAGCAGGAAGGAAGGACTGGGCAGTCTCCCTTGAGATGGAGGCCCAGATGAGAGGTCAATCGTCTCTGACTCTTGAGTCCTTCTTACAAATGATTCAGAGCCTGGTTCTCACCAACAGCCTATCATTTTTCAAGAACACTGCCTAACATCGGTAGGCTCTCAATAAAGTTCAGCTGCCATTCCTGCTATGGATGGTGTTTTTATTAAAAAAGGCCAATATGTGGAATAAACCCTGGCCAGGTAATGAGGACAACTGAATGAGGAACATGAGATGAGAAAGGAGAAACTTGCCCAGGATCCCACATGAATTAGGGGTCTCAGGATGGTGATAATAATGTGCCCAGGGTGGGTGCTCCAAGGATGAAATGAAAACATGCTCAGGCATGCAGTTTTTATGCGCTTAAAGCTTTATACAAATGTAAGGAATTAAAATTAGAATGTTTTCCCCTGAAGAAGGCATGAAAAATTGAAGACAGATATGCAGTTACAGAAATAAGTACAAGTGTACCCAATAATCACATTAACTATAAATTAAACTCATGTGTTAAAAGATGGAGATTGAATCATAAAATTCAGTTATATGCTGCTTATGTGAACAAAAATGAATAGACCGCAAAAATATTATGCTGAATTTAAAAAATGAAGTTTTCTTTCCATGACGACACAATTTATATGTAATTTAAAAATACATAGAGCAGTACAATATGTTGTTTATGTACATTTGTAATTAAAACATTAAAAATATGAACTTTGAATATGAAATTCATGACAAGGGTTGCCTTGAAAAGGAGGGGAGAGGTTTTGTACTAAGGAACCAAAGCTAACGTAGCTTCATAACTTTGTACATATTTTATTTTAATAAAACCTCAAACAGAATAAATGAGTAAATGTTCATAGTTTTTTGTCTTTTATAGTGAGTATTTGAATGTTTGTATATGTTTCTGCTTTAAAAATAGAAAGGAAGAAAGATCTTTAGAATTAAAAGCGGCAGGCACTCAGGCACTTCTGGTATAAAGGGTGTTCAAAGGTCAGTGCAAACAGAGAGCATAGTAACTTAGAGTTGGGAGGATATTTCTTTAGTTTCTCACCTTAAAATGGGTATGGTTTGCCCTTTTATCTCTCCAGACATCAATAAAACTGTGTACCGTATTCAAAGGAGTACAGCACACAGTAAATAAATTTCATGCAAAAAATGTAAGCTCAGTGTTTCTTGTCTGGTGCTTAATATCTGTATGTGGATTCTATGATGTCATATAAGAGGGACTCACCACTATGAGAGCTCAGGAAACTTGTTAACTTCACCAAGATTGCTTGTCATCTGAAAAACAGTGTTATCAGTAGTTTGCAGGGTTATATGAGGATCAAGTGACACATTATTCTAACCTAAACGTGGTGCAAGTTTCTACCACGACTGTGATCACTTCCAGTTAAGAAATAGACTGTGATAGAACTGGATCCCTGATTCCACTGATTGCCTTTTCATCTGTTAATCTAAGACTACAGCCTTGAAGAAAATTATAACACAGGAAGACTGGAATTTATTTGGCTGGTGCAGAGTACCCAAAATTAACAAGGTACTAGCTTTTAATTCAATGGTTTTAATTCAATTATTGGGCAAGGTACTGGATTTCAGTGTTCCTCAGAAAAGGCAGTTGGAAAACCATACGTAAATGAGAACTCACTGAAAACTGGTACTCGCATTTAAGCCAACTTTTCCTGGTTGAATGACTTTTTAGAATCACATTAATGCCTATTCATTACTTTAATATTGAAGGCCAACTTCTCACAGACCATCTACCCGGGGAGTCCTTGCCATCGGCTGAGAAAGCCAGGCGAACATGGAGCTCTGGGAATTGCTGGGAATCAATGTAATTACCTCTGGCAAAGCATGAGGGTGGACACCATCTGTCTCCTTAGGGCAAGAGAGTGCAGTAAAGAATGCTAAGTGTAGCTGAAACCCTGGACGTCGGAGCAAACTCAGCAGCCACTGCTCTGCGCTGTGACTCCTGAGACATGCACACAGACAAAGGCACACACTCACAATGCACTCACATACATCAGAATGTGCAAAAGTAAAGCAGAATTACCAAGTTGTCTTGTGTGTCCCTGCTTGCACATCTCTTATAGTTATCTGGTTAAATAAAAGTTCCCTCTACGAACCAGGCTCTTAGTAAATGAAACCTGTTCGTTATCATTAGCATCTTTAAAGGCCGCAATGTTTGTATTCTACTGGAAAAAGTCAAGCTCATAAAATAGTTTCACATGGTAATCCTGTCAAACAGTGTCCAGAGATTTTTTTAAACCTTTTGTCTGTGGCACAATGAGTGAATATATGATATAAAAGAACCACCTTCCCTCCCCCATGCCCTGTTCAAAGCAAGAAGTCAATATACATTTGTTGAACTGGGCTGCTTATGCTAATAAAGACCACACAACACAGAAATAATTTGAAGTCATAGCCAATTCAAAAGCAAGTTACATTTAGGTTTGGAATATATTAAAGGGAACCCATTCCATTTCTTGGTGACATTATCTGCATATCTATAAAAACAAGAACTATCCACGAATTTCATACTCTCCTTCACTCATTTCAAGTTAAAATGAGCAGGACGGAAATCCTTGTGACCTGGAAACCTCTGAATTTTCTAGGCTTCTGTTAGCATCCCCCCCCCCCCACACACACACACACATACACTCTCTCTCTCTCTCTCTCTCTCTTCCTCCTCTTCCTTTTTCTATTAATTGGGTGATTAGGTAAAGATGTTTGGGAAAGAAAGGAGACCATACAAGTGACAAGTGATATCCATTAGGATCTGCCTGCCAACTGGTCCAATGTTGAGGAGTTAGGAGATTCCACCTTCCTTCTCTCCAGTCTCAATGCTTGAATGTACTATACTTTGGATAGCGTTGGGGAGTGATGTAGCACCAAAGCTGGTGCCTGGCAAGACTGCAAATATTCAAGGAATTGAGCCACTACTATTCTAAGCCACAAACAATTAGTCTGGGACTCTCTAGGATTCTCTGCAACTGGTATTATCTTTAGTGACCCACTTTTTAATGTGTCCTGCTTTTTTATATTAACTTCAGTATGATGTCAGTGCACACAGCAATGTACACAGCCCATAACAGTTGGAGGCAATTGAGGTATTATTTCTCTATTCAGTAATTTTCCATTGTTCCCCACACCTACAGAACAAGGTTTAAACTCTTTCCCATGGCACTCAGGGAGTTCCCTAATCTAGCAAGCCATCTTCTGGTGACGCTCTGTCTGGCTGTTCCTTGGTTGAGAATGCCAGTCCCTCTTTTCTGTTGCTTGCACTTAGAAATGTACTACGAAGTATTTCATTCATTGGTTTACATGAGTTATATTAAACATTTCCACTAAGACACAATTTATAATCTAGCAGTCTGACAAGAATTGAAAAGTCTGATACAATAATTTTCATGTAGATTTGGCAAGACTGTAAATTTGTAAAATGACCATGATGGCTATTTGGCAACATCTAGGAAATTATAAATACGTCTACCCTTTGATCCAGAAATTATATTTCCAGGAATGTATCCTACATATATATTGGGGCACATGGGGAATGATATATGATAAAATGATTTAATATATCACTGTGACTGCAAAAGAGTATAGGCAACCCAAATGTCCATCAATAGGGGATTGGTTAAATGTATTATACTGCATTTATATAATATATTTCAATATAGCTGTAAAAAGAATAAGGAAACTTTATGTGTATTGATGTGGGAAAGTATATAAAATATATCATTATTTAGGTACAGACAGCTTTGGCAGAATTTTTAAAGGGAGGATACAGATTTGCATTGGCTTGTATAAACATGAAGAAAAATCCCTGAGAAGATGCAGCAGAAATTAATAGTTATAGTCAGTTGTTGACACTGCTTTAATACGGTGGAGGAAAAAAAACGTGTAGAGAAGTGGAGTGGGAGGAAGTCTTTGACGGTAATATTTTATAATCTTTTATTTGTAAAACATGTAAATGTGTCATCTAATAAAAAATTAACCAAATAACTCTTAAAATATTAAAGTTGATTTGTCATTTCCTGTGCTAACTCCAAACATTGGAAACATCTCCTTCGCTGACATGTTCACGTCTCCTCTTAGGAGAAAAAAATGTCATGTGGGACAGGAGAGGAGATGAAAAGAGTAGAGAGTTGAGGAGAGGAGAGGAAATTTAAGGAGTGGGGAGGAGAGGTGAGAAGGAGAGAAGAGAGTTGAGGACAGTTGAGGAGAGGAGAGTTGAGAAGAAATGAGAGAAGAGTTGAGGAGAAGAGGGGAGAGGAGAGTTAAGGAGAAGAGAGTTGAGGAGAGGAGAGTTGAAGAGAAGAGAGTTGAGGAAAGGAGAAGAGAGCAGAGGAGAGGAGAGAAACAGCACCTGCCTTTCCTGATAATGGCTTTCTTAAGGCTGAAGCCATAATACGGTGAAGTTTGTAAACTCTGTTTTTCCTTGTCTCTCAACAAAAATGACCTGTTTCTTGGGACACAATGACTACTCAATTGTAGTGTTCTACAATTTGAGAAACAAGTGTTCATCAATCTCTATATCCATTTAAACACAATTGTCAGGAACTGTAGTAAGAACAGTTGTATTCAAACTCCAGTGTAACCACAAGGAGTCTCTGTCTTGGAAGTCACTTTAACCATCTGAATTTTTACTTTCTTTAATGAAAAGGAGAGTTCACCATGTCAGTCTCACTCTATCTCCCAGGATTGTTGCCACACTCAATTGAGTTAGTGGAAAGGCTTTGTAAACTGTGAAACAGTACGCAAAAGCCCATTGGTCCTCTGTAATGCACGATAGCCTCCCCTCAGGATTGTGCATGGGGGGGTGTGGGAATCTCATTGAAAGGAGGCCTGGGGAATGGTGGGCGGCTGCCAGAGCCCAGATACCAGAGGGGAGGGGAGGCTAAAGTATGGGGGTGAGAGAGGGTCCAGGGACCAGGACCAGCCCTTCTCCAAGGGCCATAATCTCTGCTATCACCTCCCCAAGGTGGCCGTGTTTCAGGCTGCTCTAATGGAGAGCCTCTGCACTTGGTGTCTTCTTCATCTCCATGTGTCCCTCAGGGCATGGCAGAGGAGCCACATGGTATACCAGAAGCACCCACGGTCCAACCGGAGGGTGGCGGTCCAGTGGTGTTCTCTTCCTAATCACAATCAGCTTCCAGTTGGCCTTTCCAATCTACAACGCAATAGTGGCTGATAATTTAAGGAGCACGTCTACAGAAATTCCAACACCAAGAGCTCAGAACCCATCACCTCATAAGAACAACGTGTCCTCCCAAAATCAGACCTGTGAACTTGGCACACAAAGACTCCTTTACCTTGTTTCCATCAGCTACCCATGGAGGAGCTGATATGATAGCCTTGATCTTCCCAGCAGACGTTTGTTCCTGAGGCAGGAACCAACCACACTACATCCTTTGAAGGCAAACTTCTGAACACTCATGATTGGACAAGCAAGCTCCTTTCTGCCTTGTTGGTGCTATTTCTCTAGCCCCACAGTGCTGAGTTCTAAGCCTTCAAGGTCAATAGAGATTACAGGTAAGCACTTCCTCGTATCTTCTTCACTGAAACATTAAAGCAATTTATCTCCAAATAAGTTCGAGACAAGGCTCTTAGGCATGCCTCTTGGGAGTGAATGCAGTCCATGAGATTTAATGCTTTCCTACACCAAAACTGCTCTTACCTGCACCAACAAAGGGCAGTGGGGAAGTGACTAAATCTTACCCACAAACTGGGTGGCAGGGATTTGCACTTGGATCTGGGGTATATCTCACATACCCATTATATATTTTTCATTGTTCTTCCTAGTTGTGCTTTGGCATGCTGGTCTCCCCAGAATATAAACCCCTTGAGTGGAAAGTAACAAATGTGCCAGAAGTGAACAGGTGAATACAAGGAATCTCTTCAACATCCTTCAAGGAGACTGGTCTGTCCTGGGAGAAAGGCTGTTCCAAGTCCCTGGGCCCTCTCTCACCCCCATACTTCAGCCTCCCCTCCCCTCTGGTATCTGGGCTCTGGCAGCGCCCCCACCCGAGGCCTACTTTCAATGACATTCCCCCCCCCTTCCCATGCACAATCCTGGGGGGGAGGTTATCATGCAGCCTGAATTCTGAAAAGGCGGGTGAAATGTCGGAAGCTCAGCAGAGATATTTCCATACTGAGAAGGTTTTGCCATCATGAGAAGAGAGGGGAAAAAAAAAGTTTCCTCCCTCCATCATCACACAATGCTCCGGCAGCAGGATCCCTGGACACACAATTTTGATCTTCGGCTTAAAAGAACCTGATGCTTTTGAGGCTGACTGGGCAATCCTCAGCCATGCAGACCCATTGTCCCATGTGAACTCACCACAAATGGGGAGAAAGCTTCTTCCATGAGCTCCTCAATTTCCACAAAGGCTGGAGAAAACTCCCTAGCAACTCCAGGCCGGCTTTGCATTCATTCAGGAGGATTTGACAGCCACTCCCTACGGCTCCCCACCCCCACCCCAGGCACACAAAAAAGGCTTCTGTTTTTTTCAGGGATTACGAGAAGGGCAGAGAAATGAGCAGCCTGAACAGTGAATGAGAGAGAAGCGTGAATCTCTGGGCAAAGCAGCCCTTTGAGACTGTGGCTAATTTACTGCAAGAGCCTACTTTCCGAAGGCTTTGAAGAGGCTAGCCACACTTCACCCAACAAGTAATAAAAAGGCTAAATATCCTTAAAGCACTCAGAGTGCCTGTCATCCCAGGAACTCAAAAGCATTCTGACTTACTAGAAAGAAAATAACACAAAATATAAAATACAATAAAACACGTACTCAGAGAACTCATACCACGAAAAACTCCATCACATCAAATCAGAGTTTGTGATAAGGCTTTGAGAATATCATCTTATTTAAACCTGTATTGAAGCTTCAGTGCTGTGTAGTCAGGGCTAATGTGGCCCATCCATGGGAAAGCCAGCAAAATGTGTTCATTGAGGAAGCAGGAAGGACCAGCCCAAAGTGCTCTCCCACTGTCTGGGTGCTCAGGCTTCCATTACTACCCACCCGTGCCCTTGAGCTGACACAGACGTCCTTAGCACTGTAAGTTCCCTTGAGCTGACACAGACGTCCTTAGCACTGTAAGTTCCCCAGTTGGTCTTTCTGCCAGCTGGTCAGGTCAGAGCCAATGCCCATCTGTGCTGGTTTGAATCTGTGGTGGACCCCAGAAAATCCATGTCCTTTAATCCTCATTCAGTATTGCTGGATGGGAACATTTTGATTGTTCCCATGGAGATGTGACCCACCCAATTGTGGGTGGTAACTTTTGATCATACAGCTTCCATGGTATTGTGATTCCACCTATTAATCCTTTAAAAGAGGAAATATTTTGAAGAGAGTCCCTTCTGTACAGCCACGAGAAAGCCATGTCCGCCATGTGCCCTTCCACCTGAGAGAGAAATGTTGAATGCCATCAGCCTTCTTAAACCAAGGTATCTTTCCCTGGATGCCTTAGATTGGACATTTCTATAGACTTGTTTTAATTGGAACATTTTCTTGGCATTAGAACTGTAAACTAGCAACTTATTAAATTCCCCTTTTCAAAAGCCATTTCGTTTCTGGTATATTGCATCCCAGCAGTTAGCAGACTAGAACACCATCCTTGATTCCCAGAGGTCCAGGGCACCCAAGAGGGTGGACACCAGAAGAACTAAGTGACCAAAGATGGGAGACGCTTTGAACACACTGCCAGAATGGAAGGGAGGAAAATAGAGTAAGGTGCTTAGATGTTTCGAAAGCTGTAGGTTGTCATTACTTAATCCCATCTCTAATTCTAGTGGCAAATGGGGACAATGAATGTTCTGAGTTTTAACTCCATTTCTAAAATGGCGCATGGTACCAGAGTCTCCTCACAAATGACGCATTGGTACCAGGGTCTCCTAACTTCTTGTTTTGCTTACAGCTGCGGTAACTGGATTTTTTTTTTTTTTAAATGTGTACCTATAAAAATACTATTTTATTTGCTGGTACCATAAGTTTTCAAATTGCCTTTTTTATGACTTTGAATGAATTTAAACTATAGAATACTGTAAAATTAGAAGCAGTGAAACTAAGACTGTTTATGCCTGAAATTTGTGGTTTTTCAATATCATTCTCTAGTTCAGAAATGAGTTTTATAAACACAAAACAAATTTTCATTTCTTAAGGAGAAGTGAAATTTAGAAAGTAATGATGAATTTGTATTTGCTATATTCACAGTCATGTCGTTATCATTAAGTGTGCCATTTCCTTCCAGTCTTCACATCTGTAAACACTTTCCATCTGTCAATTTGTGACTATAATTTTGTTAGAAATAAAATGTTCAGCAGGGAGATAGAAACAGGGCACAGCATTATTTCTTAAGTAGAATATTTGAATAAAACTTGACAATGCCACTGGCCGAACTTCACAAGCACTCTTGATCACTTGCTTCAATCGACTTCATTAAGTGGTTTTAATACAGGTTCTGGAAATCAAAGCAGTACGCCAAGCACTCATCGTGCGGGTAAGTGGGCTGTGGCTCCCCCAGCCTTATCTGATTGCTCAGTTCTCCTGACAGCTGCTGGCATCTGGAATATGTTAAACAACCCCATCTTTTATTGGATTCATTAGGTTCTATCAAGTTCAAGATCAATTATCAACTGATTTTGAAGAACGTTTGAAATCAGAACGAAGAGGAAGTAATTAATGACAAAGAAAGAGACCCATGGTGAAAGCTCATACTTCTGGGAATAGGGACAGGCAGCCAAATGCAGTTGCCACCATGTGCTCTGTAAGTGTGATGGCTTTTCCAATACTTTCTGCATTAGCAGATGATAAGAAATGTGTATAGTCTGTAAGAAGAGGCAGGGCTGAGCTCTAAGTTCATGGGTACATTAAAGAGTATATGGAAGGTGTGTGTCATATCCGCAAAGCCAGATATTTGGAACGTTGATTATCTACAAATGGAAAACATAAAACACAATTCCCTGGGCCTTCCTAAGAAATACAGGCTGGCAGGGAAACTCCTTCCCGCAGCCCTTGCCCATGTCACCCTCTTTCTTACAAGTCAGGCAGCTGCTAACAGTGCTGGCCCAGCCTGCCCTAGGATCCACCTAACCTTCTAAGAGAAACATCCTTCCTCTGGAGGAGCCATAGCTGTTTCCTGAGAACCGGCCTTAGAAATGTGTGCTCAGAAAGGGGAGTCGTGCACTGGTGCTGGGGGGCACTGCCCCTTCTCTAAAGTCAGCCACGCAGGGATGGAGAGAGCCGGTGAAGGGAGCTCAGAGTTCCCCGGCAGGACCCTCTGCCCACGTGCAACAGGCAGAGACAAGTGTGCACAGGTGGGGGGACGGCAGAGGGAAGGACCGCCCTCCTCCGGAGCTGGGCGGGAAGACAAGACCAAGTGCGTCCTTCCAGCAGGGCTTTCTTCTCCAGCCTGCCTCAGAGAACCATCCCCGATGGGGCGGGGAAGCCGCGGGCCGACAGCCCACCAAAGGAGCCAAAGCGGACTTGCGTCCTCTGAGGTCTGGCGCCCGCGTAAACGCTGCAGGATCACGTGGACCCCTCCTGCAGCCTGAGCCTGCTGCTTCCTCTCCCCGGGAGAAGCCCGGCGGGACCTCCCGGCTCCACGCAGCCCCAGAGGCCCCCCCCCCCCCCGGCGAAGCTTCCAGAAGCCTGCCCCACGGTAGGGGTGCCCCACCCCTGGAGATAACCCAGCTGGGCGCTTTCTTCTGACCGGTCGCGCCTTCAGCCAGGACGCTCACGAGCCCGGACCGGTTGACTGTCAAGTGCACCCAGAATCGCAGTTTAAACGTTCGGAGGAAAGGAGGAGTTTCCAGGCTGCCCGGCCTGACAGGTCTTCTGGAATCTCCTACTGCCCCCTGCCCACCTGCCGCCTCAGTCAGGGGCTGCTTTCCCCACGGGGGCCGAGGATTGTTGCAATGCACGAATGTTAGAAAGCCGTCTGAAATCAAACCCTTAGCTAATGCATGTCAAGCGTGAGCAAAAACACAAAACGCCGCATTGCCTTGTGTGCCAGCTTTCCTGGAGCCCAAGTCCCTGCCACGCTTCTATGGAACAGGCTCACGTGACCTGTTTGGAGAGAAGGTGCATTCTAACAGACCGCGGGACAGATGGATGTTTAGATTTAAAAATCCCCATAATGCCCCATAATGTGCACACAAGAAAAAAGTGAATTTGAAAAGCAAAACTGTCACCTGAACGAGTGCACAGACTCCCTAATGATAAAGGAAATGCAGATTTAGGCAATTCTAAGGTATCATTAGACACCTAATATGATGAAAATGGTAAAGCCTAGTGTTGGTAGAACTGCGAGTAAATCAGACCATCTTCTGTGTTAATGTGAATTCATTCATCGTCCCTGGAGCTTTATATATTAGGAGTAATCTCAGTGTTCACACTTAGACCTCATCACTCCAAATACTCCCCACCACACACACGCGCGCACACACACACACACACAGAAGTAACCTAAGAAAAACATTAAGTCTGTTGTGCGAAGGTAGCAGGACTATTTAAATAGAGGAAAATTGAAATGAGCCTAAATCCCCTCAGAGCAATTTGTGTGAAGGTAATGTTCAAGAGCATTTAAAATAGTGATAATTGCAGAGCTTAAAGAACGCGTACCACGGATAAAGGAGAGCATGTGTGGGTGAAACTCTGAGCTTCATTCGGGCAGAGGTTTTCTTGCAGGAGGGGCTTGTCAGGGCTTCTGGAGCGATTGGAAATAATGCCTCACTCTCCAGACCCCCCACCCCCAGTGGAAAGACCCCTCTCACCTGGGTGGCAGACGCAGGTGGCAGCAGGCCTGCTAGGGTGGTGGTTCCAGGCACAGATGAGACCGACCCCTGGGCTGAGTTACAGTCTGGCTCCCTGAGTGCCTGTGGGCAAATGATTCCTTTCTGCTCCCATTTTCCTTCTCTGTGAAACAGGAATTATCGTAGTACCCACCCGCCTCTTGCAAAGAGTAAATGAGTTAATGTTTGTAAACCTCCTAAAACATTCTGAGTCTATATTATGTGCTCATTAAAAATGTTTATTTAATTAATAGGTAACCAAAAAGTGCACAAGCTAGACCTTCTCCAGTGGGAGTGGAAGAGAGAAGTACTCCATGAGAGCTCACGGTGGGGCGGGGGGGGGGGGGAGGGAAGCTTCTTGTCCAAGGTTGAGGATGATGCCTAAATCAATAGAGAAAATTTTTACTAAAAGCAGAGGCAATGTCTAGTGAATGGACAGATCTTATGTGGCGAGAAGCAGGTATGGAATGTCAGGTTCCAGAGGTGGAAAGAAAGTAAAGCAAACAGCAGGGGCTGAAGGGAATTGGGTCAGAGACTGGGGGCCGCCAGTGTCTTACCTCAGCCTGGGAAGGGGCACCGGAGCTGCCATGTGGGTAGGTCCGGGGATTGGTAGTGGATGAAGAAAAGTAATCGTGAGCACAAGGCAGTAAGGGGCATTGCTAAGGGGGCCGTCTTCCCAAAGGGCATGCATGCTCTGTGAGGGTCTGCAGGGCAGACGGGGTTTATCAAACACGTTGGCTGACATAGGCTGGGGCCCACACCGAGGCCAGAGCTTCTGCTGTTGGAACCGAGTGGAGCAACTTCACCAGGCAGTTTGGGAAGCCCAGACATCTCTCTGGAGTCACAAGGAGCTGAGGGGAAGGTGTGGGAAGCGGCAGGAAGCCTGAGGACTCTCCTAGCTATTGCTGTTTGGTTAAAAGTATCCTGACTCTTCTTTAAGCGGACTTGCAAGCTTCTGATACCTAGAGAAAGGAGAGCAAAAATACAACTTGATGTAGCATGTAGCTTTTAATAGTTTATGCAGTAAAGGGTACAGTATATGTGAATTTTTTCTTTTTTCTTTTTTATTTCTTTTTCTGGAGTGATGCAAATGTTCTAAAAAACGATCATGGTGATGAATATACTACTATGTGATGATACTGTGAGCCATTGATTGTACACCATATATGGAATGTTGGTATGCTAAGAATGTTCATGCTTGTATGTTGTTTTGGTTTGCCAATAAAAATAGAAATTAAAAAAAAGTAAAAAAAATAGTTTATGCAAGCTTGAGACACTTAAAATTCACATTTGATCTGATAGACACAACTCTTTAAGTTGGGTATTACAGACACTCCTATTTTCTGCTCAGGAAATGGAAGCTCAAAGCTGTTAATTTACCAACTAAAAAGATCACAGCTTTTAAGAAGCCAATCCCGTACTTGCATCCAAGTTTTATGATCCAGAACCCACATTCTCAGTGGATTGTGATACAATTGGGAAGAGTGCGTGCAGGCAAAATTCTATTAATTAAACAAAGCAAAATTAAAATAGGGCACTGTGGTGGCCCGGAGCTCTGTGTAGCCCAGAAAAACGTGTTCTTAAACTTAATCCATTCCTGTGGGTGTGACCCTTTGTGAATAGGGCCCTTTGAATGAGGTTTCTCTCTAGTTTGGGTGTGGTCCAGCTGAATCAGGATGGCTCTTAATCCTCTTAGAGAAGGCTTTCGGGAAGAGTCACAGAGAGAGAAAAAGTCAGAGAAAACAGCCAGAAACTGAACGTCAATCTATCCCCAAAGAGAAGGGAGACGCCGGGAGAGGCTGCCACATGAATTGCCATGTGACAGAAGCCTGGGACCAAGGATCACGTGCAGCCAGGCCCAGAAATCCACAGTTTTCTTGGAAAAAGCATCACCTTGATGATGCCTTGATTTGACTTGTCCTAGCCTCAAAACCATGAACTAATAAATTCTCATTGCTTAAGCCAACCCATTTCATGCTCTCTGATTTAGTAACACAGAAACTAAAACAGGTACATAGGCTGATTGTAGTATGTGATAGAGATGGGTGGGCATTGATGAAAGTAAGAAGTGAAGTTGAATATATGAAAATAGACTTCAATGATTATTTGCTCCTAGTTGCTATTATAATTTATGCCTATTCCTCTTAAATGAATGCTTTGTGTGGAATCTTCTACAGTGTACACATGGGTTGAAAAATGGCCCAGCTCTTAATGATTAGTTTCACTGGCTTTTCTGATATTCTTTTGCTCATTCCCCATAAGTGAAATAGGAATGGGTACGTCATTTGCAAAATCCCTCTATTGTAGGGGAACTGTAATCATCCAAGGTATCTACACCTGCATGCTGGTAAATTTTCTTTCTAAAGAAGGAAAGTAGTTAACTAGTCATTTCATCATGGGCCCCTTTAACACTACAGCTGTCTTCTCTCACTTGTAAGAAAAAAAAGGTCCCCTCAGGGAACTCAAAGTTCATATCTGTTTATGAGGTTGAGCCTTTTTTTCTTACTTTTTAAGAAGTCTATTGCTTCATAACAAATATGACACAAACCTAGTAGCTTAAAACAAAACCCATTTATTATTGCACATCTCAGTAGGTCAAAGCCTGGGCAGAGCTTAATTAGGTCCTCTGTTCAGTTTGCACAAGGCTGCGGTTGACGGTGCTCTTCCATGCTCATTCAGATTGATGGAAGAATTCAGTTCCTTGTGGGTATAGGACTGCAGTCCCTGTTCTGCTGCTGGCTGTTGGCCAGGGCCCACTCTCAGCTCCTCAACATTACCCCTGGTTCCTGTCCTGGTGGCTCAAAGACAAATGACTCAGTACTTAAAAGAAGCATCATTTTCCCCCCAATAATTGTGCTCGTCTGGAAGGAAAGGCAGTATGTAGGGAAGACTTGGATATCAAATAGCCCTTCTGCTTGCTTTCTACTGAACTCAGAGACAGAAAAGAAGACAGAGGAGTTTAAAAAGAAAGACAGATGCTTTTTATGTCTCTCTGACTTTTTGGGGTCGAAAGGATATAAGTTGTAGTAGAAGAGCTGGAAGATTCAAACCCTGTGTCAAAGGTTGCCTCTCAAAGGAGGGACAGCAGGAGAAATGAATGTGTTTATAAACCCATACTCCTTTTTCATCTAATTTTAAAACTTTTTTGTAGTAACAAATATACAACTCAAAATTTCCCATTTAAAAAATCTTTAAGTGTATCTTCAGCATTCAGTAATATTAGTTACATTCACAATATTGTTCTACTGTCACCGAAATCCATTACCCCTACTTTTTCATCAGCTCAAACAGAAATTCTTCACCCATTAAGCGATAACTCCCTCTTCCCTTCCCACCCAGCCCCTGATCCCTGGTAATCTCTTAATAACTGCTTGTCCTTATGAAGTTGGCTTCTTCCAGGTGTTTCACATAATCAAGATCATTTACTATTTGCATTTTCATTCTGGTTTATTTATCTCAACATGATGTAACATGCATCAGAACTTTATTCTTTTTTATGGCAGAAAAGTGTTCCATTGAGTTGATATGGCACATTTTTTTTATTATTTATCATTGATGGATACTTGGGTGGTTTCCACTTTTGAGTATTGCAAATAATTCTGCTATGAAGATTGATGTACGAAAATGTGTCTGAGTTCATGCTTTCAATTCTTTCGGGTACATACCAAATGGGACTACTAGGCCATTATGGTAACTCTATTTTCAACTTTCTGAGGAACCACCAAACTAATTTCCACAATAGTTGCACCATTCTACAGTGCCATCAGCAATGTATAGGGATTCCTATTTCTCTGTATCTTCACTAATATTTATCATTTTCAGGTTTTTTAAAAATAGCCATCCTTGTCAGAGACCCAGGTTTGATTTCTGATGCCTGCCCATGCCAAAAAAAAAAAAAAAAGTAGCCATCCTAGTGAATGTGAAATGGTATCTCACTGTGGTTTTCATTTGGATTTCCCTGATAACCAATGTTGATGAGCATCTTTTCATGTGCTTATTGGTTATTTGTATATTTTCCTTATAGAAATGTTTATTCAAGTGTTTTGCACATTTAAAAATTGGATTATTTGATCTCTCGTTTTGCATTGTGGCTGTTCTTTATATATTCTGTATATTAAACCCTTATCAGATCTATGGAAGAAATCCATACTCTTAGGAGAAAATAATTCTCACATGGCAAGGAGAGTATTTAGTGAGCTCCACCAGAGATGGTTCTGTAGTTCCTGGGCCTGACATCACATAGGTGAAATCCTCTTAGCTAGAATTGGCATGTTACCTCCTCAGAAGGAAGGATGGTAGAGGAGCCTGTGATGGTTCATTGTATGTGCCAAGTTGGTTCAGTTATAGTGTCCAATTTTTTGGTCAAGCAGGCACTTGCTTAATTATTTCTGTGAGGGTATTTTGCAGATGGATTAGCATCCAGTCACTTGATTGCACCTAGGGCTGATTGCACCTACAATCAACAAAGATTTCCCTTAGCAATGGGGAAGTCTCTTCATCCAATCATTTGGAGGTCTTAAAGCAGAACTGAGAATTTCAAAAGTCAGAAAGAAGAATTTTTGCCTCTTCTCTAGCCATCCAGCTTCATCAGAATTTTTAACTTGCAGCCTGCCCTACCAAGTTTGGGCATGCCAGATTTCAGAATCACTTTTTTTGAAGTTTTGTGCTTGCAGCCTTCCCTATGGAATTCAGACTTGCCAATTCCTATGGATGGTTCTGTTTCTTTGAAGATCTTGACTCATACAGATACCAGTGTAGGAATTGCCTTTGGGGGGAGGTGGACAATTAAACTCCATTGTCCTGACCAACATGTTATCTCTCAGACCTTTGAAAAATTCTTCACCTCATCTCCAGGAGAATATATTTATAAGAAAAGCAGTAGAAAGTCTATGATTTGGGTTATGGAAACAGCTTTGGATATGGCTCTCAATCTTATTTCCTGCATGACACCCAAAAATTACTTTCACATCTGTAGCACACCTACAGTGGCCAGGGGCATAGAAGACTTCTAGCCTGGTGGATCTGACCCTGCCCTTTCTCTCCTTCTCAGTCAAGTGAGTGAGAAAAATCTTCAAAAGACTCCATGACCCAACTTTAACTCATTTTAAAAAGTAAATAAACCAGTCCACCAAGAAGGCAATATAGGATGTTACCATGTCCCATAGAATCTTTGAACAACAACTAAAATCTGGTGGAGCTAATTTCCTCAAAAGTCCAGAAAAACAGTTCAAGGTTTGAAGTAAATAAGAAAGTGCCAAATCAAGAAAGCACAACTTGGGCGGGCCATGGTGGCTCAGCAGGCAAGAATCCTCTCCTGCCATGCCAGAGGACCCAGGTTCGATTCCCGGTGCCTGCCCGTGTAAAAAAAAAAAAAAGAGAAAAAGAAAGCACAACTTAAAAAATGTTAAGAGAAACCCCTGGTACCATTGAGGGCTTGTCTCTACCCCAGTCTGTGCTCTCATTGTGGGACCCTGATTTCATTCCATGAGAAGCAGAATAACTTCCATGCACATATACCAATCTATTGGGTAACAGTCTGAAAGACTGACCCAGGAAACTCATCTTGGCTCAAGCTCCCAGAACACAACCTGCAGGCAGAAGCAGCTGTCTGACAGCTAAAGGAGTGTAAGAAACAATTAAGTCAAATTGGCTGGGGGCATAGGATCACCCCTTAAAGAATACTTAAAGGCATACAACAGAGCACTCAGGAAGGGGAAAAGTCTATTCCATAGGAACTAGAGAGGAGAATCATAGTGCGCAAGCACAACTTCAGGAAAAGGCACAGTCTCAGAAAACGCGGAGACAACTCTGTGTGCCACTTTTGCTTTGGGCTAATCTTGTTGGAAGAGTTAAACTCTGAAGGAGAGCAACGGCCAATGAAGATCCAATTTGTAAGGACTGAGAAAAGTGTTCTTTGCATTTGTCTGGTTTTCTTAGCTCCTGGCACCCCAGAAATCTTTGTCATATCACTAGTTGGATATAAACTTAAGGAACAGAGAGCTCGGGGACTAAATCCCAGAGTTAAGACTTTAAAATATTAAAATGTACAACATGCAACAAAAGATTAGAAGACAAAAATAATGATCCATCCAAAGGAACAAGTTAAAAATCCAGAAACCAACATTAACTAAGAACACCAGACTGTGGACGTATCAGATGCAGACTGTTAAAAAAGGATCTTCAATATGGTGTTGGGAAAACTGAATAGCTGTGTGCAAAAGAGTTAAGGTGGATCTTTACCTGACAATATATACAATAAACTTAAAGTGAGTCAAAGACCTAAATATAAAAATGAAAATTTTGAAACTCCTAGAAGGAAACATAGGGAAGCCTCTTCAGGACCTTGTATTAGGCAATGGTTTCCTAGACTTTACACCAAAAGCACAAGCAGCAAAAGAAAAAATAAATGGGGCTTCATCAAAATTAAAAACTTTTGTGTATCAAAGGACTTCATCATGAAAGTAGAATACAACCTACTGAAAGAGAGAAAATACTTGAAATTCACATATCTGACAAGAATTTAATTTCTAGAATATATAAAGAAATCTTACAACTCACTAACAAAAGACAAACAATTCAACAAAAAAATGGGGAAAAGACTTGAGCTGACATTTCTCCAAAGAAGATATATACTGATCTATAAGCACATGAAAAGATGCGCAATATCATTAGCCATTAAGGAAATGCAAATTGAAAATGGAATGACATCATTTTACACTCATTAGCATGGCTACTATTAAGCAGTGGAAAATAACAAGGGGTGGACAAGATGTACAAAAAATAGGAACACTCATCCATTGTTGGTAGAATTGTAAAATGATGCAGTTACTGAAGGAAAACAATTTGGTGTTTCCTCAGAAAATTAAGAATAACATACCATATGTCCAGGCAATCCTACTTCTAAGTATATGCCCAAAGAATTGATAGCAGGGTCTTGAACAGACATTTGCACATTGATGTTTACAGCAGCATTATTCACAATTGTCGAAAGATGGAAGCAACCTAAGCATCCATGGACAGAAGAATGGACAAACCAAACTGGATCTATACATATAATAGAATATTATCCAAAAAGGAATAAAGTTCTGATGCATGTGGCAACATGGGTGAAACTTGAAGACAACATGTTGAATAAACTAAGCCAGACACAAAAGCACAGATATGTTATAATCTCACAGATAGGAAATAATTAGAACAAGCAAATTCCTTGTGTCAAAAACTAGAATACAGGTTACCAGGAGCTGGGGAAGGGGGAGGGAATGGGGATTTAATGCTTAATTGGTGCAGGGTTTCTCTTTGTGGTGATAGAAAAGGCTTGGTAATGGATGGTGGAGATGGTAGCACAACATTGTGAATGCAATTAACACCTCTCATTGATTATTTGTATATGGTTAGAAGGGGAAATTCCAAGTTGCATTTATGTTACTAGAATAATTGTTTTAAAAATAGGGCTGTACAACACAAATGGTGAACCCTAATGAAACTATGAAGTATAGTTAATAGCATAATTTTAATATTATTGTTTCATCAATTTTAACAAGGATACCACACTAATACAAAGTGTTAAAAGTAAGGGAAACTGTTTGGGGAGTGGGAAGGCATAGGGAAACTTTATATTTTCTGCATGATTTTTCTGTAAACCTACAACTTTCTCTAATAAAAAATGAAATGACTCACAAAGTTTAGTGATATCAAGCACTGGAATCAGATGGATTCCATCCATCAGATGGAATCAGATGGACTCCAATTCTCAGCTTCCCCAATCTTGAGCTACTTGCATTAGACAAATTGCTCTTCAAGAACCTTGTCAATTCTCTTCAAGTCTCAGTTTCCTCAGCAGTAAGTGGGGGGATTAATGATGCTTACCTCAGAGGATCATTGTCCACGGTAAACTAGGATGCAGGTGCACACTGCTTCAGAGGTGGGGCATGGGGCGCATTTCCAAAATATCAACAAGCATAAGTCACAGCGTGTCTCCGAGGTATTTTTGCCTCATCCCCCAACTGACCTGTTACCGCGCTGTAGCTAAGTCTGCTGATCTGAGGAGCATCCCAGAACTGAGCAGAGACCCTCTTTCTTTGTGGAGTATTTTCAGTCTACTCTCATCCTAGAGCTCTTTGGCCTCTTCCTTGGATCCATGGGTACTTCCTAGAACTGAAACATGTCACAGCTGAGAAAGTGCTCATTGGTCACCACTTGTCCTCAGATCTCCCAGTGCTGAGAATGAGCTGGAACCCCTCGTCTCAGTTCTCTATTTGTTACGGAAGCTGCATTAAGCAAAAACCAGTCCTGACCGAGGTTAGGAAGGATCTGATTGATGGCTGTCATTAATGCAAATTGAAACCAAAACCCACAGGGAGTGAGGCCCCCCTTGTTCCCTGCTGGTTCACCCTGTAGTCACCAAACATGAAAGTAAATCCCATTCCCATGAATTTCTCAATGGGATCACCTCAGAGGATCATTGAGCAGCTCGGCACCTTCTGCCATCAACTCTGCTTTCAGGTGGTCCCCAACACCCCTCCTCAGAGAGTCAGCAGAGCCCTCCTTTTCCAGGGTGAGACTCTTTAGGGAGTCAGAATGATGTATTGGATGAGCTTTCTCTAGGCTGATTCTGCTCTCTCTCCGCCTGAAATAGAGAGAAGCAGATCATGGGATCCCTCCCCATCAGTGGGAAAGCAATGAAAATAACAGCTTAGGTGTATCTCATCGACCTGTGCCACCACTGCTCTAAGCACTTCGCACCTGTTAACGCAGCACAGCCTATGAAGGAGGTGCAGTAGCTTGTAAAGATGGAAGCAGCAGCTTGCCCTGCCCGTGGCTACACAGAAGGAGAGATGACCAAGAATCCTGAGGTCTTAATGGGGATTCTAAGACCACTTTGTTCACCGGACCACCCATAGTAAGAATGCCCCCTCCACAGCTCCGACAGGGGGCCACCAACCTCCACAGGACACATACACAGCTGGGGGACCACTGCCTCTCCCTGCACCTTTCTATGGTTGGACAGGGCAGGGAATGGGGCTACTTCTTGCTAACTCTGTCAAGGATTTTAGATACATTTATTTCATTTGATCTTAAATCTTTGGGTGGTAGAGATTTTTACTACCAGCATACACACACACACACACACATACATGCATATGCACACACTCCTTAGGTACTTTCCCTGCTTTATCTTTCTCATTATACTTATAGCTATATAATACAGTATATATTTTACTCATTTATTTCTTCATTCTTTCTTCCCCACTAGGTAGCAAACTCTACGCAGGGTTTTTTTTTTTTCTCTCCTAGAATACAGTATGTCATCAATACTCAATAAGAAATTGTTGAATGAGTGCTTATTTTACAAATGAGACAACAAGCTCAAAGTAGATCAAAGAGTTAATTAGTCACAGACCTGGGATTTGAATGCTGGGCATTCTGACCTGGAACCCCACATTCTTTCCTTTCATTGTGCTACTCATCAAAAAACACTTAAGCATAATTGAGTTTTTTATCTAGAATTTCCATTTGCCATCCCAGTTATTACTGGAATGGTGACAAAATGGGCCTCATTCACTTTCTTTTGAAGAATCTTCAGTATCTGCAGTTATCTTTCCCTCCCATACCTACCCAGGTCCTTGCACAAAGCAGCTTTTCTGTCTCCCCGTACACATTTTGTCTGACCCTCTAAAAGTGTGACATGAGACATGTCTCACTGGGGCATGGAAGTAGAAGGTGAGCGAGCCAAATGCCTCTCATTTCTGCCTGCACCCTCTTCCGTGCCCCAACATGGACTCACCCAACTCTTCTCTGCCTCACGGACTGACACGGTGGACCCCAGATCACAATTGGTTATGTATGTTCTCCTCAAGACAGTGTTGATAGGGAGACAGGAAAAACCGCCAATGGGCTGGCAGTCCCTTCTCTGAGGCAGCAGCTCTGCCAGTGTCCTTGAGCTCCTGGGTAAGCTGAAGTCAAGAGCAAGCCCATGCCAATGTCCCACCACTGCTGTGTCCAAACTTGGTGACACCACATTCTTCACATAACTTCCCGTCCTTGTGCCTGCAGGGCCCTGTTGTGTGGGAAGGGCACCCTTCCCTAAGGATCTTTGCTAAATCCAGCTTCCCTTATTCACATGGGTGCCCCATTGCCCCCAGGGCTAATTTAAAAAGTGGCTGTTGGAACCAAGTAAACAAAAGCATGAAATGGAAAACATCTCAGTCAAGGCCCAACCCCAGAAAATCCTGCTACTCATTTTCCTTTCTGATGTGTAAGAAAGGCTGAGAAATAAACCACCCTGTGTTTATAGAGCTCTGCCTTCCTTCACCAAATCAAGACTTGCCTATCTTCCCCTGTCCCCCAGGCCAGTGCCCCCACAAAAAGTGTGGCTGGAATCAAGCTTTTTGATGTGGGGTATTTTGTGCCCGAGGATTTCTCTTTTGAAGCCGTCTCAGTCTCCATGACAGGCACCACACACTGGTTGGCTTAACAACAGGAATTTATTGTCTCATGGTTTCATGGGCCGGGTGCAAAGTCACGGCAATGGCAAGGTCATGCTTTCTCCCCGGAAGAAAGAGACAATAAATGGTTCTCTGGTTCAGGTCCGCTGCCATCCCTGGGGTTCCTCACTTGCATCTCTGCTTCTGGTCACATGGTCATCTCTCTCTCCTTGTGTCTCTTCTTCTGGTTCCTGCTGAATGAAGGTTTCTTCCTGCAGTTTTCTCTGACTTCTGACTTCTTTGTATAAGGCCTCCTGTCACACCGATCAAGGCTTACCCTGATTCAACTGGGCCTCACCTGAGTAGAATTTTAGAAGATTCTATTCACAGATGAGTCCACACCTTCATGGATAATGCATTTTCAAAGATGTCCTTCTTCAAATGAGTTCGCACCCTCTGGAATGTGGATTGAGATTAAGAACTTGCTTTTTATTGGGGTTCCTGATTCAATCTATTGTGGATACTATGATTTATCTCAAGTCTTTCCTCTTTAGAGATGGCCTATATGTCTTCAGTAAGTCTGGTCCTTCAAGATATTACATTTGGAAATCTCAAGAACATTTGGTAAACCATCATGCCTCCTAGAATTGTGGCCTGGGAGACACAAAAATACCCATTTTTTTCAAATAGGAGAAGTAATTTCTTTGAAATGAACAGCACTCTAAAGTGTTCAGAAGCATGGCAGAGTGGCATGAAGGCAGTTATTTTAAGAACAATTGACTGCTTTGATCTTGGAGATTACCGTGGGTGCCCTACCCACAGTTCTGTTGTTTGGAGGAGGTGTAGTTACTGTAGGCTCAGGGTAGTCTGCCTACTGTTAAAGAATCTCTGCATTCCAACTGCAATAGCCCCTACGGGAAATCTTGCTATGGTAGTTTGCAACCGCTATGTACCTCCAGAGAAGCCATATTCTTTTCCTAATCCAATCTTATTGGGGGCAGACTTCTAGATTAGGGGGGAACCTTTGATTAGATTATTCCCATGGAGGCCGACACACTCAACCGTGGATGTGACCTTTTGATTAGATCCATTTCGACTAGATGGAGGTATGATTCCACTCATTCAAGGTGGGTCTTGATTAGTTTACTTGAGTCCTTTAACGGGGGAAACATTTTGGAGTTGCTTCAGAATTGACATAAACACAGACTTTTGGACGTGTTTGGAGTGAATAGGAGATGCTTGGAGTACTGACAGAGAGAGTGGACACCTAGACACAGATGTTTGAAGATACAGAGCCCAGCAGACATCGCCATGTGCCTTCTCATGAAATACTAAGCAAGCCAGAAGCCAGAAGAATCCACAGAAGCTGAGAGAGCCATTTGAAATGATAAATGAGGAGAGCATGCAGATGCCAACCATATGCCTTCAGCACTAACAGAGGTGTTCCAGATGCCATCGGCCTTTCATGAGTCAAGGTATCCTTCTCTGGATGCCTTAGTTTGGGCATTTTTATGGCCTTAGAATGGTAAACTTGTAAGTTAATAAATCCTCTTTATAAAAGCCAACCCATTTCTGGTATATTGCATTCTGACAGCATTAGCAAACTGAAACACTTCCTTTCATTTTGTTAAATAGCTGAGACCTTCAAAATTCCCAAGTTTCTCTCAAAGGTGGTGTTCTTTCATTACCAGATCATTTGAACCATCTTGAGGAAATGGTCTCTTGCTCTTCCTTCCAACAATGAAACACTAGGGAAGCTGAGAAGAGGGTAGAAATGGTTTGAAATAGAGATACCTGTGAATTCTACAGCTCAGCCAAGAAAGGGGCTTTGGCTTCTGGCTATGTAAAGTTGAGAATGATCACTCTCCCTACTGCAGCAAAAGCTTCAACTGCTACAAATTTGCCCCAAAGTGGCATTCAGCAGGTGTCCCTGAGCCCATTCTCCACACAGAGAATCCTCTCTCCACACAGCAGCCAGAATTCTGTTCTTAACATTAACTTTCTCCCTGGCTTTACTCTGCAAAGGCTTTGCATTCCTCTTAGAATAAAGCTCAACCTTTCATCCTGGCTGCTTACATCTTCTTTGTAACACTCTCTCTTTTACTCACTGCACCCAAATTTACAGGCCTTCCTTTTTTCCCTTGAACGTGCCAAGCATATTTCCATCTTAAAGCCTTAAACTAGCCGTTCCCTTCGGCTGGAATGCCTGTCTGCCAAATTTTTATTTAATTTCTTTTTAATTTGTTTAATCAACACTAATGCAGAAAGAGATTGGTGGCAACTATTTACAAATACTTACTTATCCTCCGTGAGCTCCACGTAGTTGGCCCTCTTGCTTTCCAGGTCTCAATCTATATGTTAAGTTTTCAGAGAGGCATTTTTTGACCACGCATTGCACTTACAGTCCCCTGAGATCTGTTTTCCTTGTCCATCACTGTTTATTTCCCTGCCAGTCAAGCAGAAGCTCCATGAAAGCAAGGACGCTTTGTATCCTTAGTGTGTAGGACAGTGTTAGATACGCAACACGTATTCAATCCATCTTTTTTGAAGAACAAGTGAATATACTGAACATTACAGGTATTTTCCCCAAATTTTTAAATATTGGCAACACTCTCAAAAATAGGTGCAGTTAATGATTTGTAGACCTGTAGGAGTAGAGAATCTCCCTGTATCTGCTCCCAAGGCCACGCATGGGAACTCACCTTTCCAGTTCAGCTGAATAATAAAAATGACCATTTGAATCCAGAAATAGAAGATACATTCCAAGGACACAATAGACACAATTCTTTTTCCTGCAGGCTTTAACACCGCCATTCTATTCCTTAGGGTGCCCTCTTGAATACCCAATTCCTTTGACATTTTTTTTTTAAAGATCATTTTTCTGTGATTAAAAAATATATCTAATTCTCCATGTCACTGTGAATCTTTGGGAACCCAAAAGGTACTTAGATTTTATATATATTAATAACTAAGGAAAAACTCATTTTCAGTTCTTAAATTAACATTTAACATATAATCAGATGAAAGGAGCCTTAGGGTCATTGATCTAATTCAGAGTTATTTATTTTCCTATAATCCTTTTTTCCTTAACCAAGAACCACTAATGATCTAATGGTTTATAAACTGTATTTTGGAAAAAAAAATTGATTTTACAACTGTGCCTATTAGAAACTGTTGTGTACCCTAGAAAAGCCATATTATTTAATCCTCATTCAATATTGCTGGGTGGAATCTTTTTTATCATTTCCATGGAGATGTGACCCACCCAACTGTGGGTGGTAACTTTTGATTAGATGGTTCCCGTGAAGATGTGTCTCTACCCATTCAAGGTGGGGTTGCTTACTGGAGCCCTTTAAGAGGGAACCATTTTGGAAAAACCTTGTGTCTGATGCTCCTTTTATCTAGGATATGGACAGATAAGTAAAAAATATGTATTAAAAATAAATAAATAATAGGGGGATGAAGGTTAAAATAAATTGAGTAGATGGAAATCCTAATGGTCAATGAAAGGAGGCAGTAAGGTGTATGATATATATGGGTTTTTTCTTTTTCCTTTTTAATTTCTTTTTCTGGAGTGAGGCAATTGTTCTAAAAAATGATTGTGGTAATAAATACACAGTATGTGATACATTGTGAACCATTGATTCTACACCATGTATGGAATGCTTGTATGTTAAGAATGTTTTCATGTTTGTATGCTAAGATTTATCTATAAAAATATATTTTAAAAGATTTTGTCAAAAAGGTGAAAAGGCAGCCAACTCAATGGGAGACAATATTTGGAAATCACATATCAGATAAAGGTTTGATATTCCATGTACATAAAGAAATCATACAACTCATCAACAAAAGAACAGACAATCCAAATATGAAATGGGCTAAAGATATGAATATGCATTTTTCTGAAGAGCAAATACAGATGCCTAAAAAGCACATGAAGAGATGCCCATTCTCATTAGGTATAGGGGAAATGCAGATCAAGACTACAACAAGGTACCACCTCACATCTATAAGAATGGCTGCTTTTAAACAATCAGGAAGCTACAAATGTTGGAGAGGATGTGGAGAAACTGGGACACTTATGCAGTGCTGGTGGGAATGTATAATGGTTGCTATTGAAGACAGTCTAGCAGTTTTGCAGCTAACTAAATATCGAGTTGCCCTATACCTTGGCATTACACTACTTGATATATACCCAGAAGAGCTGAAAGCATTTGCACACTGATGGTCATAGCAACATTATTGTAAGCTCTCATAGCAGTCACACTTAGTCTGAAGTAGTAATTGTTATTTCTAGATTTTGAAAAGCTGTGCTATGTATGTATAACTTGGTATTTAGAGATAAGAGTGAAGCCAATCAGGCCTGGATTAAGGTAATTCAGAATACAGAGCTAAAGGAGACATTGACTGTATTTTAGAACTTCACCTACTCTATGAGACCAAAGGAAGAAAAGGTTATTTTGTTCATAACTTAAGTTTTCTGTGGCACATAGTCTAGCTCAATCTGTCTGGACAAATCATTTAAACAACCCAGGCACAGGGAGCCTAGAATGGAAATGAAGGCCTGTAATCCTGTATAGCTTGGTGTAATGCCTAGATACATCCCAGAGCACGTTAACTTGATAATCAAAAGGTATTGGCAAAGTTCTTTGAGGGATGGGAGAAAAACTATGGATCTATTAAACTTTACCACTGGAGAAATCTCTGACACTTTGTCAAACAAACATTAGGGACTCCCAAGTCAATAGCCCAAGACCCTGTTCTTGAGGTTTCCTCTTGTGAATCTTATTTGTGTAGTGGAGAAACTTAGCCTGCCTATAGTTATTCCTAAGAGTTAATTCCAGAGGACTTCTTTTGTTGCTCAGATGTGGCCTCAATCTCTCTAAGCCCAACTCTGCAAGTGAAATCATTACTCTCCCCACTATATAGGACATGACATCCAGTGGTGAAAGTCTCCCTTGAAACATGGGATATGTCTCCAGGGGACAACCCTGGCACCATGGGGTCAACAATGCCACCCTGACCAAAAGGGGGAAAAGAAGTGTAACAACTAAGGTATCAATGGCTGAGAGAGTTCAAATAGAGTTGAAGGGCTACTCTGGAGTCTACTCTTATGCAAACTTCAGCTAGACATTGCTATCTACCGTAGCTTGCCAAGCGCCAACCAAAACCATTCCTGACAACACTAAAAAACAGGGTTTTATCTGAGATTCTACAAAGTTTCCAAGCACTATGATTACTTTCCAGAAACCTACAACCTCCATATGGGTTCCTAGGTGAGGTAAGTCATGAAACTCAGAAGGTCCAGCCTCTCCAGAACATCAACTAGTTCCACTCCCCATCCCATATTATTGACAGCCCCTTTCAACACAAAAAATTAGAAAAATTAGAATGGGCATAACCCAAATACCCCTAAAGAGTAGGAGAAAGTTCAAAGGAGATGGTGGAGTTATACAGAAAAGGTTGGGTTTAACAAATGAGTACAATTGCTGAATTATTATGCTGATATTTCTTTTAGACTCCAGTGTCTTGGAGCAGCTACTAGTAAAAACCTAAAACTGTGGAATTGTAACCCATACCAAATTCTGAAATCTGTTCTACAACTAAATGTTATGGTGTGCTTTGAAATTTATTAGTTTTTTATATATATCTTGTATAACACAAAAAAAGAAAGAAAGTTGATTGTGATGATGAATGCATAGCTGTATGATGATAGTGTGAACCATTGATTATACAATTTGGATGATTACATGGTATGTGAATATATAATATTACATCCAAATAAAAAAGAATGTTTCAAATATTCATAGCAGGAATCTGGACCAATAACACATGGTATTTTTTTCCTTTATGAACATTGGTTCAAGGGAAAGGGCAAGAAATACCAGGCTTTGAAGGTACACTCTTATGGTCTGTTTGTGAGAGAGCTCCCTGATCCTGGAGGAACAGATGTTGCCACAGATCTATTCAGTGAGTATGTGGAACTACATTTATCTGCATTAGTGGCAACTTAGCACACAAGTGTATGAACAGTAAATTTTAAATAACAAGAACCTGGGCATTGAAACAGTCCCAAAGGAAAAATCAACCTGAATGCATCGACAGCAAGGAGGCCCCAAATCAATGAATGGAAGAAATGTGGTTCACACAAAGACAGTGGCCAATTAGTTCACATGGGTCATTCAGACGTGTCTATGTCTCTAAGATCCTTTGATTCTGTACTCCCCCAGGACCCCAGAGAATGAACCATCATGCTCAGCAATAGGTTGCAGAGTCTGCTTGCAGCTGATTCAGGAAGCATGGGCTGGATTCCCAGTTTTTCATAGATGAGCTACTTCACTCATTGTCTGATCCTTCCTCCCACACAGCAAGAACCTGGGGCGCTGCACCTGAAACAGGGTGTGTGAAGTCTGTAGGCCAAGACTGGGTGTAGCAATCCCAGCAGGACTTGCCCCCGGGCGATGATGCTGAAAGACAAGGTTCGGCAAGAGAAAACGTCTTATGTAGAAAATAAAATCAGAAGCTAAGGCAGTTCTTCCAAATGAGACATCAAACTGGAGAAGCAAGGCATGAGGAGAGAATCCAGATGGAGTAAAAAAGATAGAAGGGGGAGGGGAAAAAAAAAAGAACAAGTAGGTTCAAAGCAGACAGTGTGTGGTAAAACCTGGAGGAATTCCTCGAGCCATGGGAGTACATTGAAGGGCCAAGCTTCTAAAGAATGTAACGCAATGCAGTAGAACAGGACAGAAAATGAAGAAGAGTGTTTTGTGTAGTAAGGGTATGAATTATTCTGGGAAACATTCATTTCATATATTTGCTTAGCAATGGGTTGCAGAGCCTGCTTGTAGCTGATCTGATTCAGGAAGCATATATATATATATATATATATATATATATATATATATCTGAGATGAATGAACATATATATATATGTAGGCTTGAGTTATGATATAAAATGCAGTTCTCTCTGTGGGTGGTGGTTTAGGAAAAAGGGCTTTGATCATCTATCATCACTTATAAAGTGTGTGGCTATGTTGTTCCACTAAATGGTTCCTACTAATGCCATTGTTCCAAGAAGTGTCCCAAGGCCTCCAACACAGGAGCCACGTGTCATGTTTTTCCTCTTGGGGTACTTTTCCAGATTGGGCGTCCCCTGAAGAACATGCATCTGGTCCGCAAGCTAGCTCACAAACTCAGTGCTGGGTTTGCTGGAGGCTGCTTTACAGAGGTTGTTCCCAGCCTCACAAGGATTGTACAATATAATTGTGTTTTTTGTTTGTTTGTTTTTTGTTTTTTTTTTTGCATGGGCAGGCACCGGGAATCAAACCTGGGTCTCTGGCATGGCATTCAAGAATCCTGCCACTGAGTCACCATTGCACCGCCCACAAATGTATTTTATAAAATACAATATTTTATAAACTGCAGTTTTATCACCTCTGGCAAATTTGCACTGGCCCACTCCTTCAAACTCTTTTCCCATAATGCTTTAGATTTGCAGACTCAAAGAAAGGAAGAAAACCAGTGAAAACCTGAAATGCCTTTAATATGGAAAAGGCTTTTCACCAGAAAATTAGAAATAGAGTCTAAAATGCAAATACAAGGGGAAAGATAACATGATTTACTTCCTCACTAAGATGACACTCATGGCCATAAAAATACATTCTGGGTGGTACAACGGTGGCTCAATAGCAGAATTCTTGCCTGCCATGCCAGAGAGCCTAGTCCACTTCCCAGAGCCTGCCCATGCCAAAAAAAAATTCTGGAAAAAAAAAACTATAGTGAGAGAGTGGTGATGGGAGTTACACTAGTTTGCTAGCTGCTGGAATGAAATATACCAGAAACAGAATGGCTTTAAAAAGGGGAATTTAATAAATTGCTAGTTTACAATTCTAAGGCTGAGAAAACATCCCAATTAAAACAAGTCCATAGAAATGTCCAATCAAAGGCATCCATCCAGGGAAAGATACCTTGGTTCAAGAAGGTCGATGAAGTTCAGGGTTTCTCTCTCAAGTGAGAAGACACAGGGTGAACACGGTCAGGGCTTCTCTCTCAGCTGGAAGGGCACATGGCAAACACGGCGTCATCTGCTAGCTTTTAGCTTTCTCTCCTGACTTCCGATTTCATGAAGTTCCCTGGGAAGCGTTTTCCTTCTTCATCTCCAAAGGTCACTGGCTCGTGGGGTCTCTGCTTCATGGTGCTGCAGCATCCTCTGCTCTCTCTGAATCTCTTTAATTTTCCAAAATGTTCCCTCTTTTAAAGGACTCCAGAAACTAATCAAAACCCACCCAAATGGGTGGAGACACATTCCCCCCAATCCAGTTTAACAACCACTCTTGATTGGGTTACATCTCCAGGGAGATGATCTAATAACAGACTCAAAGAAACAGTATTGAATAGGGATTATTCTGCCTCTAAGAAATGGGATTTAGATTAAAACATGGCTTTTCTAGGGGACGTACATCCTCTCACACCAGCACAGGAGTTGGGAAGAGGAAGGGGATGGGGAATAGATGGTGTATACAGACAGACAAACCCTAGATGCTGGTGAAATCCCTGATGGGGGAAGAGAAGCCCAAGAAGATAAACTTCCTATATTATATTCCTGTCTCTGGGTTGTGGGGTTGTAGCTAATTGTGAAAAATGTTCCTTTTAATTTAATCCATATTACTTCATCAAACATCGATTGCAAGTGTGTTAGCTATTGTGAGGGATACAGGGATAAAGAAAGATTAGCCCTTCTCCAAATCACCTTGCAATCAATCAGAGAGGATATACGTAAGCATTGAACTATAATCTAAAATGAAAGCATATCAAGTTCTAATGTCGTACTGTTTTAAAGACACCAGAAAGGTGCTGTGGGAACATATGGGAAGGAATTGTTCTACCTGGCAAAGGGGAAGCCAGGAAAGTCTTGGTGGAGAAGGAGGCACTGGACCAGGGATTTAAAGGTTAAATAGGATTCTCAAAGATTGGAAAGAACTAGAGGGCCAGGTGCTGAGAAAAGAGCTGGAACAAAAGTGCCTTATTCTGTGAGCTAGTGGCGTGCTTAGGAAATAAGATTGGACATAATCTCTCCATTTCTGTGACAGGTCACCACAGCCTGAGGGGCTTGGTACAACCCACGGATCTGGAGGTCCAAAGGCTGAGATGGGTCTCATGGAATAAAGTCAAGGTATCAGCAAGGCAGTGTGACTTTCTGGAGGTTCTAGGGGAGATTCCGTTTCCTTGTCTTTTCCAACTTCTAGAGGCCACCTGCATTCTTTGGTCCATGGCCACTTCCTTCATCATCAAACTCCAAACACATAACCACACACATTCAAAATTATTCTTGATTATAACAAACTGAGATATCTGTGTAAAAGAGAGATAAATAGTTGGTGGCACTAGAAAATGCCTCTCATATTTCATCTTTGATTTCCTAAGAGTGGCACGTGATAAGGGAATTATCTTAAGCAGTGAACTCAAAATGTGGAATTTATCTATTTGGCTTCTAAAATGAAGTGAAAGTGGAAGAAAGATTTTAGGTAGACTTCAAATTGAAGTTGTTTTAGATAAAATTCAGGTTCTCATCCTGAAGATGCTTTGAGAGTAAAGTGAGGCAGAGAAGTAGGAGGGAGTTGATGGGAAACGGATACTGAAAACTTTTCTTTTATCCACAATTGGATGGCCAATTCCACTACAGATTAAGAACACATAGGGGGCCATAGGGAAGCAGCCACATAGGCCAAGAAAGGACATGCTCTTGAATGGTAAATCCACAAATGAATATCAAAGTTCAGAATTCCTCAATGCTCCAGAAATGACATAAAAAAGAAGCACTTAGGATTTTGTTATTGCTTTAGTTTCCTCATTGATAAAACAAACACCATGCATTGAATTGGCTTAAAACATGAGAATGTATTGGGTTATGGTTCTGAAGCCAGGAAAAGTTCTTATCAAATCATCGACAAGGCAATGCTTTCTTCCTGAAGACTGGTGTTCTGGGGCTGGCTGCTGGTGACCCTTGGTCCTGGGCTTCTCTGTCACATGGCAGTGCACATGGTGACCTCTCCTGGCCTCTCCTAACTTCTCCCTTCTTTTCAAGTTCTGTTGAAATTCAACTTCTGGCTGCTCCCTCTGTGACTTCTCTCTGTGTGATTTCTCTCTCTGTGACCTTCCCTGTAAAGCCCTTAATAAGAGGATTATAACCGATCCTGGGCTGCACCTCATCTGAAGACACCTCATCCAAAGGTCCTATTAATAAGGGTTCACACCCATAGGAATGGATTAAGTTCAAGTACAAGATTTCTGGTGTACATAGCACCAAACCACCAGAATTACTAAGCCAATTTGCTGATTTATTTCAGCTTTATGTCATTGAAAGGACATATCTCAGCAAGCTTCCCATCTTCAAGTCACTCCATGGTGCTGCCTTCTATTTCTTCAGATAGAAAGAACAGAGCTCTACCAAGTACCCCTGATATGCAGTTATGACCCTCGGACATTTTGCAAAGTCAAAGTGAGGCCCTTTACCAAATAATTAAATTCAAAATTTCTCTGATTTCTTTTGTTTTTGAAATTTGGACTAAAAATGGGATTGAGAGCAGAGTACACTTTATAGGAAGAGACTTAATATGCACCAGCTCAAACTGCGGTCTAAAAATCTACATTAAGAAGAATGGGTGATAACAAAACACCCAACTGGAAATCATTGCCTTTTCCTCTCCCTACAGCTTGATGTTACTTCTACTGACCTCTTTGGCCCCTCTTTTCAAACCCTTGGAAGTACTTAGCTTCTTGGAGCTAAAGGACTGAATATATTTTATTAAACACAAATCTTCTCTAAATTGGGAAAATTGTAATACAAGTTTATTTTCTAGACTGGTGTGCTGGCTTGAAAGGATGTAAGTCCCCTAGAAAAGCCATATTTTAATCAAAATTTCATTTAATAAAGGCAGAATACTTCCTATTCAATGCTGTATGTTTGAATCTGTAATCAGATCATCTACCTGGAGATGTGATTTAATCAAGAGTGGTTGTTAAGCTGAATTAGGTGACGACATGTCTCCACCCATTTGGGTGGGTCTTGATAAGTTTCTGGAGTTCTGTAAAAGAGGAAACATTTTGGAGAATGAAGGAGGTTCAGAGAGAGCAAAGCAGAATGACGCAGCCACAAGAAGCAGAGTCCAACCGCCAGTGAACTTTGGAGATAAAAAAGGAAAATGTCTCCTGGGGAGCTTCATGAAACAGGAAGCCAGGAGAGAAAACTAACAGATGAAACTGTGCTCACCATGTGCCTTCTCGGATGAGAGAGAAATCCTGAACTTCATTGGCCTTCTTGAACCAAGGTATCTTTCCCTGGATGCCTTTGATTGGACATTTCTATAGACTCATTTTAATTGGGACATTTTTTTTGGCCTTAGAACTGTAAACTAGCAACCTATTAAATTCCCCTTTTTAAAAGCCATTCTGTTTCTGGTATATTGCATTTCAGCAGCTAGCAAACTAAACACCTGGGAAATGGCAGGCACCATGTTGGGAATGGGGATCTTTGCTCACAGTTACAATTGTAAGCTATGGCTCATGTCCCTAAGGGCTTCCCTCACTGTGCTGCGGCAGTGAGCCAGTGTATGCGCCGTACATTCTTGTTAGATGAATTACTACATAAATGAAGGCTTCGGTGCACAACTCTCGCCCTCTGGGACACAGACTTGAATACTTACTGTTGCATGCCATACTTGGTACATTCAGAGGAGACCAGGATAAAGCAGGAGTAGGCAAGGAAACCAGCAATCTATTGTGAGGCAATGAAGATGATTTCTACACTTGAGTAGGGAAAATCAAATTGCATTCCACAGAAAGTACTTCTAGAGATTTCCTAAGGGAAAGAGCTCACACCTCGATCCATCCTTCTGTTTGGGTACAGGTTGCCCAGCTCTAGCCTTTCTCATTCACAAGAGCCAATAAGACATTCTTTGGAGTCATTGGTAGTGGAGAATTATTTTCCCACAGAGATATTCACTCACCATCGTAGAAGAGTTGAGACAACAAACAGATGAGAAGCAGTCATAGTAACCCGAGTGTACCCAATGAAAAAGGACAGGCCACTTTAAGGCCCAATGCTGTTTCTGCTATGTTTAGAGATTGTGGTGTCATAAAAGGTAAAGAACCATGGAATCATAGTGCTGGAAGTGATTTTTTAGATCATCTAAGCCAATATACAGTTGATCCAAGAATTCTCTATAAAATATGCCTGACAGTATCTGCTACTTTTACATGCTTTGAGAGTATAAGTGGGGCAGAGAGGTGGGAGAAAGTATGATAGGAAGTGGCTACTGAAACTTTTTCTGCTACCTTTAGCAGATGCGGTCAGGCATCTTACTAGCCAAGGAGAATAAAAGGGCATGGTTATAAAGAGCATTTTAAAGCAAATTTGAAGAGTGTAAAGAGCTTTTAAAGCAAACCATGTGCTGTGCATGATACGAGGTGCTATAAATGCAGTCTCAGTCCATTTTATAAATGAGGAAACAAGGATCTCATACCTAAGTGTCAACCATCTCCTGGGTGTCAAGTGGAGCCTTTAAGGGCTTGCACAGCAAGGACACATCTTCTTCCTAAAGACATGCTTCAGAATGGCAAGAAGTCTCCCAAAACAGGACACTCGTCATTGTACATTGTACAAATAAAAATTGAGTTGGACCATTCTACCCTTGTTTAAAAGAAATGATCAAAACCAAACTCTTTAATGATCTGCTGTAGAGTTTTGTCATCAACCTTTCTCCCCTCTTTTGAAAGTTGAGACAATATTTCCATATTTTCCAACTTTGGGCACCTCTCCCCCTCTTTTTGACACCGCAAATATTACCAACAATGAAATCAAATGCATGTCGTCAATTCTCTTGTCTCATGAATAGTCTTAAGAATCATGAAGAAAACATTCCAAAGATGGATTTTTTATCCCCTCAGTTGTTTAAGAAATTTCTAATTTCTATTCAATTTAACAAACTTCCAATCATGCTAAAAAAAATAAAGGCAAGTCAACTCTATTCATGCCCACATTATTTATTTTCGAGTTCAAATTTTAAATTGTATATTACTGAAAATTCTTCTCAGGAAATGCATCCTAGACCAGTTTCACTGTTTGCCAAGTTGGATGTAGCCAACAGATGAATTGGGTGTTTACAGTTTAAAGAGACTGTAGCCATTGCCCCCCAGTGGCAGTCCCTCCATGCACCCTCACTGGTCTTTCTCTGTCTAAAGTATAGTGTGTGATGGTTGATATCGGGAAATTGTTATTAATACTCAGAGATTGGGACTCCTTAACAAGGCACCATCCAGATAGGACTCCAGTGAACATCTGGTTTGATCCCCTGGGTCACCAAAACAAGTTCAGATGGAGAAGCCCTCCTCTTACCCATTATACAAATACACAGAGCATAAAAGTAAAATAATGACAATAAAAATAACAATGAGAAGGAAAAAAAGTGGAGAGAGAGAGACAAACATGCATGATGGACTCCACTAGAAAGAAAACAAAAGAAATAGAAGAAATTCAAATATAACTTAAAAAGAAATTTCCCAAGTGCTTTCCATTAAGGAATTGGGAAACACATGTGAATAAATCACTGTAGAATGTGGCCCAGATCCAAGAAAGAAAAATGTGAAAAAAATGCAGAATCCAACAAGGCAGTAAGGAGGTTAATTGAATCGATCATGTCACACAGCAGTTCACAAAATAAATTGGCTGCAACCCAAGGATGGTAAGGAGTTCCAGCCATCCAGGTTAGGAGATATCCCATCCATCCCTGATAAAGCCTGGAGAAGATGAGTGGTGGACACATGACAAGTTGTGTTGGAAAATTAAGTCCTACCAAAAAAGTGAGGTTCTTTGCCAATCTCACAGTGGTATCTGCCTATCTGAAAAGACTGAGCATGCCATCTGGGGCTTGGACACAAGGCCACCACTAGCACCACTATAAAATGACTTTATACAGATTAGAAAAGATACCAGCTCTAGGAGAAAAAGTTGATTAATTAAGAGACATCCTTTGAGCTATACCAGTTAGAGAAAAAAACAGCTGCTCTGGGCAAAACAATTAGTCAAAGTGCCCTTCCTCCAGGATGACTGAAACCCTAGCTGGGGCTGTGGTTTGACAAAGCATACACTGGATTTCAGTCCCTGTGATGCCACCTGGGCAGATATCTCATGCAGGGCATGATTGGAAAAACTGTACCTGCCTTCTCCACTTGAATGGGAGTCTCCCAGAAGTGTATGGCCCCCAAAACATGCCTGCTGGGCTCAGATCCTTGATGGAAAAGCAATTGCAATGAGATCTTGAATTTTTAGTCCAGAAAATTTCAGTCAACCTGAAAAGAGGAGGTAAAGTGACTCCTCTTTGTTGGATAAGGAAACGTATAAGTGCATGGGCCTTAAAAAACAAATACAGAAATAAAGTAATTCAAACTTATAAGACTAATGCTTTGTATTAAATTTGTATATACAAATAGAGTGATAAAATGGTTGTCTTCAAATTAGATTTTAAAAATTGCAGCTTGAGTCGACTATTCATTTACACCAACTAACCCATAAATAGTTCTTTCTGCACATAAAATCTCTGCTCAAACACTAAAAAGAATTCCATGAAAAAATTAGTAAAAGAGGATTGAAAAAAACCAGGTTGAGATGAACTATAGAATTGAATCGCAAAACCAATAAATAGATTAGAAACAGCAAGAATAAGAGTCAGAAATAAATTATGGCATAAAAGAGTAGCTTAAAACAATCCAAGTAAATGTAAGTGAAAAAAAAACAATCATTTATGACAAAGAGAATATAATAGGTATGAAATTAGTAGTCTTAAAGAAAAAGCCAGCAAATGAAAAAGCCAGGAAAATACATCAAGAATTTTTTTTTTCCTAAAATGCAGAAAGAAGAGTCCTATAGATCGTAGGAACACATGTTCAAGAAAATTGATACAAAATGATATAGTGAAACTTATTATTCAGGTTATCATTAACCTTCAAGATGAAAATCAAGAATTCTTCAGTCATCCAAATTGAAGCAGCTAGAGAATATCAGACTGGTCTCCTACTTTTCTGCCCAAATACAAAGAAGCAAAGTTATAAGGAAAAGAAAGTATGACCCAAGAATTTTATGCCCAACCAAGGTGCCCTTCAAGTACAAAGATAATAGGTCAAAAGTCCTGAACACGAAATAACTCAAGAAATAGGTGGTAATGAAACCAGCCAACCACAAGCTGAGTAGGGAAACTGAGGACTAATATTTGATGCCAGAAGCTAGTGAAGCAATTGCTTACAAGATTCTAAGAGAAAGTGATCCTGAAATTTGGTTGCCAGCCAAATTTTCCTTTCAAGTGTTTAAGAATGAAATCCAGCCAACCAAGTGATAAATCAAAATAATGTCACAAGGACTAGAAAAGCTACAGTAAAAGAAGAAATGGTATAAGGAACCATTGACAAATAGAACTAAGACTAAACAAGCTATGGCTACAAAAGGTGATATAAATGGCATGAAACATAATGGGAAAAATCATAACAGACATAAGAGGGAGGCTGGAGGCGGTGTAAAATTACAGGCACACCTTACAAATATTGTGGGCTTAGCTCCAGACCACCACAATGAAGCAAATATAGCAAAAAAGCAAGTCACACACATTTTTTTGCTTTCTGAGTGCATATAAAAGTTATGTTTACACTATACCATAGTCTATTAAATGCGCGATGGCATTATGTCTAAAAACACAATGGACAGACTTTAATTTAAAAATAATTTATTGCTAAAAAATGCTAACCATCATCTGAGCCCTCAGTGAGTCGTAATCTTCTTGCTGGTGGTGGGTCTTGCCTTGAGATTGATGATTGCTGACCGGGCAAGTTGGTGGTTGCTGAGGGTTGGGTTGGCTGTGGTAAGTTCTTAAAATAAGACAATGAATTTTGTTACATTGTTTGTCTCTTCCTTTCATGAAAGATTTCTTTCTAGCATGCCATGCGGTTTGATAGCATTGTACCCACAGTAGAACTTCTTTCAAAATGGGACTCTGGGGGTACAAGGGTAGTTCAGTGGTAGAGTTCTTTCCTGCCATACTGGAGACCTGGGTTTGATTCCCAGCCCAACCACTTTCCAAAAAAAAAGAAGAAGAAAGAAAAATTCAACAAATGGGGCTGCAATAACAGGATGGTCACAGAGAAAAGGCATGAGATGTGATTCCTACCATACAGCACACACACATAAAAAAAAATTGGAGTCAGTCCTCCAAAACCCTGCTACCTCTTTATTAACTAAGTTTATATAATATTCCAAATCCTTTGTCATCATTTCAGCAATATTCATAGCATCTTCAGCAGGAATGGTTTCCATCTCTAGAAACTACTTTCTTTGCTCATCTGTAAGAAGCAACTCTTCATTTGTTAAAGTTTTCTCATGAAATTGCAGCAATTCAGTCACATCTTCAGGCTCTACTTCCAGCTCTAGTTCCACATCTGCCACGACTTTCTCGACTGAAGTCCTGAACCCCTCAAAGTTATCCATGAGGGTAGGAATCAACTTCTTCCAAACTCCTATGAATGCTGTAATTTGGTGTTCTCCCATGAATCATGAATGTTCTTCATAGCATCTAGAATGGTGACTCCTTTCCAGAAGGTTTGCAATTGACTTTGCCCAAATCCATCAGAGGAATCACCATCTAGAGCAACAATAGCCTTACAAAATATGTTTCTTAAATAATAAGACTTGAAAGTCAAAATGACTCCTTGATCCCATGGGCTGCAGAATGGATGTTGTGTTAGCGGGCATGAAAGCAACATTCATCTCATTGTACATCTTCATCCAAGCTTTTGGGTCACCAGGTGCATTGTCAATGAGCAGTAATAACTTGAAAATTATCTGTTTTTTCTGAGCAGTATGTCTCAACAGTGGACTTAAAACGTGCAGTCAACCATATTGTAAGCAGATGTGCTAACATCCAGGCTTTCCCATTTATAGAGCACAGACAGGGTAGATTTAGCATCATTCTTAAGGGCCCTAGGATTTTCAGAATGGTAAATGTGCACTGGCTTCAACTTAAAGTCGTCAGCTGCATTAGCCTCTAGCAAGAACATCAGGCGGTCCTTTGAAGCATTGAAGCCAGGCGTCGATTTCTCCTCTCTAACTATAAAAGCTCTAGATGGCATCTTCTTCCAGTATAAGGCTGTGTCATTTACACTGAAAATCTGTTGTTCATCATAGCCACTTTCATCAATTATATTAGCTAAGGTCTTCTGGAAAACTTGTGCAGCTTCTACATCGGCACTTGCTGCATCATCTTGCACTTTCATGTTATGGACAAGACTTTCCTTAAACCTCAGGAACCAACCTCTGCTGGCTTCAGCGTTTTCTCCTGCAGCTTCCTCACCTCTCTCAGCCTTCATTGAATCGAAGTTAGGACCTTGCTCTGGATTAGGCTTTGGCTTAAGGGAATGTCGTGGCTGGGTTGATCTTCTATCCAGACCACTAAAACTTTCTCCATATCAGTGATAAAGCTATTACTTTAAATTAAAATTAAAAGTGATATCTCTTATCATTCATGTGTTCACTGGAGTAACACTTTTAATTTCCTTCAAGAATCTTTCCTTTTCATTCACAACTTGGCTAATTGTTTGGCCTAAGAGGCCTAGTTTTGGCCTATCTTGGTTTTCAACGCACTTTCCTCCTTAAGTTTACTCATTCTAGCTTTTGATTTAAAGTGAGAAATGTGCAACTTTTCCTTTCACTTGACCACTCAGAGGCCATTGTAATGTTATTCATTAGCCTAATGTCAATATTGTTGTGTCTCTGGGAACAGGAAGGCCAGAGGCGAGGGAGAAAAGGGGATGACTGGGTAATAAAATAGTCAGAACACATACAGAGCATTTATCCATTAAGTTCATCTCTTATATGGGTGATGTTTGTGCTACCTCCAAGCAATTACAATAGTAATATCCAAAATCATCTATCACAGATCACCATAACAAATATAATAACAATGAAAAAGTTTGAAATATTGGGAGAATTACCAAAAGGTGACAGAGAGACGTGAAGTGAACACATGCGGTTGACAAAATACTTGCTTAATGCAAGGTTGCCACAAACCTGCAATTTGAAAAAAATACAATATCTGTGAAGTGCAATAAAATGAGGTATGCTTGTACTCAATGTTCCATTTTCCACAGCAGGGAAAGTCCATCTATCTACCTAAAATTGAAACGTAGTTTAAAGCAATTAATGACTCCTCTCACCTAACGTTCCCCCTTAGCTTTTTCATTCATAGTGGTAGGATTTCTTTTAAGGAAGGCATCTTTATGGTGAAAAACATTGATTGGAAGTTATGAAATCCTTTTATTTTCACATTAGTTTCCATTTAATTTAAGAAAAAAGTAAATTGAATTATTTTTACTTAAATATAGAATACACAGCATGACCTCATGTTTATAAGATGATACTTATAAATCTGTCTATACTTTTCTCTGTACATATTCATAGACAGATGGCTGAAAATTTGTTCACATGATTCTAATGATAGCTAATTCTTTAAGATGAGATTGGAAGTGATTTTTAAACTTTCTTCTCGTATTTTTCTGCATTGCATGAATTTTTATAGCACAGTCAGTTTTTAAAACTTTTTTTATTGTATAATATAGCAAATATACAAAGAAAAGAGAAAAAAGCAGTAATTTTCAACAAGTAGTTACAGAACAGATCCCAGAGTTTGTCATAGGCTACCATTCCATCATCTCAGATTTCTCCTTCTAGCTGATACAGAACACTGGAGGCTAGAAGTTTTTTTTAATCATCACAATCAACTTTTTTTCCCTTTTATGAAATAACTTACTCAAAAAAACAATAAATTTCAAAGTACATTGTAACAATTAGTTGTAGAACAGATTCCAAGGTTGGTATGGGTTGCAATTCCACAATTTTAGGTATTTAGTTCTAGCTACTCTAAGATACTGGAGACTTAAAGAAAGATCAATATAATAATTCAGCAATCATACTCATTTGTTACACCCAACCTTCTCTGTGTAACTCCACCATCACCTTAGCTCTTTCTCCCACTCTTTAGGGGTATTTGGGCTATGCCTTTTCTAACTTATATTGCAATGGGCTGTCGATAATATGGGATGGGGGATGAAACTAGTTGATGTTCTGGATGGTCATTTTTCATAAAAGCATAAAGTAATTATTTTTATAGGAAATAATTGTTCTCAAGGGATTGAAAAATTGATGAATGGGAAGGGAGAGGGCTGAACACCAATTCTCAGTTTAAATAGCTCCCCCACATACCCAGAACTAATCTTAAAGACAAGCAGAGAAGACATTTCCCTATATTGTGTGATTGGAAGGACACCAAAAGATACCACCCCATCCAAAATTGTTGGATTGTCAACTATGGTTGTGTCAACATAAATTCATTTATCAGATCCCCTTCCAACCTGGTGGCTGCTGGAAAACAAAGATCCAAAGGAATGAGAGCTATAAGATGGCAGCCTGCATGAGCAAGGAAAGCTAGGTCAAGCTTAATAGTTGTGTCTCCAGCACTGAGGCAATGAAAGCTGAAGAAGGTGAAGGAAGTAAGCCAAAGCAAAATGAAACAAGGATTGGCATCTGCCAACCAGAGATCCCAAAGACTGAATATAGTACAAAACGGAACCAGTTTGAGAAGCAAAGTCAATTAAGAAAGAAGGAACAGATAAGAGGTAAGAGTAAAAGTTGGCATGAGTACTCCTAAGAGTGATTTCCTCTAAGCAAGAGCTATTTGCTGGACCTTTCTTTGGATGTCCCCTGGCTCACATGAAAGACTCAACTCACTGATTTTGATTTCTGAGAAAAGTCATGATAAGGCTAAAATATTGGGCATGTTCTAAGATGAGCTAACTTGGATGGGGTCCCATAAATGTCCTTGGAGCAGCAGGGAAAGTTTGGGTCTCCACTGGGCGTGGGGCACAGTGTTACTTTGAAAGGAGATGTTTGTAGAGGGGGACTTAGGGTGACCCCCAAAATCCAGCTAATCCTGTCCCCCTTGAAAGTGCAGGACACATGACTTGTAGTAAGTCAAGGCAAAGATGCCCAAGAGCCAATAGAAGAGGTATGTTCAGATGTCAAGCAAGTGGTCTCCTTTTGATCTAGGTGAAGGAACATATCTGTGCCAGTCATTGCATACACAGCCACTTCCAAGACCCTCCTCTGTTTTTGAATCTTAATCTGGTTATCCCTGGCCAAAGGCATAAAGCTTGCCTGGCCCCTGTTTGCACAGCAGCAGAACAGGAATTGTATGGAGTGTCTATTAAGTCGACTGACTCATGCTGAAACTTGGGATTTATTTTCAATTAGCAAGGACGTTAAGTGGAAGGTGTCCCTCGGGCAGCCTCGAAACACTCCCACTGTGTCAACAGGGTTCACATGGATTGTGTTTGGAAGCACTGTTACACAGCGGGCCAAAAACAGAGAAGGGATTAATTTCAAGCAATAGAGATTCATTTAAAAGCCAATATTAGTCACTTTTAGTGTACACCCAAAGACCCACAAAGGCCAAGTATGCATGCTGTCTCGTTGATGTGAAACTTGGAGCAAAGATTAGAAAAAACAAGCATGCAAAGGGTCAGTCCAGGGGTAAAAAGGCATGAATGAAATACAATACATGGTGCTTTCCCTCTGGAAAGAGGAAGGATGTCTCCCTCAAACAGGACCCAGAACTACAGAGGTTTCTAAGCACAACTGATAAAAACAGCTTTCCATTTTCACTTGTACTGTCATCCTCACTATAATGACCACACAAACATACACCTACCAGCTAGGAGTATTTTCAAAAGATCACATAAATAGGACTAATGAATTAAAGAGGCTGTATAGTACAATCAAGATATTTCTAGTTATAGCTCTGCCACTAATTATAAGGCATAACCTTGACCTATCACTTAAAATTTTAAGGTCTAGGCTTCCTCAGCTATATAAGGGTTGTTTCTCTCAGCATCCACTCGGCCCCCAAACCACAAACCTTCGAGGCCTCCTGCACTTTTGGGCGCCCACATGGTCAATGAGTCTATTGAGCTTTGTCTCCTGAAATACTCTGCTTCATTTCCTCCCCATCTACTTACCACCACAGCCCCCTGCCAGGATCCTCACTGGAGCTTCCTTCCTCTCCCAGTCTTTCATCCATAGGACATTCAAAGTTGTTTTTCTAAAATATAAGCCTTATTATTCTCCTCTGCTTAAGGTCTGGGGCTTACCAACATCAGCGTGAGAATCCTGCCCAACTCTCTGGCCTCATCCTCTGCTTTTCCCAGGTCACCCACAGTCCCAGTTTGCTCAGAACTGTCCTGGTTTTAGTCCTGCATCCTGGGAAACCATTCAGCCCAGGACTGAGCCTACCAGAGCCTTCTTTACAGCTCCAAGGGCCATTTGTAGTTCCCAAAGACTTCATATCTGGGCCTTCACTCTTGGCATTTTGTCTGCTTAGAATGGTTCTCTGTCCTTTTTCTCCTAAAAAACCCAGCCAAGCACCTCTTTCCTTATAGCAGAGGTTCTCAGAGGGTGGTCTCCTAACCTGCAGCATCAGCAACACCCATGAACTTTCTAGAACTGCAAATCCCCACCCCAGGCTTACTGAACCAGGAACTCTGGGGTTAGGCCCAATGCTCTATGTTTTACCAAATCCCCCAGGCCATTCTGATGCATGATGAAGTTTAAGAACCACTCACTGTTATAGGAAAATTTCTCTGAGCAATGACCCCTCCCCAAAAGCAGAATTTCCAGTTCTCTTCTTTATATTACCGTGAGCTTGGTTCATATTCTTGTTATTGAATTGATCACACTGAATTACGATTATTTGCTAGCACGTCTGTCTCCCCAGGTAAACTATACATTCCTGGAAGGCAGTCTCCATATTCTGTTGCTTTCCAGGTAATATCAGTTTAAGTTTATGCATCCTTGGAAATTTTAATTCTTTCATTAAAGGAACAAACTTATTAAATTATATTTAGTTTCCTAAGTCACGTCATGCTGGAGAGAAATGTGTAATCTCAGGACAAAGAATGTCAGAGAATGAAAAAGAGCAGGTGCTAATATGCTTGATGTGAAGCCTCTGTTTGGGTACATGTCACCCTAATTCTCATCAAAAGCCACAAATAAATCTTTGTTACCCTCATTTAATTGGAGTGATAGACATTCTTTTCCTGCTCCAAGGATTATCACCACTTTTCAAAATATCTTATCCCTTGAACTCCAGGCTGCCTGCTGAGAGTTTTCAATGTAGAAAATGTCTGCAAGACTAAACCTTGATTGAGAACATTTTGCAGCCCCTGATTTTGCACTGTCTTTGTGCCAGGAAGAACCCTCACTTTTGGTCTCAATTAAAAACACTGCCACATGTCTGCTATTAATAATGACAGCAATTTACTTCTGTTGAAATTGAAAGCCTTCAATTCACTTTGAAAAACCTAAATGCATTTCACATGGTTTACAGACATGTTTCAAAGCTTTCTTCTCTTTTACAGTTTTTTTTTTTTGCCTTTTTTTTTTTAAGTAGACTTTGTCTTCAAAGTTTGCAAATGCCATTTGGTGTCTGAAGATTTAGATCTAAACATACACACATGTGTTTATGGATGTGTTTGTGTTTATATTTATATTTTTATATTGTGCTCAACCAAATAGTTTTGCTTCTTAGGGCAATTGCTATTATCCATGTGAATATAATTTAACTGGCTTTTTTTCCTAGCATTTTTACTTGACATTTTAAAAGTCAGTGAAATAGTATGAAAGAAAAGTAAAGAAAACTTGCAATGAAGAAACACAATTGTTTTCAGCAAACCACATGTGACATTTTAGATGTATGAATTTATACGGTATTGTCTTGAAAGAGCATACAACTGGAGAGGTTGTTTTAAGTAAATCATTAGAAAAGCTAAAACAATTAACTAACACTCATTAAAGATGTAGGAATAAAAGATGCGATCTAAATCACATCATACGTTTTAAAATTAACATTTAAAGAACATATTATATTAGAAAGAATTATGCCCACCCCCAAACAAGCACATATGTTCAAGGGGAGTGAGTCAGGAAAAGACACCTGGAAATTATTAGAGGCAGAGAATTCCCTAAAATTCAATAGGAGGCAAATCCTGTACCAATGCTTTGGATTTCTGAAGGATTCAGAAGATTTAAGATCAAAATTAAGTAGAACATTTTTAAGGTAATAACTCTGAAAATCTAGTTAAAAAAAATTCTGCTAAAGATATTATTGACAAAGCTTAGGATTTTGTTGGGAATTCATTCCGTTTGACTGTTTGCATTTGTCATATTATTGAATAACTGGCTTAGCTGTCCCATGTTGCTGAATAGCCCCAAAATGCATTGATATGCAATCACATAATTAACTACTATCTAGTTAATTAGGAAATTTTCTCTCTATATGATGGATCCATTGAGCAGTTTCCTTTATTCTTTTATGTGTCCTTTAGTAAAAGAGTGATTAGTACATCGTAGATGTTCAATAGATTGAATTATTGCAAATTCCTAACACATATTGTCTTTTTTAGTTAACCTTGTGTTTAGCTGTTGAACAAATATTTCAGGCTGATTCAGGTCAGCTGTATACAAAGGGGCATGATTTCTAAGAAGTACAAAGATGTTGAAGTGGAACTTAATAAGAGTGTAGTTGCCAGTTAGATACACTGATTGAAGGTAAGCAGGTAAAGAGATTGAAAACCCCAGTGCTGCTGTATTGCTATCTCCATAGAGTTCTCTACTTAAAAAAATATATATTAATCATAAAGAGCTAAATTAAAATAACTAGACTATAGGAGAATAGATACACTTGACCTCCATTTGCATTTTTTACCCTCTTTGCCATAGTTTCTTACATCTGCCTAATATTTTATATTCATGCCAATTGTTCTCTATTCTTTCAATACACTGAAATTGCTTGAATAAAGCACAATTCCTGACATCGTGGAACTTACAACTTAGTGAGATATATGAAAAATGAATGAGGACAGGACAAAGTGATAAGAACTATGACAGAGATATGATCAAGTTACACTGGGAGTAGTCAGGCAGGCTCCCTGGAAGACTAGGGTTCATGGAATTCTCCTGAAGGAGAGGATGCTATGGCTGAGCCTAGAGGTAAATGCCTTCAACAAGTGTTTATTGTTCCCCATCTGTGCCAGGCACTGCTTTAGGGACTGGGGATAGGAGCTGAACAGGGCACAGGATGTCATTCTTCTGTTTAAATTCTTCAGTGATTCAACACTATAGCCAAGGTCCCTTCCATATAAAAGCCATCCATGCCATTTCCTCCCTGGACTTCTTTAACTTTCTCCCAACACAGCCACCTAAGCCTCACTTCTGTAACTCTAAAGAGAGACAGAGATAGAAAGACAAGAAAGAAAACAGCAACAATCTGCTTATGGTTCCCCAGACTCACCATTGCACTTATTGCCTTGATGCTTTTATTGATATTTTCCCTCCTCCTTTAATGCTCCTGCCACCTTTCTTTCTCAGCTGACTCTGATTACCCTTAAAAAGGAGATGGCATCTTCTCAAGAAGCCTTCCCAAAATGCTCAAGTTGAATGAACATACCCAAGTCTGTCTTCCCCAGGTCCCACTTATGACATTCCGGGGCCCTGGTCTCTTTGCATGTCATTCCCTCCTCCCGACTCAACAGGTACCTCAGGAACAAGGAAATTATTGTCTTCATCTTTAAAGCACCGTTGCTTAGAAAGTCTCCAGGTATATACTAGGTGATCAGTAAATCTCTATTTAACTGAATTCTTAACCCAGCCACCAGAATAATCTTCTAAAATATAAGTCATACCATATCACTTCTCTGATCAAAACCTCCCGGTTCTCCTCATTTCACTAGAAAACAGGCGAAGACCTGAAGGTATCTACCACGTCTCCCATGGCCTAGCCACCACTTCCTCCCTGGCATCATCTACTATTCATCCCCTTGCTCACACTCTCCCAGCCATTCTGACCTTGTAGCTCTTCCTTGGGCATGCACTATGTGCTTCTACCCCTAGACCTTTCCTTCCAAGTTCCTTCCATATGAAACCTTCCCCCTAAATACTGGCACAACTCCCCTCTCTCACCTCCTTCAAGTTTGTGCCCAGGTATTACCTTCTTGGTAAGACTTCCTTCACATCCCTATTCAAGACTGCAACCCTTACCTCCAGCATTCCTAATCCCATTTTCTGCAGTATTTTTCTTCTTTGTACTTAACCACTGTCTAACATAATATATATGCTTATTAACTATGTTTATTGAGCAGAGATTTATATATTTTGTTCACTGGTTTATTATCAGCCTCTAGGACAGTACCTGATACACCAGTAGGCATTGGACACATATTTTTTTCAATGAAGGAAGGAATGAATAACTGCATTGAACTGGCCCAGAATACAAGAGCATTCCTATAAACTCAAGCTGTCTCCATGATTTTGTGCAGAGGTAATATTTACTGTGTATCTACTGTGTTCCAAGGACTTGCCTAGAGATGATGTCAGTTCATCTTTACAGTTCCCTCAGAGATGATGTACCCCATTTTTTCAGAGAAAGAAACTGACACTCAGAGATGTTTTGTAACTAATCCAAAATCGCAAAGCTAATACATGATAGTCGAGATTTCATCAGGTCTCCTGCCTCTATACCCAAGCCTCTTTCTACCACACATAACAGGTGAAGGGACATTTTGACATGTGAAATCATTCCTCAGTTTTGAGGGTGTGGGAAAGTGGACATCCTTTCCTATGGACACAAAACCAGTGGCATCATTTAGGATATAAGGGGACTTCCTGTCTTGCTTAGTAACCAAAGGCATGTGTTCAATCTGTCACTGACATGTAGGAAAGATATTATTTCCTGATGCCCAGGAAGATAGCAGAATTCTCCAGGGAGTCCAGAGGACATTTTCTCGGGTCCTTATAGTGGACATTTGTGTTTTTCTTTAGCCTCCCAGCATATGGTCCCCATTCCTATGATTAGCAGGGACCCATTTCCCATATAGAAACCAGAAATGCCAGTCTGTCTTCCTTGCAGGTAAGTCTCAGGCTTGTGACCAGGTGCTACCAAACCACTCACCCACCCCAGCTTTGCACCAGAAGCTTGTGGTGACAAGAAAGTTCCTCTAGAATCCATTCTGTGTAGTTGGGGAAGCAGGGGAAGAGGGTTCCAGTAGCCATTCCCAAGTGCATCCACAGGGAATCTACACTGGCCCATTTACCCATTGTGGGGTCAAGTCTATCAGACCAGCTCAGACCCCTGATGGGGACAGTACTACTGACCCATCCACTCCCAGCCTTGGAATGAATCTGTGAGTCCATGATATCTTTTCAACTATCACCCACTCTTCTGTTGAGATTTGCTGGAGTTGGCTTCTGTGGCTTTACAACCAAGAGTCCTAGCTAATACCTTTTTTCAGGTCATCTCCAGGCAAATGTAGAGGAGTTTCAGCTGCTGGGACCGTCTGCTGGATCTGGCTAAGAGCTCACTTCTTAGCTCATTTTTCTTCTCATCCTCACAGCAACCTTGTCAGATCAGCACTAAGGCTGTTGCCACATTGCAAAGGAAAAACCAACATTTTTGAGAGATCCAGTAACTTGCTGAAGTCACACAGCTATACTGAAAGTTCAGAGCCAGTTTCATTGGACATTTAAACCCGTGCTTGGCCCCATTGCAATATTCACATTCTGCCTTCCTGCTTTTCTCTGACAGTTATTTCTTACTATGCTGATCAGCAACAAAATTCTGACCATGGCCGGATCCCACCATTGGATCCATAATGAACTGATTTTGAAATGGGGAGCAGATTGCAACCAGACCCAAACAGAGGTTCCGACTTCTATTACCCATGACGCAGGTCTGAGAAATGGCTGCCGGAATGTCCGATTCATATCACAGCCGATATAACTGTGCCTTTCAGTGTCACTGAAAAAAGAGACTACCTAAAAGACTGTAGCCTTGAGAGCTTTAAGTCACAGGACAGAAACCTGTTTTCCTCCATCCAGCTCTCTCTCCTGGGAGCCTGATGGAGTTTCCTGCCATTGAGGCCAAAGAACCATCAACTAATCAAGGAGTCTAGTGGTCTTACATTACCAAACAATATCATGAACACCATGAGGATGTTTCCTAAGCTTCTGATCGTTCTGATCTTCCCAATTCTTCCTGTCAAGGCCTCCAAGCCCTAACTATGCCCGTGCTACATCATTGAACACCTCTTTTCCACCTGGGTTGAGGCTGAATACAGCTACCATTGGAGTACATCAAAATCAGTGCATTGCAAGCAAATACAAGTTCCAGTCATGGTTCCCTGTACACTGATCTTTTTGAACAGTCCATGTTACTTCTGATACCATCACCACCTCCCACGTAAAAGAAATTGGTTCTGTAGTACGTGATATTCATATTTTCCTTCTTTGTATGAACGTTTGTGTTAAATGCTCAGAGGAGATGGCCAGCTGTCTGGCAGTATTCATTGTGTCCAGGTCTGCTTTGTTTACCTCTAGTGTATTTATATTCTCACGTGTGTTTCATAAATGTATGAAGTAGACACCACACACACATATATACACACACAAACTTGACTGTTTAGCAGCTTCCTGAGTATTATTTCATTTGGGTAATAAGATACAATGCCATTTAATATTATTCTTGTTTTTCTTTATGTGTGTAATTTCGGGTTGTTTTTCTGTCATTCTGTGTATTTTACGGGCTAAAAGTAAAACTGCACCCCCAAAGTCAAATGTGTTAGAGCTAAAATATTTCATTTCAGCTTTGTAGCAACTTCTCCATTTGAAATGGATACATTTAATTGGCTGGAGATGCTGCATCATCACATTATTAAAAGAAGTTGTTCTATTCTGAAAGAACAAAATAAACAAAGGAAACATTTTAAATAAACATGAGCCCACCTCTCCCTAGGTCTCAGAGGAGCTTTTCTTTGCATTTCCTCTCTTAAAGAGTGACAAGGTTTACAGCAGTCCAAAGAAATGTTTTTATTGTTTGTTTTCCTTTCGTTTCTGTTTATCTTAATTTCAAAGAGTTTTGTATCCAAATGGATTAAAAAATGCAAAAATACATATATATTACTTTGAAAGTCTAGTAAGATGCATCTGTTTTCACCTGCAAGAATGAAAAGCATCTTTCCGTAATGAGTATCTGCAACATTTTCCCGTTTCATGAAGTGCTCCTGGACCATAGCAAATGAGGTCATTACCCAGCTCTTGAAATGCATCTCCACCACCCACTCCCCACTGATTGTAGGAGAACTCAGGGGTTAAGCTACTGGCAAGTAGAGAACAGGAGCTAGGACTCTCCTGTCCTCAGCTTGCTGGTGATGTAGAAATACCCACCAGAAACGGAAGATAGGGAGATAAGGACAAAGCATGGAATGGATCACAGAATCTTTGGTTACTGCCCTGTATATCAAATCCTTTCACCAGTACTAGATTACAGAAACTACAGTGACTGACAAAAGGTTAACTGAAGGAGAGGGGAGGTGAGAACAAGAGAGAACCACTTGTGAGAAGTAAATAGTCCTAAAAATCTAGCTAAATACATATGGGGTATGGGGATTACCTGTGGTTGAGTGCCAGGTCTCCCTCCTTCCTTTCACGTGGGAAAGGGAGGGGTTTGCAACCTGAGTGATGATTCGGAATTTTATTACATAAGGTAGAAAACAAAAGAGAACTAGATAACACTTGCAAGTTAGAATAGAACTGAAAGACAACACTCTGACAGCATTACCAAATTTTTCACCCCTGGCTAAAAATAATAAACAACCAGAGCCAAAATGTAAAGGAAGGAGAAATCTGTTTCCCCAGAGTTCAAAATAAATACAGTGAAGCCAAGTCTCCGCCACTCCCTCCTCATTAGTGCCCCGTGGGGGGTTAAACCGCCTTAACAGACAATCAAGGAGGCACTGGACAGGAACCCAATTAGGTGAGATGCTGCAGTGTCAGCGTGGCTGTGGAAGACAGTGCCACTTCAGGAGTGCTGGGGTTAGCCCTCCATCCTTCCCACTGCTTCTTGAAATGCTATCACCTGAACTCCATTCTAGCCCAGGGCTTCCTCTGCAGTCTAAATGTAAGAACTCACATCAAGGCTGTCACTTCAATTGCATTTCAGTAAGAATAAACTAATCAGATAATTTATTCTTTTGTTAAGGAGGAAAGTCAGAGCCCATGAGGACATGTGGGCATCTCTGGGGAGGATGGTGAAAAGAAAGGAAGCCAACGGGTTAATTTTGAGTCTGTTTGATGGGACCAGCCAAAGACAAAAGGGGCGCATGAGCCAGAGCAGGACCAGGGAGAGAAGATGGGAAGCAGGTCTTCTTGAGAATTCTTCATTGAACCTTGACACTCTCCTTTTGTGTTTCTGGTGGGAAGAGTCATGTACCTATGTAGACTCTGTGTGAACCCCAGTAGATGCTAATCATTGTTCATCAAATGAATCAGTGACTTTAAGCTGATATGGTGGTGTGTTCCTTCACCTATTTATCATGTTCCAAGCAAGGATCACAGTAGGAAGCACAGAAGATGGGACAACACAAAAGGAGAACATCTAATCTGTAGTCCTTCACACTCCCTTCCACCCGAACCCAGATTGTAATAATTGAGCCAGATACATGCTAAGTGCTTTCCACAATCCATGTCCCTTAATCTGCCCTCCAGCTCTGTGAGGTATGACCTTTTCACATAAAGGAAACCTGAGGCTTCCATTACACTGGGTCTCTCAGACTATAAATGGAAGAGTCAAGATTTTAATCTAACCCTTATGGAACCCAACACATGGACACCTCACCTAAAGGCCACACTGCCTCCCTTGTTGAAAAGTGAAAATATGTTATCATGCATTATTATGACTCTCATCAAACGGTTTGCAAAGGACTTAGATACAAACTTATTAGATTCTCATGGAAAATTCTAGAAAGCCAATGGTTTTCAAATCAGGAGTGTGTCTACTGTAAGTCCCCCACATGTCTGACTATACTTGTGGTTGTAGAAATGGTACTTTCAGAAAGATTCTCTAAGCTTGCATTTGCAATGGAGCATGTACAAGTATGTGGCATACAAGTGTGTTTCTGTAGATGTGTGAAAAGAAGAGGTAGAAGCAAAGAGAACAAATGTTATTGTTCCTTTGGCTATTGTCTGCACCCCACTCTTGGCCTTATCACTTTGCAATGAACTTCACTGGCATATTATTGAATTCGTGGGCACTGTGACAGGGCTAATGACATGTATGCAGATTCTCTTGGAAGAAGGGGTGGTTAGTCTTCTTCTCAGCTCTGTCCCGCCCTGTACTTTCCTCCACCGTCAGCTTCTCCATTCTTCTGCCTGAGCTTGTCCCTTTCTTCCTTGCACAAGCTGATGTGACTTCTCCCACAGGCCTTGCCCACCTGTTCCCAGGCTGGAGACACTTGCCCTTTCATTTCTACCTCTTAAGTGTCCCTCATCCTTCAAAGCCAGTCCCACCTTACCTCCTTGGTGAGGCTCTCCCAGCACTCCCAAGCCCTTTTGTTCTACAAGTCATTAGACAGCCCTCTCACCTTGCTGGCCTTATTGTGTGCACTGTTTTAGCAAGGAGGGCAGGATATGGAATCAGGAGTGCCTGGATTCAAATCCTGGTTCAGACTCTTTCCAACCTTGGAACCTTGGGTGAGTTACCATGCATGTTAATAAGATGGGGTCATGTCACTCATAAGTTGTGGTGAAGATGGGATGAATTAATTCAGGTGTCATTGGAGCTCAGCCTCCAGAGGAAGAAAGACAAGGGACAAAGAGGTTTTATGAGAACCCTCACCTGATTTGTACTTAAATCTTACAGGCCACCCCCTCTGCTAGGGATACTGGGAATTATGGCACTTCAGCTGCTTAAATTTCCGCCCCAAATGAAATCTGGGTGCAAATGCTAAGTCAAAAAACTAGAGAAGGTATTAAGTAGACATCAACCACTGCAACATTTGGGTTATTTATTTTCCATATCTATATGCATGCCATAACCATGCATATCTTTCTAAAAATTAGTAAACTTAAAGAAGTCATATAAAAATGTCATTCCCTCTCTCTAAAAGCAATATCCTTTGGAAGACATGTTTCTTAAGATCAGACTTTGGAAGAATACACTGAGCCCTGGGGAAGTTTATTTTAGAATTATTCCGGATGCATTCTTTCCTTCCTGCAAGACCAGAAGATATAAAAATCCTTCTGCTCTTCCTGAAGTGCTGGAAGGGGCCTGCAGACGCCCCCATGTCACCACTGGGAACTCTGTGCTTGTGTGGAAGTTCGGGGCAGCGATGAACATAAAAGGTCCACCGCCCCATATGGTTCCAGCCTCCCCTGTGGCATGGTGTTGCCTGATCTCTAGGTCTCCTCCTGCATGTGCTCAGTAGAAGGTATGTTTCTGGAGAAACTTTTCCCACTGATAGTGAGTTATCAAGAGGCAGAGTGCTATTTGGTTCACATTTTTATCCCTAGCACCCAGCTAGATGTTTGGGGCACTAGTACTCATTCTTAAAATCATTTGACACACATTTACTTAAACCTTCATGCCTTAAACCTTAAAACATCATGCCATGCGTTGACCTGGCTGCTGAGCCATTGAAGGAACAACATCTAACGGGACATCTCTCGAGTGAACAGGCAATGGCTTGACTTGGGCAGGGCCAAAAGTGAGAGCAATGGAGAACAAGTGGGGGATGGAGACACCTGGCTGGGGACCCAGGAGGGCTTCCAGGAAGACATGACTTCTAAAAGATTTGAGCTATGGGAAAGAGAAGAAACAAGACCGGATTCTCAGTAAATATTTGTTGAACAAATAAAGGAAATACATTCAAGAGCTCTTCTTCTCTTTGTAGTTTGGCTCTCTGCATGTGTCATCTTTATTCTAAGGTCTCTCTGTAATGATTCTTTTCCTTGCACATTTATATTCTTAGAAGTTTCCTGATCTTCAACTCGCTGGAGAGAGCTAATATTTGTTTTCAAATTAGTTTGCTGCACTATGCCTTAGGTTTTTGCTTGGGCAGAAGTCTCTGGTCCCATAAATGCTTAATCACCACCTTGTCTCTGCATTAACATGGCATCAGGGACAAAGGTACATCTACATCATCATCATTTATTATCCACGATGATGATCATAAAAGCATTGGAGCTAGACAGATATGCGTATGGACTTGTTCTGGCGACCACTATAATAAAGCTTGGCGTCTGCTCAGTGCTTCATGGCTCCCAAGCAGGGGCTGTTGCCCTTACCTTCCTCTCCAGCACCTGCCTTCTGCAATCTGGCCTCTTGGCCTGGCACAGATTCTTGGGTTACCTGGCAAGGACATTTATCTGATGGCAGGGGGGGCCACAAATACATGGAAGGGGACAGAGGAAGCTGCTATGCAAAGCTTGTGCAAGAAGTTGAGTCAGGACTTCAAACCTGAGTTACTGAGTTCAATATGACATGCTGCATCAGCCTTTTCAAGGGGTTTTCTAGCAAGCTTTCCCTGCTCTAAATGTGACAGATCCCAAGTGGCTTGCCTACAATGGCAGCTTACCAGGAACTGGTGACGTTACAGGACCATGCAAAATTTGGCTTGGATCGGAAATGCAGTAACCTCATTTCCTTAAAGCATGGAACCAATCTGCCTTTCTCTACAGGTACCCTATTCTTGGGAATCATTCAATCTTGGAAATCTCAGCCCATTCAGCAATGTGGTTGCAAGAAAAATGTCTCTGTACTTCCACCAATAAATCAATCCAGAATCATCCTTCCCATCTTACCTTCCTCCCCATCACCTGCCCTGCAGAATCATAATGACCATCTGCAAAAGGGCATAGAAGGAGCTTCTGCTATGATAGAAACAAAAAAAAAGAAAAGGAAAGAAAAAAATCACCACTACCACAGATACGATTGAATTGCTTAGTTTAAAATGTTAAAAGATCAGTTAAGTATAGACTTACCATATGACCCAGCAATCCCACTTCTAGGGATGTACCCCAAAGAATTGAAAGCAGGGATGCGAACAGACACTTGCACACTGATGTTCATAGTAGCATTATTCACAATCGCCAAAAGATGGAAGCAACCCAAGTGTTCATCCACAAAATGTGGCATATGCATATGATGGAACATTATTCTGTCATAAAAAGGAATTAAGTTCTGATACATGGAGATACAATATTAAGAGAAATAATCTAGACACAAAAGGACAAATATTGTCTGATCTCACTGATATAAAATAATTAGAATAAGCAAAGTCATAGAGTCAGATTCTAGAATATAATATACAAGATGATGGCTAGGGGGTGGGAATCGGGAGTTAAGGCTTAAAATGTACATGCTTCCTATTTGAGATGATGGAAAAGTTTTGTTCTATTAAAAATCATAAAATGGGAGGGGAGGTGCAAGGGTAGTTCAGCAGTGGAATTCTCACCTGCCGTGCAGGAGACCTGGGTTCAATTCATGGCCCACACAGTTTCAAAAAAAAAAAAAAAAATCAACAAATGGTACTGCAATAACAAAAGACTCACCTGAAAAAGAATGAAATGCGACACCACCTTAGAGCATATAAAAAAATCATAAAATATTTATAAAACAGGAGGCTACGATAAAGAAGAAAATACTTAAATATTAGGACAGAAGTACCCTGTATCTCTTCCAAAGCAGAAAAGGCAGGAATGGTGCCATGAAGGCAAGAATTAGTGATACAAAACAGTATATTCAAGAGGAAATCCAAAACATAACTAAGGTCCCTCTCTTTCCACAAGGGAAGAGAAACACATAGATCTGAAACACAGGGTGGAAGCAGGAAATGCACTGAAATGAGATGGGAGACCTGGAGTCTAGTCCCAATCCTATGGATTAAGACCCACCCGGATTTGATTTGGCAACATCTTAACTAATAACATCTTCAAAAGGTGCTATTTACAAATGGGTTCCCACCCAGAGAAATGAGGATTAGTATTTGAATAGGTTTTTACGGGGGACGTGATTTAATCTCCAACAAACTCTCTGAGCATCAAGTTGGGCTCTCAAATAAAGACATCCCCAACTGCCCTCTGGCCTTCAGAAAATTACATGAGGGTCAACTGAGATGGGGTATTTGAATGTCTTGTCTTTTGAGAATTACAAAGTGTTACATAAATATGGAGATTGAACATCACTGTGGACCTCATGAAACTGAATTCGGTGGCCCAGAGAACTGCAATGTCTATGTTCAGTTGTGCTTTGGAGAGTTAAGCTTCTGACAGGTAGGATGAAATTGCATATGGCCCTGTTTATATAGTTATCACCTGAATGAGCGCAATCAAAGTCAAAGTCAGACAAATACGCACATCCTAAAATGAATGGACAAGTCTGAATAAAGCCAATTTCAGGGGCTAAACACTGGGCAGTATTTCAGTGACTATCTGGAGAGTCCACTCATCTATTTTGCACACGATTTTATACAGCTAAAAATCATTACGTTTTCTAACTCCCAGTAAGATGCTTTATCCAACTCTAAGGCTGTACCCCCTTTGGCCAAAATTCCTTTTTCCTTGGAGGGAGAAAACTGATTTACATGGGTTTTGAAACATTCAGGCTATAGTCATAATATATAAGCTATTTGGACATTTATTGCAATTGGTATCTGTACATTGGCAGCTACAGCTTACTTTTTAGGTGTAAAATATCCAAACATTTGAGTTTTTAGAAACTAGTTTCCCCCCTTCAAGGTGATTCACCATGGCAGAAAATGCCTGGTCTAGTCTAAATTCATTATTGCCAGTAAGTTACTTTCAGAGTACACTTTTGTAGTGTTTAACTATGTGCAGGTACATGCTGCTATTATCCCTCTTCACAGATGGGATAACCGGGGTACAGCAATGTTTGGTAACTTGCCCAAGCTCAGACAGCTGAGGAATAGGAGCCTAGCAAATCTGGCTCCTGAATTGTGCTTTTACCATTAGGCTTTGCTCATTGTTGGATGTTTCTGAGTGTTGTTGTGTGCCAAGACAATATAGGGAATGCTGAGATTGAATACCAGTGTTTTTGCAGCTGTCTGTTTCTGTAGTTGTATGCTGCAGTGGCTTAGGGTGATGTTTGCCTCAATAAAGACTCTTTTTTGATGGCCTGAACTTAACCTGCCTTATCTACCAGTCCAACAAATGCCCATTATGGAAGGACTTGTAAAAGGGCTCGGGGAGGAGATACAAACATAATAGTCAATTTTCTTCCTGCCCTCAAAGAGCCTAGTAATCTAGATTAGCAGAGAGAGCAGTTAGAAATACAAGGCGACCAACTCTGTAAGAAACAATATTATAGGAGACATACAAATGGTACATACAAAAATGTTACTGAAGTCCTTTATTGTCTCCCGCCCCTGAGGGGTCTCATATTTTCTTCCAGTGGTAAGGGTCTTTAGTCTTCTCATCAGCCCCCTAAACAATCTTATAACAAAAAGCGAGCGATGGTTAAGCCAAATCACCCTCACACATATCTGTCCCTAGCCTCAATGGGTTTCTAGAACATATGTATCTGGCACACCAAGGTTGGTCAATATACATTGGATGAATGAATGAATGAATGAATGAAGGCATACATGCTAAGCTTGCAAGTATTTCATGTTTTTTCCTTCATGAGTATAAAATGGAATGCATTATTTAATTTCTTGAGCTCAGAAGACTGTGCCCTCAAAGAGATGTGTCTAGGGCGGGCCGCGGTGGCTCAGCGGGCAAAAGTGCTTGCCTGCTATGCCGGCGGACCTCGGTTCGATTCCCGGCCCCAGCCCATGTAACAAAAACGGAGAAACAGAATACAATAAAACAAGAAAATGTTTAAAAATGTTTCCCTTTCTTCCTTCCTTCCTTCCTTCTATCCTTCCTTCCTTCTCTCTGTCTTTCCTTTAAAAAAAAAAAAAAAAAAAAAAAAAGAGATGTGTCTAAATGACGTTTTGTTTCCAAAATAATTTGTCCGAATTAAGGTGTTTTAGCAATGTAACTATGGTATGACATCATCAATATAGCTGAGTAAGCCAACCCCAGGAATATTTCCCCTTGGAGACAGCTAAATATAAGGGCAGATTCAACTCTCTTGGAACTCTGGAGGAAGATCAAGACTGAAGAACAACCCTACAAATGCTGAATTGAAGAACAACAACAACAAAAAACAACCACAAAGCTAAAAATGGTAAGAAAATCGCAAGGTGACTTGCTTGTCTGAACCCCTCCCCAATGCTTGGATCCATGCAGTTTAAGAGATACACAGTGGTGGCTCTCCAGACTGGGCACTGCCTGCCATGGTCCCTCGCCCCAGAACCCCCCACAGCAGCGGTTTAGTCCCCTGCACATTCAGAATCCAAGGTCACATACATCCTCAGTGGGGCCCCAGCAATTGGCACACACACATTCAAAGTGGCTGCCCAGAAGCCATAGCGACCCACAGTGGCACTTTTGGCAATCTATGCCTGGACCCTGGTTGTTGGTGCACCCTAATGAAACAAACAAACAAACAACTGGATGTCTTTGAACATTTACTCCATCTGGCTCCATGGATTGGAATCCATCAACCCAAAGTTACCAAAAAAGCTGAAAGAGAAAAGGGAACCAAGCCGCTTACAGCACTGCAGCTCAAGGTTGAAAGCTAGAGTGAAAGGGTGGCCCACAGCTTCCAGGGAAGAAAATACATATAAAAACAAGGAAAACAGAGCAAGACTCCAGAAGGATGAGCAGAGTAAAGGCATTCTCTCCTGGGGGAGGGAAGGGGGTAACAGCCACACACATTCGGGTACTCATGAAAGCTACTACACACTCCCAGATTAATGAGATGGGTCTTTCAAAGGAACAAATGAAAACAACAGAAGGAGCACAGACAATGGATAGCTAATCAAAGATATTCATTTAAATCTCCTAAATCAACTCAATGAGCTAAAGGAAAATATAGATATAGAACTAAACTGTATCAAGAAGACCATAGGTGAACAAAAGGGAGAATTCGAAAGTTTAAAAAGGAACATTACAGAACTTATGAGGATGAAAAGTACAATAATGAAGAGCTGAAAATACACTAACAGCATATTTGAATAGAAGAAGAAAGAATCAGCAAACGAGAAGACTGCACGCTTGAAATAATACATATGTAGAATAGATGGAGAAAAGAATGAAAAAAAAGAACAGATCCTTAGAGACTTGTGGGACAACTTCAAGCTTACCAATATATGTGAATATCAGAAGGCAAGGAGAAGGAAAAAGGGACAGAAAGAATGTTGAGGAAATAGTGGCTGAAAATGTCTCAAATGTGATGGAAGACATAGGTGTACATACCCAAGAAGTGCATTGAATTCCAAACAGTACAAACTCTAATAGACCTATACCAAGATATAACTGATAAAATGTCAAATGCCAAAGATAAAGAGAGAGAATTCTGAAAGTAGCAAGGAAAAGTGATTTGTCATACACAGGGGATCCTTAATAAGGCTAAGTGCTGACTTCTCATCAAAAAAGGAGACCAGAGGGTGGTGTGACGGTGGCACAGGGCAGCATTCTCGCCTGCAGTGCCAGAGACCAGGGTTTGATTCCTGCTGCCTGCCCATGTGAAAAAAAAAAAAGAAAAAACGGAGGCAAGATTGCCTGACATAATTGAAGTTCTGGAAAGGAAAACTGCCAGCTAAGAAATCTATACTCAGCAAAACTGTCCTTCAAAAATAAGGGAGACATTTGGAGAATTTCTGATATTCTTACAAACAGTGGGGACAACTAAATCAATAGGCTGAGCCCTCAATCCTGGGGCTTGCCCCTATGAAACTTATTCCTGCAAAGGATAGCCTAAACCAACTTAAAATTAAGTCTAAGAATTACCCTCAGAGAACCTCTTTTGTTGCTAGATGCAGTCTTTCTCTCTCTTACCCAACTCAGCAGGTGAATTCACTGAATGTGGGACATGACTCCCAGGGGTGTAAATCTCCCTGGAAATGTGGGACAGAACTCCTGGGATGAGCCAGGATCCAGCATCAAGGGATTGAGAAAGCCTTCTTAAACAACAGGGGGAAGAGAGAAAGGAGACAAAATCAAGTTTCAGTGGCTGAGAGTTTTCAAACAGAGTTGAGAAGTTATCCTGGAGGTTATTATTATGCATTATATAGATACCTCTTTTTAGTATATGGTGTATTGGAGTGGCTGGAAGGAATTACCTGAAACTGTTGAGCTGTCTTCCAGTAACCTTGACTTTTGAAGACAATTGCATAAAGTTACAACTTTAGTTAGTGTGATTATGTGATTGTGAAAACCTTGTATCTGATGCTCCTTTAATCCAGGGTATGGAAAGATGAGTAAAAGAAATGGACAAAAAAATAAATAATAGGGGCAATAAGGGACAAAATAAATTGGGTAGATGGGAATACAAGTAGTCAATGAAAAGGAAGGGTAAGGGGTATGGTATGTATGAGTTTTTTCTTTTTTCTTTTTATTTCTTTTTCTGGAGTGATATAAATGTTCTAAGAAATGGTCATGGTGATGAATACACAACTATGTGATGATATTGTGAGTCATTGATTGTACACCATATATGGAGTGTATGTGGGTGAAGGTTTGTCAATAAAAGTATTTTTTAAAATGAGGATAGTTAAAGAAATTAATGAATAAACAAAAACTGAGAGAGTTTATCACAAAAGCCCTGCCCTATAAGAAATGCTAAAGGGAATTTTTCAGGCTGAAAGGAAAGGACAGGAGACAGTAGCTTGGATCAGTATGAAGAAGTGAAGATGTCCAGTAAAGGTAATTACATTTGTAAATGCAAAACCCAGTAGTATGGTATCCTCAGATTCTTAGTATGTAATTCTGTTCAATCTTTCCTATAAGATTCAGAATACAGTGGGTGAAGAAATAATGATTCGATGAACTAAATACGCAAATAGAGACAGGTAATTTGTGACAAAAAGGGGAAACGGAAGGATTTAGGAGAAAAGACTCTGTATGCTATCGAAGTTAGCTTGATAACATTTCAAACTAGTGGATTACAGACTTGGGTTGTTTAATACAAACCCCAGACGAACTACAAAGAAAGTATTTATAATATTATATATATATAATATATATATAATATTATATATATTATATTATATAGAGAAAAGTAATGACTTTTTGAAGAGTGCTTGGAAAACTATTGCTTTTTTATTTATTTGCTTTGTATATATGTTATACTATAAAATTAAAAAGTTAAAAAATTAAATTAAAAAAATAAAAATGAGAAAGGGATCAATCAGTTACATCACAAAAAATTAACTATACATAAGAGAAGTCTGCAACGAAAGAAAAGAGGGCAAAAAGAAATGATGCATAAGAAACAATGGACAGAATAGCTGAGGTAAATCCTGCCTTATTAGTAATTACACTGAATATAAAAGGATTAAAGTCTCCGATCAAAAGACTGATTGGCAGAATGAATAACAAAGCATGATTCAACTATACATTGTTTATAAGAGACACACCTTATATTCAAAGACACAAATTGGCTGAAAGTTAAAGGAAGGAAAGAATAATTTTATTTGCATGGAATATGCATCCTTTCCATGCATATTCCATGCAAATAAAAAAAGAGAGATAAAGGGTAGCTAAATTAATATCGGATAAAATTATAAGAAGATACAGAGAAAGATACTACATAAAAGTGTCAATCCACCAAGAAGATATAACAGTCATAAACACTTATGCTCCTAATCACAGTACCCCAAAATACATAAGGCAAAATTAATAAAACATAAGAGAGAAATAGACACCTCTACAATAATACTTAAGAGACTTCAATACACCACTTTCATCAATCAATAGAACATCTAGAGAGGAGATCAATATGGAAACAGAGAACTTGAACAATACTATAACTGAACTAGACCTAACAGACATATACAGAACTCTGTACCCCAAAATAGCAAAATATACATTCTTCTCAAGAACAAATGTATAATTTCCAGGATAGACCACATGTTATGTCACAAAACAACTCTCAACGAATTTTAAAAGATTAAAATTACACAAAGCATCTTCTCCAAGCACAATAAAAATAAGCTAGAAATCAATAACAGAGAGAGAACTAGAAAATCAACACACTCTTAAACAATGGGATAAAGAAAAAAATCTCAAGGGAAAATTAAGAAATATATTGCAAAGAATTAAAATGAAAACTCAACATACCAAAACTTACAGAAGGTAGCAAAGGCAGTGCTGAGAGGGAAATTTACAGCTTTAAATGTTTACATTGAAAAAAGAAGATACATAACCCCAAACCTGGAGGAACTAGAAAAATGAGCAAACTGTACCCAAAGTGAGCAGAAAGAAGGAAATACCAAAGATTACAGCAGAGTAAAGGAAATAGAAACTAAAACAAAACAAAACAATAGAGTAATCAATGAAACCAAAAGTTAGTTCTTTTAAAATATCAATAAAATAGACACCCCTTTAGCTACACTGACAAAGAAGAAAAGAAAGAAGATGCAAAGAGCTGAAATCAGGAAAGAAAGGGGAAATATTATTACCCACCCCCAGAAATAAAAAGAATTATAAGAGGATACCATAAATAATTATATGCCAATAAGTTAGATAATCTAGTTGAAATGGACAAATTCTTAGAAGCACATAAATACCTACACTCACTCAATAACAAGCAGAAGATCTCTACAACCAATAACAAATAGAACAATTAAATCAGCAATTAAAAACCCCTAACAAAGTAAAACTCAGGGCCATATGGCTTCACAGAGGAATTTTACCAAACATTCAAGAAAAAAGTAATGCCAACCCAGCTCAAACTCTTCCAAGAAATTGAAGAGGAAGGAACACTTCGCAGCTCATTCAGTGAGGCCAGCATCATCCTAATACAAAAGCCAGATAAAGACATTACAAGAAAAGAAAATTATACAGCAATATCCCTCATGAATAAAGATGCGAAAATTCTAAACAATATAATAGCAAACAAAATCCAATAGAATTAGACACCATGATCAAGTGGGATTTATCCAAGGTAGGCAAGGTTGGTTTGACATAAGAAAATCAATTAATGCAATACACCACATTGATAGAATGAAGGGGAAAAACACATGGTCATCTTAATTGAGGCAGAAGAGCCATTTGATAAAATCAAGCATGATTTTCTTGAAGAAAACACTCTGGAAAGTAGTAATAGAAGGAAACATCCTTAACATGATAAATGGCATAAGTGAAAAACCCACAGCTAACATCACACTCAATGGTAAAAGACTGAAAGCTTTCCCCTCAGATAAGGAAGAAACACAAGGATATTCCTTTCACCACTGATATTCAGCATTGTACTAGAAGTTCTAGCCAGAGCAATTAGGTAAGAAAAAGAAATAGAAGTCATCTAAATTGGAAAAGAAGAAGGAAAACTTTCCCTATTTGCAGACGGCATGATCCCATATACAGAAAATCCAGAAAAATCCACAGTAAAGCTAATAGCTAATAAAAATATTCCACCAAGTGACAGGGAAGAAGATCAACACACAATAATCAGTAGTGTTTCTACACACTAGTAACAAACAATCTAGAGAGGAAAACAAGATAAAAATACATTCACAAAATCAACTAAAATAACTGAATAACTACGAATAAATTTAACGGAGGATATAAAGGATTTGTACACAGAAAACTACAAAATATGCTGAAAGAAACAAAAGAAAACCTAAACAAATGGAAGGACATTCTGTGTTCATTTATTGGGAGACTAAATATTGCTAAGATGTAAATGTTAATCAAAGGAATTTGTGCATTCAAGGAAATCCCAATCAGAATTCCAACAGTCTTCTTCCATAGTAATGAAAAGCCAATCATTAAATTCATATGGAATGAGACTTGATTAGCCAACACCACCTTGAAAAAAGAATAAGTAAACTTTAAAACTAATTTTAAAGCTACAGCAACCAAAACAGTATGATTTCAGCATAATGGCCAACATATAGACCAATGGTATCTAACTGAGAGTTCAAAAATAAACCCTCACACCTATGGCCGATTGATTTTTGCAGACGTGTCAAGGTCACTCAGAGGGAGAAAGAACTGATAAAACCATAGCAAAATACTGAAGGTGGAACCCTACCTCAAGCCATATATAAAAAATTCACTTAACATGGCTCAAAGACCAACAAACATGAATCAAAACTATAAAATCCCAGAAGGAAATATTGGAGGCATCCTCAAGACTTTTGTTATACAATGTTTTCTTAAACTTTGCACCCAAATCATCAGCAACAAAAGAAAAAATAGGTAAATCATTCTTCATCAAAATTAAAAACTTTTGTGTATCCAAGGACTTATCAAGAAAGTAAAAAGACAACCTACAGAATAGGAGAAAATATTTGGAAATCATACAACCAGAATACATTAAAAAATCTCATACCACTCAACACCAAAAAAGACAAACAACACGGTTTAAAAATGGGCAAAAGACTTGAATAGACATTTCTCCAAAGATACTTAACAATCAATAAACGCCTGAAAAAATGCTCAACATTATTAGCTATCAAGGAAATGTAAATCAAAACCACAATAAAATACCATTTTACACTGATTACGGGCTAACATAAAAATTGTGGTAGAGGATGTAGAGAATAAGACTCTCAAACACTGTTGGCGGAAATGTAAAAAAGTACAGCCTCTGTGGAAAATTGTTTGGCGGTTCCACAGACAGTTAGGGATAGAATTATCATATGACTTGGCAATCCCATTTCTAGATATATATGCAAAAAGATTGAAAGCAGGGACATGAATAGCCATTTGCACACCAATGTTTATAGTGGCATTATTCACAATTTCTAAAACTTAGAAGCAATTCAAGTGGCTATCAACTGATAAATGGATAAACAAAACTGGGCATATACACACAATGGAATATTATTCAGCATTAAAAAAGAATAATAAAGTTCTGATACATGTGACAACATGGATGAACCTTGAAGACATTATGTTGAGTGAAGTACTCCAGACACAAAAGGACAACTATTGCATGATACCACTTCTATAAATTAAGCAGAATATGCAAATTCATAATGTCAGAAAGTAAAAAATAGATTTCCTGGGCCCGGTGGTTGGGGGATGGGGAGTTAATGTTTAATTGCTAGAGTGTTTCTGTTTGAGGTGATGGGCAAGTTTTGGCAATGGATAACAATGACATAGGCACAGCTTTGTGAGTGTACTTACCGAATTATGTATTTGAAAGTGGCTAGCTTGTTTGCAAGTTAGAAAAAAAAAACATAGAGCTGATGACACAAAGAGTGAACTCTAATGTGAATTATGGAGTACAGTTCACAGTATAATTACAATAATATCGTTTCATCAGTTGTAACAAAGTTACCTCACTAATGCAAAATGTTGGTAATAGAGAAAACTGTATGTGGGATATGGGGGTATATGGGAACTCTGTGCTTTCTGCATGATTTGTCTGTAAACCTACATTTGCTCTAATAAAAGTATGAAACTATGAAGTTTGCCCAGTTTCCAGGACTGCTGAGGATGATTTTATTATCTTTGCCTCTAAGAAAGCTGCACAGGATTTTAAAAATTCACTGTCTTTTCTATTCATTGAAATCCTGCTGTGGGCAAAATACCGAAAATAATGGCTTAGGTGTTGGAAAGGGCATAGCAACACTCTGTCCTCCCAGAGCTTACAATCGAGGCACTGACATCAACAAATTTCCAGAAAAGTCTATTCCTGGTGGTGACATTTTCCATCCTTTGAGGACACAGACCAAGAATGTAATTGGGTTTTTTTTCCCTCCTCTCAGTGTCTGGCACAAAAAAGCTATAAACATGCTTTCAACCATATTTGCAGTTGGGTGCATTTTGGAATTAACACTTAAAATATTGTAAGCCATCTCAACCATTTTCTTCAAGAAATTAATGACCTAGAATCTCTGAAATTCCAAATGCCTTGCATTGTAACATAACTCGAGATCAGTTTTCACTAGGACTGCATTAGAAGCCCAAACTGTAGCACTGGTGGTAAAGAACAAATCTCGGTCCTTCTGTTCTCCCAGGAAAACAATGTTATTGAGTCTGCTACCACTTCATCCTCATAAAACATTGAGACCCCCTCCTAAGGAAACCGATCCAAAGTGATCATGCCAGCTTCCAGCCCAGCGCCGTGCATCCCAGAAAATGTACTCATGATTGTGTTATGACTGGAGAGCCAAGGGCTGATTCTGACTCAAAGGCAGTGTCAATTATAGAAGCTTATAATTAGGACCAACAGTGTTCGTGGGAAAAGACAACTTGCCGAACATGGGAACTGAGCTCCTTTGAGCTTGTTCTTCCCATCAGTATGATGAAAGTTTTTTAAGAACAGCACTGACTTTTCTAACACATTTGTTAATATATTTGGGGAACCATGTCCGGCTGCCTCTGCCAGGGGCTCTGCCAATACAAGAACCTGGGCTAGCAGAGCCTCTGCCCGAAGCTTGGGTCCCAAGGAGAGGTTAGTGGAAATTCCTTGTGCTAGTTCCAGGGCTGGAGCTCATAATGTCTTATTATCGCTCTAGAAATGCCCTCCTCCATCTCTTCTAGTCCAAGCCCCTATCCACATATAACACTCAAAGACTGCCACACTACTTTTATTTTCATTATCTTGCCTAGAAGTGGTATATTAACAGCAAAAGTAAAAAGTAACGCAGAGAGTAAATCTTTTAGCTAGCACAAATCTAGACCTACACAGGCAGAAGTTGAAGAAGACATTTCTGGGAGTAACCCAGGCAGGATGTTATGTTGAGGAGCGTCGAGAATTTAAATCTCTGACACGACATGTGGAAAATGAAGCTGCAGAACAAACGTCCAACTGGTGACATCATTCTGGTGATGTTTACATCACACCAGTAAAACCAGTTGGAAAAACAAAGCATGGAATCAACTTGACTGTTGAGATGACATCAAATTATGGCTGACCTGTTGGTTTTGTTTCTTTTTTTTTTAAATAACCAAATCAAATACTTATGTAAATGTATTACCTAATTGTTCTGCTAACTTGTGATAAATGGCCTTAACATTTTTCAATTACCATCAACCAAACTGCTTTTACATAAACACACCAGCCCTAACATCCTCTTATGTTGTTTGCTTGTTTTAAATATTTCCTGATAGTCTAAAAAAGCATCAGATGTCTAAAAGACATAGAAAAACCAAATACCTCCTAGCACGTGTTCTTGGTGGCATGGCTAAAGCTCTGCTTAAGCAGCCAGAGATGTCGTCAACTTAATTTCCAAATGCCCAGTGTTTGGAAGGAAATCAAGCTCTTGGTTTAAAATGAAAACCTGATTGACCCTGGGGAATCATTCTAATGTGGCCCGTCTAAACTGCCTCCCAATCCTAGTGAGATGAAAAACAAGTGATTGGAACAAAATCAAACCCAGAATGAGGTGAGAGAGCAAGACTGACTCTAATGCTCCCACTCAAAGGCATCACTGGGGTTACCATCCCTTCTTGCACAAACAGAGCCCTTTTCGCCTTTGAGATTTGCGGACCTATGCGCGTTCATTTTCACAACATCTTCATGAGCTGAGCAGGTGGTATGGGTTAGGTTCCCTCACATTAGAGATCGAGAGATGGTAATCGTGGTGGTAAAAATTCAGACACTAAGACACATCAAACGATGTCAGCACCATCCCATCAAAAGACCCATGGCTTTCTCAGAAAAAGAAATTATTACAGTGGAAATCGGCAGATGTACACTCCTTTATTTCACTCAGTATTATACTCATGGTGATGTCCGCCTCGTGTTCAAAGGGACAGAAAACTCTTGAAAAGTCACGCATTTTTGTAAAAAACGGTTTACTTATGAGAAACATTAGCAATGTTGAGTCAAAAAATGTCCTCTTGGTTGTATCTGGTCCCGAGGCTGCTCTTCTCCCTGTCCCAGGAGGAGGCGACCTCTAGTCTGGGAAACGGACAAACCTCCTGCACCACCCAGCACCTTTGCAGAGCAGGGACCCCAGATACAGCTGTACCTCAGGGCCCTGGGGAATTTAGGAAGTTAGTGGAAGCTCCTTCCTTGGAGACCTTAAAATCCAATGTAAACTCGCACATAACCCCACATGAAGCACAGAACACAAACGAAACCACCTTGATTGTGGCTATTAGATTTGGGGTGGGACAGAAGAGGATCCAGAGAAGGGCCTGGGCGCACTTTCTTCGGGACTGGCTGCAAGTCTGCCTGGGATTTCTCCCGGGTTTCAGCCTGGCCTTGGCCTTCGGGAAGGGGGAGGAAAAAGAGAGGGTTCCCGCTGCCTCCACCATTCCTTTCACAGGTCGGGGCCTGCGACGCGGCTCCTGCGCTCCCTGGAAGAGCGAGGCGCGAACCTGGCAGGTACTTCGGGTGCAGACCAGCAGCGCACCCTCCGGGGAACCAGCCCTCCAGCCTCCCACGCCCCCTGCGCGACGTTCCAGAATTCCCCTCTTCTCTCTTCTTTCCGCGCTCTCTCTTACACACAGACACGCGCGCGCGCGCGCGCGTACACACACACACACACACACACACACACGCCAAAGCCTGCAAGCACATCTGCAAGCTGAGACTCCACTCGAGGCTCCCACCTTTCACCTGTGGGGACCCCCTCCACCCGTGCTGTCTTGGGGTGAAGGCCATCCCACCCGGTCGGCTGCGAGGGCCTCGCCGGATGGAGCTCTAGGGGTGGGAGACGGAGTAGGGGGCGGTGGGGGGGGGGGGACGAGCAAGGCCTGCGCTGAGCCCAGGAACCCGGGGAGAGGCGCGTTAAGGGCAGAGCCGAGGAGGGGCGGCGGAAGGCGGGGGGCTGGAGGGGAGGGGAGAGGATGGAGCTGGAGACGGTGGAGGGGGGGAGAGGAGGCGGCGGGAAGAGGGGGAGGAAGGGGGAGTGGCGGGAGGGTGGCGGGGCCCCGCGCTCCCTTTCAAGTCTCCGGCTCCCCTCCCCGCCCCCGGCGACCGGAGGAGCCTCCGCCCCCCGCCCCCCGCGGCTCCGCCCCTCCCCCTAATCGGCCCTCCCCCCTCCCCCACCCCCACCCCGATCCGCCCCCCCGCCCCGGCCCGCCGCCGGCGCCCTGGAAATATGAAGAGACGCTGCAGCTGCGGCGGCGGTGGCGGCCCCTGCACCTCGGCGCGCGCGGCTGCGGCGGACGCGGAGGAGGAAGCGGACTTGGCGTGTGCCTGGCGAGAGCTCGAACCCTCGCCGCGGGGTGACAGCGCGCCCAGAGTGGCCGGCCGCGAGCTCTCGGCCCCGGAGCCCCCGGCCGCCGAGCGCACCGAGCCGGACATGGGGCGCGCCGGGGCCGCCTGAGCCCGAGCCCGAGCCGGACGGAGCGCGCGGAGCCCCGGGACGAGCGCCGGACGACAGCGGCCTGGCTCGGCCCGCGTCCTTTGTCCCCGCTCCCTCCCGGGCGGCCCGGCGCTGGGGCTGAGCGCTGCCGGGTCCTCCCTCCGGGGCGCGGGCGGGACGCACGGAACCCGAGTTGGGGATCGCAGAGGCGCCGGCGGCCCGGGGAGGCGCGAGCGCCGGGGTGGCTGGAGATGTCCTGTCTCGGCTGCCTCCTCGTGAGATACCTGTTCCCGGCCCTCCTGCTGCACGGTGAGTTCCCGGGAGGAGCCCCCGCGCTTCACCCTGGGCCCGCCTGGGAGAAGGGACACCCCCTTTTCCGAGACTCAGAGCCCCTTTTACCCACAGGCGCCCAGAGCTGTCTCACTGCTGGAGTTTTCTTTCGTGGGACGTGCAAAGTTGGGGAGACACTCCCCCCCCACCCCGACACCTTTCCGCTCCCGAATCTTTTGCAGTGAGTCCCGGGGACACTTGAATTCATTCTGACGGATTTTTTTCAAAGTATACACGAGAGTGAAACCTCATGTTTTGCGGTGCAGTTTCCAAAATGTCACAGCGCAGGAGTGACTCTCGAAGTGAGGCAAGTTGTTTATGGGGTTGCGAAGAGAAACGAGGCTCATTGAAGGGGCTAAACATCTCGGCTGAGGAGGGCTGCTCGCTTTTCTGGGGACTGGTGCTCAGTGTTTTTCAAAAGCGTTTGGGCTCCTCTCTGTAGGGAGGTGCCGGGGTTTGCTCCCTAAGGGACCGACGGGTAGAGGCTGCTCATTGTTTGGGTGCAGTTTCCAGGAGCGAGGCGCGTCTCCTGGCCAAGCTGAAAGCATTAGGACCAGCCTTGGAAGGCCCACCCGGACTTGTGCTCTCATTCCCCTGTGCTCTCGCTTGAGCCTTTTGTTTCGGGGTTGCATCCATTTTCTCAGGGGATCTACTAAACCCTTAGCCAGGGAACATCAGCCCTTCAAAAGAGTTCCAGAAATTGTACTGAGAAGGATTAGGCAGACGTGCACTAGAGTCCACAACAGAGTTTGTGGTCGCTTGGAATTGATAAGGTGACAGGCTGCAGCCCACTTTCCTCAAGGCTGGGACACCTGACATTTCTGCGGAATGGCCACCGGCCCTTCCTCCCTACCTCAACATCCGTCTCCTGCCCTGGATCCCCTTCAGCCTCAGTGTGCATTGAGGCCAGAACTGGAAATCAGGTTGTGATCCTCTAGATGATCCCTGGAAAGGGGGAAGCTGGAAAACTTGTTAACCCACAAGATGCCGGGCTGTTGTTCTCTTTGTAGGCCCTTCCCCAGACTGGGGCTCACTGGGGCTCCCAGCTCCACAGTCTGTGTGGATGCCTCTGGTTGGGCCAGACCTTCCCAATTGCCAAGGTGTGCTTTGTGCCCCAGTAATCCCAGAACTTAAAAGTCAGGAGGGAAGGCTTGCAGTTAGAGGGCAGAGAGAGGAGGTATAATTATAGGGTTGGACTCTGAGGCCCATCTGCTTAGAATTACAGAGCAGTTTTAATCTTTGGCTGAAACATGAAACAAATCAGAGCCAATGAACAGATCAAACAGCAGCTGCCACACACAAGAAAAGAGAGCAAGAAAGAGAGATGAAACAGGGAAAATCGTCCCTTTAAAGAAATCTGTTGCAATATCTTGCGAAGAAACAGATAGGATGATCAAATAGCTTTAAAAGGAAACTTTACTTGCAAAGTTGACACAGATAGAGGATTTTGCACGAAATCTTTGGTTTTTGAACTACAAAAGCCATTCTCAGCAATGCAGCCTAGTCCATCCAGATTGGGCATTTTTTTCCTCTTTTCAGAGGCTGGGGTTGTAATTATACAACCTACCCTACCAGTGCAAGCTGGGAGACTAATAACCAGCGGGTAACAAGTCTCTCCGTAGTGAGGTGATAGTAGAGCCCCATTTCATCCACGTTAGTCTGGAGTCTTTGGCGGCTCCTTGGAATCTGGGATATACCCAGATTCAGGGGCCCTGGAAGGAGGACCGTATGCAGAGGAAACTGGAAGAGACAGTCTGAGCTATAACGTGGTGGGACAGCAGCACCAGAAATCTGTGTGTGCATAGATGTGTGTGTGCATGTGCAGGTGTGTGTGTGTGTATGAAGAGAATATAAAATAAAACAGGATTTGCAAAGTTTAATTCGGTGACATGGATACACCTTCAAAGAGCTCTCCAACTTGAAAATGAATCTGCAGTGGCAAAGTTATTAAAACTGAATTTGCCCCCAAATTACTTGGATCCAACAAGGGAGTGTTGGATATTAGTGCAAAAAATAAACAGAGTCAATAGTTGCTCAATTTATAAAATCTTCAGGATTTAAGAAGGGTTTGTCATAGCTAGTTAAGATAACGTAAAGCACTAGAAAAGAGCTGGGTAATCTCCCTTTCCGCCTTTCCCTGATTTTTCCTTGATCGAAGTAGTTTTATGAGAAAATGGGTATTAACCTAACCGAAGAGAATGATTTCAAAGGGATTTTGCAAGCATTCCCAAATTCCATTCTGTAGTAACAGATGGAGCTTGATCATGTATTTAAAGCGAAGTTATAAGTCTGAATGAAACTCCCTGAAATCTTTTTAGATTGGCACAATGACTTCTTTCTGATAAATATGGTATTTTATTTTGCTAATCATATGACATCATTCGCCTATTTATACCAGCAATTTGTAGGTAAACTATATTTTCTATGATTATAAATGCATTCTGGCAAATTTTAACAAATTCAGTTCCAGACACCATTTATAGATTAGTAGGTACACCAAGTCATGTTGATAAGATTGAAACTTTTCATAAAGTATACGGGGCCTTGATGAAGAAGGAACCTGTGCGAAAACGCTATAGATACCGTTATGTTTGGTAACCAGTCTTTGTCCAGTTTTTTGTATTCCTCTCTCAATTCATTGCAAGTCATGAGTCACTTCTTACGTGCCTCTTGGTGAGTAATTTAGACTCTGGCGAAAGTTGAGCCCGTTTATTTTTCTTATTTTTTTTTTTTAAACTGTAAATGTCGGGCAAGACCCAAGTTCAGAATTTGACGGCATGAAAGTATACATGTCAGTGTTACTTTCCTCTTCTTCAAATTCTGAAAACAATGGCGTTTCTGAATCCAAATAAAACCTATTGAATGTCATGATGGCATGCAGCTGGAAGATGTCCGTTATCACTATTTTCTTTGCTTACGTGAAAAGCCACGAAAGTTTCAGATGTCAAATTCTAAAACTCGTTCAGTTCCAGAAATGCAGATGAGCTCAAGGTGCTCCAGAAGAGCCCATGCTTTAATGCACAGCAAAGTACTAATTCTCTTTGCTAAGGAAAACATTTGTTTTTAAGGAGCAGAGTTGCTGTTGGGAGAGAGCCTCCATTGCTGAATGCTGTCTACTTTTGTGGAATTCATTGACTTTCCTGAAAGGTGAAGATGCGTTTAAGCTCTTCCCTTCCGTTCAAGCTTATTCTGTCAAAACTGTAAAAAACTGCATAGATTGCCAAATGACAGTTTGACCAACAGAATAGGAGGGCTCATGTAAATAGTGAGAAACAGAAATCTTTGAAAGACCAATGACTTAAGACAATATTTGTACCAAAGCGTTCTCTTTCCTGCACCTTTTTTCCCTGTCATAAAAAGGAAATGAAGTCTTGAAAAGGCATGAATTATCCGTTCATAGCAGGGGTCTTAGATAGATGGTAACTATTTTCTTGGTTAATAAATTGACTTGTTTCAAGCGTGTGACTAAGCAGGAAAGCCAGCCCAGTTTTTCCCCCTGGAAGAGAACGGAACTAAGTATCAGGGGATGACATGAGTATGCAATACATGCTGTTTTGGAACAGATGGATGACAGCTTGATAGAATCAATTAAATGGAAGCATAAAACTTTAAGAATAGAAATAGAAAATGATTGTTAGTGATTTTGTACTTGAACTGAGAGTATACACAGCAGAACACGTCTTTGACAGACTCTACACGTAGAGTTTGAAGTTACTACAGAGATAACTTGAGATAAAAAGCCTACTGTAGTTATCAAAGTAGGACTTTCCACTGTGCCAAGATTTCATGCAAATACATTGTTGCTTAGTTCTCTCCAATTTGGGACTGAAAATTTTCAGGAAAGTTGAGTGATACCTGTGTCACCAAGGCTCTATCAGCCTAAAATTATTAAGGACATTCTGTTGTCCTGCTCTGCAGAGGTTTTTCAGGTTCTTTCATTGAGCTGACCATTCACGCAACAAGTGCTTTCATGAAGGCCTAATGTGTGTCATTGGTCACCAACTGATAGGGATACGGGGTGAGGAAGGCCGTGTCACCAGCCCTGAAGATTCTTGGAGACTATCTAGAAGTGCAGGAGAAATGCTTATTGCAGACCCCAGAGCTTGGAGGACAGCAGACTGGTCAGCCGCGCTGTTTTCTCTGCAGGGAAATCCCACGCACACAACACACACTCTCACCCACACCATATATATACACACACGTCACATACACACGCCTATACCATGCACACACCACGCACTCATACAGTCATACTTATATCACATACACACCACACCCACACACCTATACTGCATACACACCACACGCTCAACACACACAGTCTTACCTATACCACCTACCCACCAGACATACCACATATATGCACACCACGCACAACACATGCACATTCATGCACAGACCTTGCAGGCATACACACCACACACTTGCATGCATACAGTACATGTGCACACTATACACACATGACTTGCACACTCACACAAGACTGTTGAAAGAGGACAGACCTGGTGCAGCAGTTAACTGCAGCCCCAACCTGTGCAGTTTCCAAGCTCTAGTACAACACCAGTGTCTAACGTAAAAATATTACCTTGTTTTCAGATGAAGAGAAATGGACCCAGGAATTTGACATCTTGACTCTATTGTATCTCTCATGAAAAGACAGGAGGGCAGGCCATGGTGGCTCAGCAGGCAGAGTTCTCGCCTGCCATGCTGGAGACCCGGGTTCGATTCCTGGTGCCTGCCCATGCAAAAAAAAAAAGTGTAAGAAAAACACTTTTAGATATGAAGGTTTAGAGACTGGTAAAAGACACTCTTTTAACTTTTGTTTCTCTCAAAAATTGAATGAAAATGGAAGGAGGAACATGGTAAAGTGGTAGGAAAGTCAGTCTATCTGATGCCCATGGGCTTTTCTTCCCCCACATGAAAAGCTGGACTGGGCGTTATCTAGGAATAGCCATGACTTCATTTAAATAAATAGTCGTGACTTTATTTAATCGGGCAGGGCAGTTTCATAGCTAAGTAATTGCCAGTCGAATCAGCCACATTTTATCTGCTTTAAAATTCTACATATCACACAGGTTCCAACTGGAGAATACTTTTCTCACTCTGATTATTAACTTAATCCATGGCATGGCATTATAAAGCACCGAAAGATGCAAAATGAACAAGAAAAATTATTCGAAATCCTTCAACCATCATTAATATTTTGCCACTGTTCTCATGTACCCTTTTTTAAAGCTATGGATTTTTTAAAAAGCATTAAAGTACACACACACACACACACACACACACACACACACACACACACTATACTCTAACCTGGTCAACTAATGTTCAACCCAAGAGTGCTTGAAAATCATTGTTTCCTTCCCAAGAAATTTTATATTTTATTACATATAAAATGGTTTAGAATTTTTGGTTTTTCAGTCAATCGAGGTAGACAGGTGAGAATCCCTGAAATATATCTAGGTAATTCAGATTTTTAAAATGTTATAAAAAATCAGGGATTTGGACATGGAGTAGAACATTCCCTCTATGTTTCTTTTTGCTTTTCAACAGTGGTCCTTGGCTGAGAGAGCCTAGCACAGGCTGGCCTTCAATTGTTTGTTGAATGAATGAATACTGACTTTCTAGGGAAAGCACTTTTCCACTCCCTGCTCCCTTCCCTTCCAGGGCTCTTTTGGTCTCTTTTTGGATTGGCTTGCTTTCTGGGAGCATCCTGGTTTGACAAAGAAAATCTCCTGTGGATAACTATATCAAAAGTCAAATATTTGTTCCCTTGAAAGTGTGCTAAGGACTGTTGTCTGTATACAGACTCTGCTGGGTTCACGTGGAGGAGAAGCAGTTAACTTAGTCCCACAGCCTTTCATTTAGGGTGGTGATCTCTGTATTGATGGCCCACCCTAGGTTTCCTTTCATTTAGGGAACTTGGTTATTTTATTTGCTATCGTTGGGGAATTTCACTCCCTGAACAGCAGATTATTGTGTTTATAATTGTAGGTAAGATCATTCTGCATTCATTTGGGATGACTTCTGGGCCTAATCCATTCCTTGGGAGTAATTCATTTGCACGTGCACGTACACGTGCGCACACGTGTGCATGCACACGCACAAAGGAAATAGCCCTCTCAGGCTCCAGGAGCTCCTTCAGTTCCCTGGAAGTGGTAATTTGTAAAATTGCACCCTAAAGCCCTCAGGACTTCATTTGTTTTCAGCAGGTGAGCAATTTACCTCTAGAGTCTACTTTTTTCTACCCCCTACACTCCAAAGAAGCTAGGGCTATGCCGTAATCGTTTTATCGTGGGACTCCATGAGGTATGAGACCATTGGAGCATGAGGTCACTGGTAAGCTCCTCCTTCAGAATCCCAGTGAACTGGCCACAGATCTTGGGGAGCTGCCCGATTAGTTGATGTAAAGGACTGTTTCCATGACACTTCACAGTTGAGAGTGGGTCCCCAGTTATTCCTGCCTGTGCCTACAGACTAACTCGCATTTGATTACATGCATAGAGTGAATCATCAGGCATTATACAGTTCTTAGCTATCGTCATTATCGTCAGCCTTATTATAATTTTTCATTTATTCGAGAAGAAGAAGGGCCCAGAGTCAATGACTTCCCCCAAGCTGCCATGAAGACTCAAAACTCTCACTGCCGTCGACTGTGCAGTTGAGATGATTCCTTTGAGGTTCTCCTTCCCCTGGATTCATTTGAACCTTCATCAATCACCCAGTCCCCTCAATTAACCAAAATATCGACTCCTCAGTTAACTGCAGTGTTGAGGATATTTGCATGTGCACTCACACGTAAAGACTTCTTCATTCTCATTGAGTAAGAAAAATAAGGGGGGGAATGTCATGGGCCTAAACAGGGCCAATATCTTAACTCCAGGCTATTATTTCCCCATCCCAGCACACCAAACACACCACACCATGCTGCCATTCCCGAAATGGCCTTTAGCCACTTGAGAACCTGCTTCATTAGAGAAAGATCAGAGCCACCCTCATCCCACGCAGCATAGCAGAATGGTCAGCAGCACGATACTGTGCTAACAACTGCACAAGAAGTCCAATTTAGTGGAGGGCTTTACAAATCATTATAGTGCATAATAAGTGTATTTGTTGTTATATTAGGCCTGCTTAGATCCAAGCTTTCCTGGAATGTGCACTGCCAAGTACAAGGAACAGATTATATAGTGGGAGATAGATCGAAGTGGTCTATTTAAATATTTTATAAAAGTTCCACTTTTGTAATGCTAAATTAGTATATGTTTCTCTCTCTCTATTTATATATCTTTCTTAATATTACTTCTCACTAAAACTTTCCTCCACAAGATGCAACAGATGGCCAGAACATCTCCAAGACTAAAAAGAGAGTCTACTATTTGTTGAAATCAGTCCCCTTCTCGTATCTCTCCCATTTATAACAGTCTGGAATAACGCGGCAGCTTTATAATTGATTTTCCTGCTTCCAGTCTGCCCCCAACACTCCAAAAAAAAAGGAGAAAGCAAGCTTGGAGAATCTGTGCCCAGCCACTACATTGCTCACGGTTTCTTGGTGGTTCCTCTTTACTTTCACACCAGGTCCATGCCCAGCATGGTGAGCATGACCTTCTTGACCTGCCCTGCCTTTCCCCTGAGCCATCTGCAGTTCTTCCCACTCCATCCTCTTTGCATATGCTGGAGACGCCATGCACTCTGCTAGGCATTCCACCTACAAGTGTGGTGCCTGCCCTGCAGCCACCAAGGAAGTCCTAAGAGCCTCGTCCCTCCGCCCCCCCGCCCCAGCCCCTTTGCAGTCCCTGTGTGCCGGTCCTGTTCTCCTGCTCCTCAGGCCTTGACCTCTGTAGCTTCCAGCCTAGCATGGTGCCTGGCTCTTCAGAGCCCCGGCAGTGGTCTGAATCAGTGACTCACTAGTTCTCGTCCCAGAGTTGGAGTTGACATGCTTCTGGTATTGCGGTGAATATGGGGTCCCCAGAGAGAACAGAAATCTGAGGTGGGTCTCTTGGGAGGGCACGCTGGGACTGACTCTCACTTGGGGTATACAGATTGATTGATTTGCTCCATTTGGCCCCTTCTGCCACTGAGCTTGGTGCTTCAATGAGCTTTTAATTTCCTGCCCCTTGCTAGAACTAGCACTGGTTAGATGCCTGCCCCCGGTTCGCACACCAGACACACCAGCTGAATACGGAGAGCAGGGTGAGCAGTTAACCCAAGCCTAAGAGATGAGGTCTTCTCTTTACCACAACTCCTTCTTTCTCCTGACCCATTTAATTTTGTTCCCTGGGAGTAATCAAGACAGTAGGTTTTTCAACGGGGAAAGATAAGAAGGTAATACCAACCCCCCTTTTTTTTCCCAGCCTTAAAACTACAGTATCACCGTAGAGTGTTGCCCCTAAATCACCCTGTTCTGGTCAAGCTGTGCCCGCTGGAAAGCTCTCCTCCCATTTAGTGCCCATGTGGATCAGGCTGCTGCTGTCTGGCCAGGTTCCTGTGCTTCATTCTTCCTCACGTAAGAGCGATGGTGAATATGGAGATTATTTGTACCTAGGCACCCTGGGTAACATAATGATGGTTTTTTGCCAGCTTTCCAATGGTTTGCATATTGGTGGCTCTCGGATTGTATTTCTTCCACTACTGGTTGAAAAACCTAAGTGTAGATTCCCCTTACCATGGGATTCTAGCCTTCTGAATGACCACATCAAACAATCCCCCACACACATCCCCCTTCCTCTGCCTTGGAAGCCCCCAACCTTCCTTCCCTGGAGACCTCCTTTGTCACCTTGTGGTTGAACATACAAGCCTCAGCTCTTTACTCTGAACACCTCATCCTTTTCAGCACTGAGTACACGTTCTCTGGCTGACTTTCATCATTCCTTTAACTTCTCTGTTCGTTAGGTATGGCTTTCTGATAGTGGACTAAGAGCTGAATCACCATTTAGAACAATAACAACCAACACTTAATGAGAGGATATTAGGTGCCAGACACCATGCAAAGAAATAGCCTCAGTTAATCCTGGGGACATCCCCAGGAAGTGGATAATGTGTTTATCCCTTCATTACAGATGAGTACACTAACGCTTGGGAAGGCTGAATAATTTGTTCAAAGTCCCAAAGCTAAGGTTCTTTATCATCAAAGGGAAGATGCATGTCTTGGTCTATTTTTTAAGATCCTTGAAATCGGTAGGCATCTTACAATGAACAATCATCTCAGACTCATCAGCCAGCAGACAGAGCCCAGGAAGAAGGTGTGTTGGCCTTCGTCCAGGTGGACTGGATGTGATGGTTCTGCAGTTGTCACAGCCATACCCTCATGTTCACCGTTGGTGCTTGTCCCTTGAGTTTAGTGGCAAACAGGCTGGTTTTGAAAAGAGTGATTTGAATGACTGGGTCAAGCCATCGTATTTCCTTCTCAATAACTCATTTAAACATTATACTGTCAGAATTGAAGAGACACATCATGATGAGGTGTGGAAAGGAGCCATCCCAGAGCAGTGGAGCATTGCTTTGACATTAGGAAGCAAATATTTTTCACTGCAGGAATAACCACAATTTCATATTTTCCTCACATGGCAACAGTCAATTACTTGAAAAGGAAGCTTCCCTCAAAAAGATGAGGCTGTGCTTGTGGGTGTTAAAATATTAATTAATTTATTAAGGACATGGGGTTTGGATCACTGGCTAGTGATGTGGGGAAAAAATTCAGATTTGAAAAAATATATGACATATGTAGATACCTTTAGAATCCCTCTAAATGCTGCATTCCAGGAGACCACAGGGATGCTAACTGGGGTCAGCATGCTAGTTGAAACTTACTTGTCGGCCCTTATTTAGTACCTTATTTCTCATAGATTGAAAACAAATGAGCAAACCTCAGAGTCTTACATGCACAAAGATAGATGGTAATTTTGACATCTGATCTCTGGATAGTCAAAGACTTTCCCAACTGCCAAAGTTATTAGATAATCCATAAAGGGATCTATCAATGAATGTTAATGCATGAAAATATAAAATGTGTCCTTAATAAAAGAACTCTAAAATAAATTTATATATATAATATGTATGATCTTTGAATGAATATGACAAAAATTTTATATATACAGGAAAGTTCACATTATAAAGCATATTACGTTGTACACTTTAGCCTGGGTGGAAGGTTCGTGGGTGTATTTGTGTATAAAATCTAAACCATATACTAAAGATTAGTGCACTTGCGTACCTTACTGCACATATATTATACCTCAATAAAAATGTACAAAAGAAATTGATAACATAATTTTATCAAAAATATTGAATTGACAAATTCATGAATTTGATAAGGAAAGCACTGAGATCCAAGTACAAAACCTGACACAGTGCTTCAAGGGCAATTCACAAGAGAAAAAAATCACTGATGACTTCTGAATATATTTGTATATATTTTATATACATATAAATATATATAAGTTCAACCTCATTGTTAGCTAGAAAGATGAAAACTTCAATAACAATTGAATAAAAATCTACTTATCAAATTTGAAAAGATTATTCGATGTACAGGGATATGCATTCCCCAACACTGCTGGAGGGCCCCTCAAAATACACGGAGATCTTAATAATCCATTTTGGAGCCAGGGTGCTAGTGTTCTGATACTGAGATACACAGAAAGTGGTTGATTACCTGTCACATGAGAAGCATTGCAACCGAAGGCAAAAGAAATTGCCAAATCGCTTTGAATAGATTAAAAAATTCAAAGCAGTCGGAGGCTGCTGTGAACGATTCATGCATATCTTGAAGACTGATATAAAGGTACTGGGTCATCCTTAAAAGAAGTGTTTTTCCCACTGGTACGTAAAATAATGATGCATCATAACAATCACTGAAGTCTTCAATTTGATGAAATCCTATAAGTGGCAGATCCAGTGTCAAACCCAAGCACCCTAGCTTTGAGGATTTCATCCAAATACATTCTTTCTTACAAATTTTATGATCTTTGTGGGAAAAGATCATTTGCAGGATGTACATAGGTTTCCAAGTTCATTTTTAGCATACAGCTCAGTTGAGAGTGAGATAATAGTGTTTCTACTGAATGCTTTGCCTGTCATATTTAAAACTTTCGTCCCCAACTCCCAATATCTTGTGGCTTTAGTTGAAACCATTTCTAAGTTAGCCACATCATCTCTGATTGTGCAGCTGCCCCACCAAATGGCAAGTTGTACTGTGTTGCATTCCTTGATTGCCTAAGGAGGACATTCGCGAGATGTGTACCTTTAACATGATAATTACAACTTTGGGGTTGGCAAGAGTACAATGAATAGTACCCCCTCATTCCTACTCTAACTCAGAGCTCACTTGGAGAGAGACCCACACAGCTGTCAGACAAGTGATTATGGACTTCAGAATCATGATCAGTGGTTGACTGGAAGATGCAGTTCACATGTGTGTCTGTGATAAGATTGCCCACAGCTTACCCTGAATTTTTCAGAATTTCCACCAAGTCCCCCGTCACGGTAAACTGAAGGACAGGGTCCTTATTATACGGCCAAAAGCAGATCAAAGTGCATTTATTTTGTGAGCAGGCTGCTCTTGAAGGTAGGAAGAGAGAAACAGCTGAGTCAACCATGCTTGGTTTCTTTACCATAACTTACGCCAATTTACTTGCAAGGGCGGAATGAGTGATGAGAAGGATTTCCAGGAGTATTCCTCTAGTGGAAAAGCTTTCCCTCTAAGGAAACAAGGGGCTATGGGAGAGGAAATTCCTGCTTAAAAACCATCACCACCAAATAGTGATACCAGTAGACATCGATTTTTAATTTTTAGTGTTTCCTTCATTATAGCTTAGGTCAAAACCAGCTTGCTTGGCTAAATGGGGTTCTGTCTTCTCTGTGTCCAAGATGTTAGAGAAGAAATTCGTTCAATGCTCTAAATGTTTTGTCCACATGACAACACATACCAGTGTTTTACAAATATCTGAATGTTCTCCATTTCTGGGCCTGAATTTATCTGGATAGATTTTCATCAGGTTGCTAATAGGTCGTTATGTTCTGGATCTAACTTTTCATTTACAAATGATCTTTTATAGACCATGATTTCTCTATGAAGCTATTCAGGTGTTGATTGGAAAATATATACTTGCCTCCCAATCAGTAGCATTCTAACAGGTGCATTTTGGTTTTTGCATGTTTACTTTGTCTTTTCTTTTGGTACGTTGGTCTTAGTAGTGTCTTTTGTGCTAACACAGTGCCGAATGCTTAGTAGGTCCACAACAAAGACCCCACTGATTTGTTAATTACTTCAGGAGTGAATCTCAATAGAAACAGCAGCTTTCATATTATGACTCCATTAGTTTTCCTTGATTTCTTCTGAACACTAGGCCACTTGCGTGGATTTTGGCCAACCCAAATTACCTGTTGTATGTAGATAAACTTAGTCCTACTGTTCCTTTAGCCCTGGAAAAGAAAAATATGCCATCTTCTTGCAATTAGTTTTAAACCTATTGTATTAGTTAGGGTTCTCTAGAGAAACAAAAGCAACAGGGAACACTTGCAAATATAAAATTTATAAAAGTGTCTCACGTGACCACGGGAATGCAGAGTCCAAAATCTGCAGAGTAGGCTGTGAAGCTGACAATTCCAATGGAGGGTCTGGACGAACTCCACAGGAGAGGTTTACCACCCGAAACAGGAAGAGTCTGTCTCTTCTGAATCCTCCTTATAAGGCTTTCAGTGATTAGATTAAGCATCACTCATTGCAGAAGACACACTCCTTTGGCTGATTACAAATGGAATCAGTTGTGGATGCAGCTGACATGATCATGATTTAATTTTGTGAAATGTCCTCATCACAACAGACAAGCCAACACTTGCCCAACCACCACTTGACCAAGTTGACACATGAACCTGACCATGACACCTATATTGTATATTTGATTGGTTCCTGTCCTTTGGGGGAAAAAGGGTCTTGCCTTGAAAGATAATGTGGGGAGAGAGGAATGGCACTGTTCCTAGGTTATAAGGGAAGGTGGAGTATTTGCTTCCCTCTGACAGAAGCTCTGATGAGGGTGTCCATTTGGAGACCAAGACAGTAAGTGGATGCTGTGGTTGGGGTGATCAGATGGGGGCCAAGCCAGTCAGGGAGCAGAATGTAGCTGGGGGTCCCCTGAGCTATCCCCCTGTTGCATTTTTCTGGAGCTTGGTCTCCTCGCTTTTCCCTTCTCATGCACATGTGTCATGACACATGCCCTCTCTTCTGAACGACCCCTTTCTCACCTGTCCCATCTCCTCCACTTTTGTGGCTTGAGAACAGGTCCATTTCTCTCATCTACACTCCTCATGGCATTGGCTTACTGACATGGCACAGTTACCTGTTTAGATGCACAACCTTATGTACTGTTCCCTAGACACACCAATTTGAGTTTTCTGGGACCTGGCCAGTGGCCTCAAGCAAGTCACACTTTGTACCTATCACAGCTGTTACCTCTGTGGGTCTCATCTGCCTCACCTATAAAGGGGTCTCCGTGGACATTCCTGTCTTTATACTGTAAATTCTAAGAGACCAAATGCTGGAGGAAGGTCCGATGGAGGAGAAGGACATTTCCACGTTGGGCCACTTCATGCTGCAGCCCAAGCTGTGTCTGATGCTGAGTTTCCTTTTGGCTCACTATCCACATTTCCTTTTCAGGGCTGGGAGAGGGTTCTGCCCTCCTTCATCCAGATAGCAGATCCCATCCTCGGTCCTTGGAGAAAAGTGCCTGGAGGGCTTTCAAGGAGTCCCAGTGTCATCACATGCTCAAACACCTTCACAGTGGAGCTCGGATCACTGTCCAGATGCCGCCAGCCATCGAGGGTCATTGGGTCTCCACGGGGTAAGGCAGGAAGAGTGGGAATGAGGCTGGAGAAACCAGAGAGAACACCTAAGTGGAGAACCCCTTTGCTAGCTTCTAGATGCCTAGAAACTTTGTATCACTGGCAACGATTTAGGTGTTGTCTAAGTTTTAACTAAGTGCCAAGCAAGTTTTCGAAACTACGGTTGCTGACAAAACAGATCCCTGCTGGAGAAATGAAACTCTGGAGCAGAGCTAAGACGTTCCCACAGTTCACCACAGAGGGTGCGTGAATAGAGTCTTGTTTACTGAACTCTATCGGACCACTTGTTTATAAAAAGAAACCATTAGCAAGGGAAATTAAGAGTCTGTGTTTCACCAACCCTGAAACATGACTGGCAAGCTTCTTATGGTCTACATATTCTAGCCATATTCTGGTAATTTAATATATGGCTTCAGGGTTCTAAGAGTAAGATAAAAAGTACTTAGACTAACTCCACTAGCCAGGGCAGAGTTGTTGGATTCTTTTCCATTGCTGTGGAGCTCAGCTTTGTCCCAGTTTGAGCTCTGGCTTATCTTCCATTAGACCTTTTAAAAATAGCCTAGACTTGTACTTTTTTTTCTACTCATTAAATTGTTGAGAATTAACAAGACGAGCTCCGGGATCTGATCATTTTTCCCTGTGCACTGTACCTGGGATATGGATAGCAGCTCCAGGTACCTTGGGGAGAGATCAAATGGATATGGAGAAGAGAGAGAAAAAAAAAAAAAGAAATTTATAAGATGATGAAGACTCAGAATTTTTTTAAAAAATGGGGTCTTTCAAAATAACCCACATGATGGATATGTGCATAAATGCATAAACCATCTTTTTTTTTTTTTTTTTTTGCATGGGCAGGCACTGGGAATCGAATCCAGGTCTCTGGCATGGCAGGCGAGAACTCTGCCTGCAGAGCCACTGTGGCCCACCCTTGCATAAACCATCTTGATGTGCTATACTTTGAAATAACTTATCCTTTTATCCAACAAATATTTATTAAGGGCCTACTTGGTACCAAACACTATTCGGAATTTTGTGTGTTTTAGTAGTCATCAAAATCCCTATCTTCCAGGATGTTACCAAAAAAGCCCACAAAGAAATAAGATTGTAAAATGGGACAAGTGCTATGGAGTTAAAAAAGAAACCAGGGGCCACGAGTGAATACCAGGGGTCCTCTTTTAAGTTGGGGCTGGGGGTAGGGGTGGGAATGTGTATTTTAAAAGGTGACACTTGAACAGAGACACAATTGGCTTTTCAAAGACGGAGGGAGAATTTCCACCTGGAAGAGTGAGCAAAGGCCTAGCTAGGTGGCAGAGAGAGCAAGAGCCTGGCTCGGTTGGAGAAGACAGAAAGCCCCTATGGTTAGGGTGTAGGAAAGGAGAGGAGAATGGCCTCATCCATGACCGGAGAGGAAGACGGGGACAGCTCTGAAGCATCTTCAGCATGGGACATGCTTAGATGCCCTATGCCCCAAAGCCCCACGCCCCATCGTGGTCCAGCTTCATTACAATGCAGTCTGGGTGAGATGGGGAAGTGGATCGTACAAACAGTAATTTGGGGATGAGCAATTAGGAGACTTTAGCAACAGAAAGGGCAAAAGATAGGTAAGAGCGATGGAGAAATGAATGGACTTGAGATCACACCGTTCTTCAGAGAAAGAGTCAACAGATTGTCAATACGCAATTGCAAAACAAATGAGTGAACTTTTCATCTGAGCCTCAACTGATGGCAATCACTCCTTACACTGCTTTTCCCTGGAGAAGAAATCGTACAACTTTTCTTCCTCCTCCTTCACGGACTATGATATTTAAAATACTACTGAGGGATGTTATTTGACATCAACTACTGACAATCTTTATATGGAGAGAAGAAAAGACTTTCTAAGTACTATTACCTTTCACTAATTTCTTAACTAAAAAGTCAACATGCTAGCAATTTTGAATATCAATTACCTTTGCAATTTTGGCTTAACTGCTTGACATAGTAGTGTTAAGTCATCCTCAGCCAGAAATCTTTGTGGAAGTTGTGGACTTATAGGCAGAGTTACAAGGCAATGAGTTATAATGGCCGATGAGATGAAAGCCATGGTGAAACTTATATGAGGATTTAGTAAAAGTTTACAGATGAATTCTTTGGCTAATGTATTAAAGAAAGTCCCCACCTTTTCCTTGGTGTGAGCTCAGTTGCATATGTTTGAATTTATTACAGTTATAGCTATATGAGGAATTCACCCAAGGAAGACCTACTGAGCTGTTTCATAGTCTGTGGACCCCATCGTTGTATATCTGGCTTAGGAATCCATCATTTCTCTAATGCCACAGAAAAGGATTTTTTCTCATTGTCAAGCAGCCTAAATGAAAGGAACCCTTATCTGTTGTCAACTTTGCTTTAACAATTAACACCAGTGGTACCATTATTTTTTGGCAAGAGGGAAACCTAGTTTTGAATGGACCCGAGATGTCCAGTTGCCTCCAGGTGATGCCTCCACAAGACTAGATTCAGTTTCAGGAGGACAGATGTAGAGGCCCTGCCTACCTTATATGGGGCCTGTGAAATGAAAAGTACTAAGGAAACGAAGAAGACTGTGTTCCAGCTAGTATACAAAAACGTTTATCTACCAGCACTACACTCTTCTTCCTCGTTCAAAAAGGGCAAACTGCCTCTGTCCGTGCAGTGCCGCAGGAACCGAGGGTGGCCTGTGCTGCTCATCTGCTCTCTGCAGATTGTGAGTGAATGATTTTCCAGATCAGGAGCACAGATGCAGGAGCTAGAACGTCCAGGTCAGGTTCTGCCTCTGATATGTGCTAGTCGTGTGACCTTAGGTGCATCCTCTAAGCTCTTTGTGCCTCGGTTTCCTCATCTGTACAATGGAGATGACAGCAACACCTAATGCCTAGTTGTTGGGAGGCTTTGGTGAATTAGGATTTAGAGAGCACTTAGGACAGGGTCTGGCCCATTGTCAGCCTTCTAATTATGACCGTAACTTTTCATCATCATAATGAACCAGCTCCTCATGTCTTCGGGCTTAAAAACATCTTTCCTTTTCCTTTTCTTCCTCAGGTGCGAGGTGAGGTCAGGCCCAGAGTTCATCACGAGATCTTATAGATTCTACCACAATAACACCTTCAAGGCCTACCAGTTTTATTATGGTGGCAACCGCTGCACGAATCCTACCTATACTCTCATCATCCGTGGCAAGATCCGCCTTCGCCAGGCCTCCTGGATCATCCGTGGGGGCACAGAGGCTGACTATCAGCTTCACAGTGTCCAGATCATCTGCCACACAGAGACCGTCGTGGAGAAGCTCGGCCAGCTGGTCAACCTGACATGTCCTGGATTCATCCCTACTGGAAACCCCTGGGTGCAGGACATGCCTTATGACCTGTGGCGGGAGGAGGGCGGCTGTGAGTGCACAAGGGCCGTGAATTTTGCCATGCATGAGCTTCAGCTCATCCGGGTAGAGAAGCAGTACCTGCACCACAATTTGGACCACCTCGTCGAGGAGCTCTTCCTTGGTGACATCCACACTGATGCTTCCCAGAGAATGTTCTACCGGCCGTCCAGCTACCAGCCTCCTCTGCAGAATGCCAAGGTACTCATATCAGCCAGCTACCCTTAGAATCCAGTGGCTCCTCATTATTAAGTAAAATGAGTGACCTGATGTGAATGCACATCAGTGGGGTAAAGGGGACCCAGTGAAGTGAGAATTCTGGTTGACCAAGGCTGGGGGTTGCTGGAAGGGGAGAGGAGATGCAGACAGTGAAGAAGACCCAGGTTTACCATTGACTTGCCTGGTAGACTTGGGTCTTCTTGCTTCTCTTTGAAGTAGGAGATGGTGGGCTGGTGACTGGGCTGATAGCTGGGCTGGTGACTGGGCTGGTGATTGCTCATGGTTGAACTGAGCTGGTGGTGACTGGATTGGTGCTGGGCTGGGTTGGTGGTGGTTTTTTTGGACTGGTTGCTGACTAGTGTCTGAGCTGGTGGCTGGCCTGGAGGCTGGGCAGTGGTACTAGGACATTCCTAAGGGTCTTTTCAGCTCTTATATTTGAGGTTCCTCTTCTGTGAATCTGAGAGGAAAGAATGAAGGGAAAAGTAGAGATGTTATAGTCTCACTTGGAAAAGACAGGAAGGAGGGGGAGCAGGACAGAAAGGGAGAAGCAATGACGCCTTTGCATGGAAGATTTATAAACATCTCACATGCGTTACTTCCTTCTGTCATCACTGTCACCTTGAGAGGTGAATATTATAATTGCTTTCTTACGCAGAAGAGAAAGTTAAGTTACCAGGCACTACCCAAGATCATAGGAATTTGAACTCAAACCTTTCCTCTCCAAAGTGTACCTTTTTCCCATTTTATTAAGTGAAATATAAAGTCACTGATCAGAAGGGAGAACTAGGAGGGCAGGGAACAACCACAACCTTCTTTTGTTCTTTTCTTTGATGACACTCTAGTAATTGTATCTGGATATCACAAGCTCAGAGTGCAGGGCAGAGTTGTCCGCTGGCTATCCTCCACCGCAGAGGTCTGTGAAACGGGAGGCAAGGAAGGGTGACTGGTTCCTTGTGACAGTCACAAGAGAGCAGGCCCAGGTCTGTTGCATGGGGACCACGCAAGTTTTCCTAGAGGACCCCCCACCCCACCCCCCGCTGCTGCTCAGATGGGCTTCTGGGGATCCTTTTCTGGAACAGGGCTCTAATTGCACAGCCCTGGTGGATTTTGCTTGGTGATTCATTCATCCTTTTTAATCTTTTTTTTTTAATTCTTTTATCTTTGAGTCCTTTGAGTCAATTCATAACTCGTTGAGATATCACAGAATACATCCCCTGCCAAAGACTACTGGGTGTTATCTTTTTTTATCTCTAGTATTGTGAGCTTATGCACTGAAAGTACCCTTTATTGTAATTTTGAAAAATCTGCTGAGAAAGCCCTGTTGGCGGAGATTGCTTCCTTTGGACGCGTCTTGTCACTTGGCCATCAGTGACGGAGCCTGGCAAAGGGGATGAGTGCCCTGAGACTGCATCCTGCCCACCCCCTCGTTTGGGCAGCTGGCCAGCAGGACTTCAGATGCCACCTGGGGTGTGTTCCAACCCAGAACACTGAGTCCCGGCCATTAATTCTGCCTTGTGAGTGTCAAACCTGCTGAAGGGGGAGAGATAAGTTAGGACAGGGAGGCAAGAGCGGGAGCCTCTTGCGTTCGACCCTATGACACTGCTGTCTGGGATCCCGAGATCCTCTTAGAAAGGGAAGAGAGAGAATACGCCCAAAGCTCTGCCCTTTGTGATATGTTGCTTCCCCCCAGGAGGCAGAAGGAGGAGACTCTGCTTACCAGTGTAAGTCTCTGCAGGAGTGGTGGTCTCTGGACCAAGCTTTAGTGGTTGTCTTGGGAAAATTGGTATGAATAAGGGACTTCCACTTCAGTTTGGAACCTTTCCAGATGGTAGCATTATCTGGAAAGCTGTGGCTGAAAGGCACTGCTCTTGCCCTCTCTCATTTGAGATGGTAGCTGGGGAAAGGGGATTTTCAAACCTATATTTGGCTTCCTCTAAATACAGTCTAGCCAACTTTCCAATCATCTCCCATGATGGGAGGTAAGAATATCATGAATAAAAATGGCCCACAGAGAATCCAGAAACTTCATGCTAGCCAAGAACGTCAACCTCCAGCTGTCCCCTGCACCTTTATCAAATCTGCTTAACCAGCAAGAGTCCTTTTCTTTTTCTTACCTTCTTTTGGAAACATTAGTGAGCAGCAAGCAGGGAGAGTGAGTCAGGGTCTGCATAACAAGGCTAAGTCACTCCAGGGCGATATAACTTGCCCTGGGCTGGCGTCACCTGACCTTAGGCTTGTCATCTGCATGAACTCAAATTCCCCTGTCTATGGCAGCTTAGACCCTTTGAGCATCTTCGCTCTTGTTAGCACTGAAAAGAAAGTGTGAACCAGACCAAGCTGTCCTGCCTTACCTCTGGTCTCTTCACTTCTAGTACCTCGTGCTTCTAGTGGCATGGTTCTTCCAGACCCTGTGAAGTCGGCAAGGTAAATAAGTATGTTGCTTTTTACCTTGTAAAAAGGTAACTGCAGATGACTCTTGGGCACTCACTTGGTGGTTTCCTGCAGGAACAAGTTTCCATTCTGGTCAGTCTGTTGACCCACTGCACAGAACTGTCCATGGGGAGAGCAAAGATACGTGCTTAGGGCCGCTGGAGAAAAAGTGAGGTCTTGAAAGTGATAGTAAGCATTGGGCATGGCAGTTGCCAGGCTGATCTTTTTAGAATTTTTGTGAACAAAAGTTGACGAGTATGTTAGTGTTTTTTTAAAACAGTCTATGAAGTTGGACAGAATATGGGCTGTGGAAGTGGAATTCAGTTGGAAGCCGGTTCTTCTGCTCTCACTAGCTTGTGTGTGTTGGTGGTGTTACTGGATCTCTTGGAACCTTCGTTTCCTCTTCTCTATAAAATGGCAAAAGTAAAAAAAGAAATAAATAAAAAATTGAGTGGACTCGTGCAGACTGGTGTCAGGTATCAGAAAAGCTCTCTTCTCCTGGGCGTGTAGGAAGAAGCTCCTAACCAGCCCTCAGGCTCTGGGAAGAACGAAAGGACAGTTGACCAGAGCACATTAGAATGTTTGCTGATGCCTGGACAGAGAACACTTCCTCCTCTTTCCTCTTCCCTCTGCTCCCCGGGCAGGTATGGGGTCTCCTACCCTGATTTTTAAGAAGTAGACTCTTTCAACCCCAGGCCCGATTCTCTGAATTGAGAAACATTAGGGGTGCAGACCTCAAGTATTAACCAGGATATACTGTGAAGTTAAAAAGGGGGAGAACATGAAATAGCATGAATTGTATGATTCCACTTTGTGTAAAAATAATAATAAAAGAATTTAAGCTTGCAAAGAAAAATAATAAGAGAATAAGGTGAGAAACCTAACGACTGCCTGTAAGGAAGGGAACCACAATATGAGGGACAGTTGCATAGATACTTTTCACTACATACCTTTTCGTACCTTTTGAAATGTATGTCATGATCTTACATTACCTCTCGACACAATTACTGCACACGTTGAATCTGAAAAAAAAAATGCTAAGACTCTGAGGCCAAGGAATGTTGGGGCCACAGACCAAGATGGCGGCAGGGCTGAGTCGAGGGCCCAGGCTTCCAGAGCCACTCCTTGGAGCCCTGGAAGCGCGTTTGCCTCCCCAGCTGGCCTGCGTGGCCTACGGGAAGTTCATCAAACGCCGGGCCCCAAGGTCTGGCCAGCCCGGCCACCGCGTGCCTCTGGGAGCTGAAAGGGACCATTCTTCTCTTGTCCTTTGCGTTGTACCTCTTGGCAGTTTGCAGCGAAGTCATCAGGATGTTTTTAGATCCCTTCCCCAGGACGGCTAGGAGAACGAATAAATGGACTTAGACATCAGTGTCTTTCCAGACACAGGAAAAGGGAAACCCCAGTTCTCCCTGCCGGCCACAGGCCCTGCAGGGGCAGGTCGGATGGCCTGGTGGTGGCCGCCTTGGCTGGGTGCAGGAAGGAGGGCCTTGGAGAGCGTTTTGAAAGACCGCACAAGCACGCTGGCTTTTGAGAGGCCGTAACCCCTCTTCTTTGAACTCTTTGCCTTTCCTAATTGCTGGTCCATAGAGACCTGGCTGAAAATTAGTTTAAACGCTAAATTGAGTTTGAAACCACTAGTCTCAGGCCCCTCTGGAAACGGGACACCGTGTAAAAACAGCAACACTAAATCAACTTGTTTTTCTAAGCATTATGCAGCTTTGCTGTGAGGTTCCGAGTCCTTGGCAAGTAACTTCAGCTTGAAGACAATCAGGTGTGCCGGGAGATCGCTGTCATTATGAAACTGGCTACTCGTCATTTAAAAACAAAAATCAAGAGAGCCTGAAAGAAAATTGTGACAGAAGATGCTTTGTGTGAATCCAGTTCAAAATCAGGCAGCCACCCCCTCTGCATAGACTCTTCGGAACTGCAATAGAAGGATGGCAGTAGAAGGGTTAAGTTGGCTCATTCTTTTTAGTGGTAGAATCTCCTGGTAATTAAAAGTGAATGATTGCTGGGTGCTTAGAAGTACCAAAGCCTCAGGATCAGACTTTTAAGGGAATAGAATTGGTCTTTCTTCAAAATCCTGCACCGATTCAGCCAGTGGTAGTAAGTCACGGGAAGCTTCTGAAAGCCGGGCAGCTTTCCCCAGCTCTGCACAGTAAATATCTTATCCAAGCACACATATAGCAGTACACAGGCATGTCAGAGGAAAAAAAATACCAAGAACTTTCTGGAGTACCCTGAGTACAGTAGGATAGGAAGAAGACACCAGCATGCTTTCTCTTTTGGATTCTGTAGAAACTTCTATACTGGGAGTGAACATAGGTCTTTGAAATAGCTTGCCTTTCAGAGCCTTTTTAGAGAAAATGAAAATACAAATTCTGCGAGACTTCCCAGTGTTTGTGGCATCGGGGCCTTTGGACCAGGTAGCCGTGGGCAGTCAGTGCCAAGTGATGGGCTGGCACAGGGAAGGGGTTTCCCACCAGGTGTGTGCTTGACTTGATTCTTGGGTGGGCCAAGGATGCGGGACTAACAGTAGAGACAGGGGATTGGAGAAGAAGCCTGCGTCCCTTCTCATGTTCCCCACCACAGGAGAGAGGAGGAGGATTTGCAGAGATGGAGATAGAAGAGGTGGGGGAGCACCTGCAAGTTCAGAGTCATGACTCAAAACGATTTCAGCAGTTGATCTTCCGTGAATGCTGTTGGACCCCTCCCCCAAAATCCAGCCTGTCCCTGGAGTTAGTGTTTTCTCTGAGGACACAAACACTGTACATGGTATGAAGAATGTAGAGCTGGTTGTTGGGGTCAGGTGACGGCATCTGAGCCTGGAAGCTGAAAGGGTTGCTTTTGCAGACATTTTATTTGGGTCAAGGTGTGACATGTTCCAGAATTGCTAACCACACAACAAGCCACTGTCAAGCCCTTATGGTCATTATCTGTCATGATTCCAGAGTCTTCCAGTAGATAAACTGAATGCAACTTTACTTTATTTGAGGAGTTAGCAGACCAGGAAGTACTTTCTGTCAGGAACAATGAAAGTAGTCAACAGCTCATCCCTTACAAGGCAAGAAAGACAGAGAGGACAGAGCGAATGCCTGGGCAAGCAGGAAACTCACCACTCCAAAAGTATTTATTAAGTACCTAGCATGTGGGAGTATCTAGCTAAGCACTAGGGGAGAGAGGAGGAGAAAGGGTCCAAACCACAAAATGACAGGATTGATAGCAAATCTAATTTAATTATTACAATTCATCAAACTGAACCATTTGAATCAAACTAATAGGAGTTGGAGAAGCAATCAAACAAGTCAAATTTAAATGAAATTTTTCTTCCAAACCCCTCCTAAAGTAATTTCTACGGGACAACCAACTTCTTGCAGTCCTGTTTACCTAGTACCTAGTAGTCTTTATAGAAGGAGGTAAATTATTTTTTTGGTTGTGATGATCCCTGATATTATTTAAAACAGAAAAGGCCTCAGTAAGCCAACTTCTGGAATTCTAACTGTTTTAGAAATCCCATTTCTAGACCCATAATGCTGCTCCCAAGGACCCACCAAGCGCCATTCAGTTGGCTTTGCATCCCTCAATGTTCAACTACAAACTCCTGGGAGTCTGCAGTGTACCTTTTGGCCTGCTCCTTCCTCCCGGCCGGGCCCTTCCACGAGTAGCAGGCTGGGGATAGGGCCTCCAAGCCTCTGCACCCCGAGAGCAGGTGTCTCTACCTGGAGCAGGTGGCTGGGTCGGGGCATCACCTGCAGCTACAGCTCAGGAGACTCAGCCCTGTGGACACAGCTGCTCACCCTGCTTCTCTGTGAACACGGAAACAGGATGACCCCTGTGGGTGACCAAAAGGAGCCAGAGGCCATAAACTCCTGGAATCCCAGATCCTAAGAAATCCCACCAATGAGGCAGGGCAGCTCTCATCATTTGTGAGGAAGTGTAGCCCACTCCATTGTTTTTTCTTTTAGGGTCTTTTTGGTGGAGTGGGGGGGCGGATCTTTCTCTTTTCTTTTTTTACTGTCTTTTATTAGTTGTGATAAATATATACACAGAGTTTCCCATTTTAACCATTTTTAAGCAAACCCAGTGGTATGCATTATATTGGCCATGCTGTGCTCCCATCACCGTCCATGACCAAGAGGTTTTCATGGTCCGTTCATGGTCTTCGTGGTCCGTTCGTGGTCTTCGTGGTCTTCGTGGTCTTCATGGTCCGTTCATGGTCTTCATGGTCCATTCCTGGTCTTCATGGTCTTCGTGGTCTTCATGGTCCGTTCATGGTCTTCATGGTCCATTCCTGGTCTTCGTGGTCTTCGTGGTCTTCATGGTCCGTTCATGGTCTTCATGGTCCATTCCTGGTCTTCGTGGTCTGTTCATGGTCTTCGTGGTCTGTTCATGGTCTTCGTGGTCCATTCATGGTCTTTATCGTCCATTCGTGGTCTTCGTGGTCCGTTCGTGGTCTTTGTGGTCCGCTCGTGGTCTTCGTGGTCCGTTTGTGGTCTTCATGGTCCGTTCCTGGTCTTCGTGGTCTGTTCATGGTCTTCGTGGTCCATTCATGGTCTTTATCGTCCGTTCGTGGTCTTTGTGGTCCGTTCGTGGTCTTCGTGGTCCGCTCGTGGTCTTCATGGTCCGTTCGTGGTCTTCGTGGTCCATTCGTGGTCTTCATGGTCCGTTCATGGTCTTCGTGGTCCGTTCGTGGTCTTCATGGTCCATTCGTGGTCTTCATGGTCCGTTCACGGTCTTCATGGTCTTCATGGTCTTCATGGTCCGTTCATGGTCTTCATGTTCTGTTCATGGTCTTCATGGTCCGTTCATGGTCTTCATGGTCCGTTCATGGTCCGTTCATGGTCTTCGTGGTCTGTTCATGGTCTTCGTGGTCCGTTCATGGTCTTCGTGGTCCATTCATGGTCTTTATCGTCTGTTCGTGGTCTTCGTGGTCCGTTCGTGGTCTTCGTGGTCTGTTCATGGTCTTCATGTTCCGTTCATGGTCTTCATGGTCCATTCATGGTCTTCGTGGTCCATTCATGGTCTTCGTGGTCCATTCATGGTCTTTATCGTCCGTTCGTGGTCTTCGTGGTCCATTCATGGTCTTCGTGGTCCATTCATGGTCTTCATGGTCTGTTCATGGTCTTCGTGGTCCGTTCATGGTCTTTATCGTCCGTTCGTGGTCTTTGTGGTCTGTTCATGGTTTTCGTGGTCCATTCATGGTCTTCGTGGTCCATTCATGGTCTTTATCGTCCGTTTGTGGTCTTCGTGGTCCATTCATGGTCTTTATCGTCTGTTCGTGGCCTTTGTGGTCCGTTCATGGTTTTCGTGGTCTGTTCATGGTCTTCATGGTCCATTCATGGTCTTCGTGGTCTGTTCATGGTCTTCGTGGTCCATTCATGGTCTTCATGGTCCGTTCATGGTTTTTGTGGTCCATTCATGGTTTTCGTGGTCTGTTCATGGTCTTCATGGTCTGTTCATGGTCTTCGTGGTCCATTCATGGTCTTCGTGGTCTGTTCATGGTCTTCGTGGTCCATTCATGGTCTTCATGGTCCGTTCATGGTCTTCGTGGTCCATTCATTCTTTTAAATTTCAGCAGCTTTTGGTTACCTGGTCTCCACTGCAGTAGGTTCAGCACCACCTCTAGGTGTGGTGGGAATATGATGGTTCTTGGCCTCAAAGGGCTTATCATGAAATGGAGACGACCCAAGAAGGGTGTCCTTGTGGTGATGCTATAGGAGAAATTTAAGCAAAAACATGGTTTTCCTAGTTTGCTAGCTGCCGGAATGCCATATACCAGAAACAAAGTGGCTTTTAAAAGGGGGAATTTCTTAAGTTTCAAGTTTACAATTCTAAGGCCATGCGAATGTCCAAATTAAAGCAAGTCTATAAAAATGTCCAAATTAAGGCACATTTGAGGTTACCTTCACTCAAGAAAGGCCGATGAAGTTCAGGGTTTCTCTCTCAACTGGAAAGGCACATGGGGAGCATGGTGACATCTGCTACCTTTCTAGGCTTCTTGTTTCATTAGCTCCCCGGGGGCATTTTCCTTCTTCATCTCCAAAGGTCTCTGGCTGCATGCGCTCTGGTGGTTCTCTCGGCTCTAAAGTTTTTCCCAAAATGTTTCCTCTTTTAAAGGGTTCTGGTAAACTAATCAAGACCCACCTGGAATGGGTGGAGCCACATCTCCCTCTAATCAAAGGTTAATACCCACAATTGGGTGAGTCACATCTCTGTGGAGATGATTTAATCATATTTCCAATCTATGGTACCGAATAGGGATTAAAAGAAATGACGGACTCCACAAGATGGATCAGGAGTAAAACATGGCTTTTCTAGCGTACAGAATCCTTTCAAACCGGCACACATGGCAAATCACAGTTATAAAAAAAATAACTGGCAGCATTGGTTATTGGCCATGATGAGTTTCTTTCTGAGAAGCATTGATGTGTTTTTTTTATCCCATAGTAATCTATGGGAACCAAACCCTAGGAAAGGATGTTTCTATCCTCTGTTACCATTTCTCTTGCTTGGAAAACAATTTTTACCAAGCAAAGTGCTCCATTTGAAGACTTCTGTTTTATTCAGCCTCTTATATGGTTGGTCTATTCATGGCTAGATCATATCAAGAAATTTGGGGAAGATAGTTAAAACAGGTGAATGTAGTCAGCAAGTGTGGTTGACTGAAATAAATACTGGCAGATCAAAGGAAGAAGGGGAATCTGGAGGAGCCCCATTGGTATCACCCAGGGGGGCCTTTCCAAGGGACTGGGCTCCTGGTGGGGAGACATCTGAGGCTGCAGGACCTCAGGCTGCAGGGAAGCCTGGGCCCAGGGTCTGGCACCCAGCAGTCCTAAGCTCTGCTCATCTTCCCAGTTCTCCTTTTGGCTCATGAAGTCCACTGAGCCAAGGCCTGATCTCTTCAGCTCCTTATCTGTAAACTGCACCCATGGTCTCTTTGGGAGGTTATAAAGTTTAATGAGATGACATGTTAAACCCTCCTAGGAATTGAATGTCATGTGAATGGAGGCTGTTGCTATTTAATGTGCTTCTCCTGCACTAGGCAGAAACTAGAAAGTGGAATGGGCCAAACGCCGCTCTCTGCCTATAGCCCTACTCACTTAGACAGTTTTGAGGTGGATGTTTCCTTTTTAGAGGACGCTTGATTATCTTTTTCATCTAAGAGTTTAATTGCAGGGGAGCCTTGTTTTCTCCTCTCTCCCTTCTGGATTAAAGCTTTTTATAGTCGGTGTAAAGAATAGCAACAAGGAAACGCTTTCTGGTCCCTCTGCTCTAACCTTCAAATCATCTCTATACAGGAACTGCCTTTAAATAGTCCTTTCGAAGATTCAGGGAAAGGGAGTGGTGTAGAAGCCAGCCAGGCAGCCTGGGAAAGAACAGCCTCCCAAAGGAGAATCATATATCAGAACACAGATCCGGAAAAAAGGAGCAGCTTCATATAGCCAGGGTTACTTCACAGTGCAAATTATCCTGCATGTTTATAAACACCATGCATAATTCTTTTTCCATTTATCGATCTTGGTCTTGGAAGGCTCCTTATTTAAGAAAAGCATGTTAGGAAAGAGAAACTTCAATCAACACAGTATTTAGGCCTGAGCTCCTGCTTCCCTGTAGGAACTCTTAGAGGTCTCTTTGGTTTTCATGTGAGCCTTAGAAGCACGAATTATTTTGTTAAGCCTGTTAAGTTAGAGAGGTGGCCCCTTATCAAACCGTGGCAAAGACTGTCCCCTTGTTGGCAGCATCTGCACAATGGCCAAGAGGTCCACCCTTGTTAAGACATCACTCGTGTCTTCATGGCAACTGCAGAGTGGTTTGGAAATTTGGCGAGTACAGGAAATTAGCAAGAGCAGTCCCTAAGAGCCAGGCCCATCCCACACCCCCACCCCTACCCCAATTTCTCATACACCAGCTGATTGGGGTGTGGGGGGTAAGCCTCCCGTGCATCCACGGGGATCCCACTACTCTCCTCTGGAGACATGTCAGCCCAGGACAGTGCCAGATGAGGTCGCCAGAGTGCAGACTCAGGACACCTGCCCCTCGACCTTAAAAGACAAGCCCTGGATGTGGCTCCTTTCTGGAACAGTCCTGGGCGAGCGCTGAGACCCCCTCCTTCATGCCCAGACCTTTTTGACCATTGATATTGTCCTAGCAGCATCTCTTGCAAAAATTAAGATCCCTTATGCACCCAACCCACCCCATTCCCATCTAAAAAGCCCCCCCTCTGTGCGATTCCTAAACGGGCCTGGAGCTCGAGATTGAGGCTGGTACCTTCTTGGAACGGCCAGAAATGAAAAAAGGCGCAGCTGATTTTTTTTAGATTTCCAGGTTAGAGCAAACCAAGCTGTAGGGAATGGAACAAAGGGAGGTGGAGGTTGGAGTCGGCATCCACTTGGGCAGTGTAGGGCCTGTGCAGCGAGCAGGTAAAGCATTTAACACGCATCCCTGCCCTTGGCGCAGACAGCCAGCGATGTTCCCCAGTGAGGACGCCTGGCTGCTCCATGACTAGGAAACGCACCGCTCCTTGCAGCGTTGGATGTGTGCTCCTAGAGCTTCCTCTCTCTCTGGAATGTGGAGACCTGTCTGCAGGGCAAGGGGGCCAGCCTCGTATCTTTCTGTGAACGGACACCAGTGCCCAGCAGACCTCGATCCTTTTTGTGGAAGGAGGTGGAACCCGTACTGCGCTGGGACTCGGGGAGGGGTGTGCAGGTGACGGAGACACAGGGCGGGGCTGCAACCTGGTACCGCTGGAGAGGGAAGCTGCTGGCTGCGTGCTGGGCGGGGCGTGGAGCTGGGCACGTCAGAGATGTCACACTAGCTCTCTTGGCTGCCTGTGAACCTCAGAACCTCCTTTCTGGGAGAACATTTTGGAACTTTGAGCTCTCACGACAGTTTACTGAGCTAACACGACCTGGCAAAATGAAATTCGGTGATGCTTTTGGCCGAATTTGTGTCTTGCTGTCTTGCTTGCCATACTGTGCATGTGGTGCCTTCCCACACACACGTGGCACACACACGTGGGAGGAGGGCATCTGTTTAGGCCCTGCTCGGGGTGTTTGCTCAGGCGTCTTGAGAAATCCTCCCACCCCCGGTGACTCTGGGCTCACGGAGCAGGAACCACCTGCAGCGATGCCCGTGGCAAGGGCAATCTCGTGGCCCCCTCTTAGGCATGAGGGAGCTGAGCAGAGACAGAATTGCCCAAGGTTAGCAGCTGTTCAGGGTCAGAGCCTCAATAAGGCATGGTGGAAAGGGTGGGGCCAGCTACACCCCCAGGGGGCCAGAGCCCACCCTCTCTGCTGCCATCACACTTGGTTTCCTCAGGGAACTGGTGGGCGACAGTAGCCTCCTGGCCACAGTGTGGGCCTCCCCTCCCTTGTACCTTCAGTTGCCTGAGTAGGCAAACAGTGGGCCAACAAACACAACCCAGACCCGGAACCTCTCAGGCCACGGCAGCTCACTAGGTCGCGTCATTTACTGGCCACCAGAGATGTCAGCCCAGGAAACATTCTCTTTGAAAAACTGCATCTCATAGCTCATTTAATGAGAGCTGCAACAAATTCCTGAACTGATAGTTCTGCATCTGCTTTCTGAAGAATATACAGGTTGGCAGCTGGAGACGCACATCTCTTCCCACTCCCTTCCCGGAAAAAACCAAGCCCTAAAAACACATCAAAGCACAGCCACACAAACCCAAACCAGCATGTGCTGCAAATGAAAAATTCCCCGTGGTTTAGGTTTGCAACTGCAGAAAAAGCAGCAATGGGGAACACGTGTCTGCCTGCCCCGTCCCCAGGTGGGAGGGCACTGCAGGCAGGTGGCCCAGCGTGCTTCTGGCACACTCCAGAGACCCGGTAGGCCCTTCCACGGGGGCGGGAGGAGTTCAGTTAAGATGGTCCCTGCTTTCAGGCACACCCTAGCCCTGACTCAGGCCAGGGCAGGGGCCCTGGTCAATCCTGAAGCCCCCAGGCAGGGCCAAATCCACATGGCTGAAGGCCTGTGGCACTGGGTTGAAGGGGGCTTCTCTGAGCCTCAGGGTCAGGGTGGAATTATCACACAGGCTCCCCGAGAGGACCTCCTGAAAGTGCCAATGCAGCACTCTCCTTAGACTACTTAGAGCCGTAAAAGCGGGGCCAACAGAGGGCCATAAACCTTCCCCACCTGGACACCACAGACCCAGAGGCGGCTGGGCCCAGGTAGGCCCTTTCCCAGAGGCATCAGGCTGCTGTCAGGCCCCCTCCAGTCCCCACCTGTGAAAGGACCCCTGCCTTTCCAAGCAGCTTCCTCTTTCTTCCACAGCGATGGATTGGAATGCTGTTCTGTTTTCCTGAAATCCAGCACACATTTCCTCCCTAGGGACCCACCCAGCACCTGTGGTCCCAAAGCCGAACAGGGTTCTAAGGAGTCCACGTCACAGCTAAACTGTTTAGGCAGGTCTTTGCTGTCAGCCAGATGTGTGGGTGCTGTGAGTACACACTCAGACATGTGCACATATGTCACACAAGCATATACACAATCATGCATGCACATACAACCACACGTAAACAAACATGGACAAACAATGGCACACATACACACATTCACACACAAACACGTGTAAACATCCATACACAAACATGCACACACCCATGCACACACACAGACTTTCATGCAAACATGCATGCACAAATGTGCACACATGCACACAGACATGTCACAGAAACATGCATGCGCACACAAATATGCACACATGTGCACACACAGACATAAGCATGCACACACATGCACTCTCTGTGTGCCAAAGCAGGTCTCCTTTGCTTCCATGGGTACCCAGGTTATAAGAGAATGTGACCCGGATCCCGCCCCCCACCTGCGGAGTCCCCTCTGCGTGGAGGTGCGTGGGCACCGCCTCTGGGGGGATGTGGCCTCTGAACTCTCCCTTGCTTGGCTGCAGAACCACGACCACGCCTGCATCGCCTGCCGGATCATCTACCGCTCAGACGGCCACCACCCGCCCCTGCTGCCCCCCAAGGCCGACCTGCCCATCGGCCTGCACGGGCAGTGGGTGAGCCAGCGCTGCGAGGTGCGCCCCGAAGTCCTCTTCCTCACCCGCCACTTCGTCTTCCATGACAACAACCACACCTGGGAGGGGCACTACTACCACTACTCCGACCCGGTCTGCAAGCACCCCACCTTCACCATCTACGCCAGGGGCCGCTACAGCCGCGGCGTGCACTCTGCCCGCGTCATGGGGGGCACTGAATTCGTCTTCAAAGGTAGGACCCCCCATCGCGGCCCCCCCCCCCGAGCCATGACAGGGACATTCGGGTGGAGGAAATGAGAGCATCCCCGAGCCTCTAGTTGGGTGCCCCCCCTTTCCCTCTGGGTTCCCCTCTGCTCAGAATGGGACTAGCGTGGTTGCCTCGGTCACAGGGCCAGCTCCTGGGGACCCCACCCCCGCCCCCGCCACTGCAGTCTTTCATCACGTTACCCTCCATAGAACCTCAGGTCTGCCGGTTTCCTGTTTCATACACGACTTAAGGCAGACTCTGAGCCCCACCCTGGGATGACATCCCACCCCTCGCAGGCCCACAGACCTTCCTGAATGTGCCCAGAAAAGAGGCGCTAGTGCCGCCTCAGGAGCTCATACTGTCACATGCACCCCGAGTTTGTCCTGTCCTTGAGGAATTGGCATTTATTTGAAGGTGGGAAGATTCAGGCTACAAACTCTTCACCTGAGTGAGGTAAAAAAAATGCTGAGGTTAGCCAGACTATTCTTAGCAAGCAAGGGCTTGTCTCTATTTCTAGATATATACATATATATATATATACACATATACGTATATGTTTTAAAGCCTGGACATTATTGCAAAATGGATTCATCCCTGTTGTGGCCAGATAAAGAGAGATGGCCTAGGTACTGGGTGTGTCTCCTCTGTGGCTCCATCAGTTTCCTAGAAGATGTTTCTGTCAACCAGGGTAAGTTTAGGCTCCTGAAAGGAAGGAAAATTGGAACTTTGAAACCAAGAAGACAATCAATCTTTATCTGAGTCCATCCCAGTGCTAATCCACGTTAAAGATGAGTTCCCCCGAAGGCGCTTCCTTTACGTGTGTGGCATCCCCATTTAATATATTTATTCATCATTTCCTTGCTGACTGTCTAATTTGTCTTAGATGCCAGAGCTGGGGGGCTGTATTAATTTACCCACATGCTGTCTAAGGACCGGTGGCAGACACGGAAACTCTCCAGACCCTCCAAACCTTCTTCCATAGAAACAAAATGCCAACTTTGTGTCACACCCAAAGAGTCTGCGTCACCCCGCGCAGCTATCTGCAGAGACCCCAGGCCGTGGTTCTGCCTCCCGTGGGTGGACCTGCGGCCTTGGCTTAGCGCTCTGACACCACGTGGCATGTCCCCTTCCGGTCACGCTGGCGGTCAGTTTCCCACGACCGCCGTTCCCAGTCTGCCCCCGCGGAACCCTCAGGAGAAAGGCGGTCAGGTGGGGTGGACGGTAGGCTTGTTTTCCAAAGTGTCTGCCTCCCCGCCGGCCAGCGGCTGGGGTGCAGTGACCTCTCCTGTCCGCTCTTCCGCAGTGAGCCACCTGAAGGTCACCCCCATGGACGCGGCCACCGCGTCGCTCCTCAACGTCTTCAACGGGAACGAGTGCGGCCCCGAGGGCTCCTGGCAGGTGGGCATCCAGCAGGACGTGACGCACACCAACGGCTGCGTGGCCCTGGGCATCCGGCTGCCTCACACGGAGTACGAGATCTTCAAGGTGGAGCAGGACGCCCGCGGCCGGTACCTGCTCTTCAACGGCCAGCGGCCCAGCGATGGGTCCAGTCCCGACCGGCCGGAGAAGAGAGCCACCTCCTACCAGATGCCGCTGGTCCAGTGTGCTGCCTCGGCGTCCCGGGCGGAGGAGCTCCTGGAAGACAGCGGGGGGTCCCAGTACGGGGGGGCGGCCGCCGCCAGCAGACCCCCTCCCGCCCTCCTCGCCGCCACCGCTGCCGCCTGCCTGGTGGCTATGCCACACTGGGACACACTCAGATAGAGCGTTTTCTTCAAAAGTCCGCTTTCCCAAACCAGGGTCCTCTTTACAATCTGCAGATTTTTGCTATGGAAAGAAAGGACTTTTCTTCTTGGACGCACTTGACTGCCTGAGAACTGTCGTTCTTTTTCCTTCTCCGCCCTCCTTCCCTTCCCTCCCGGCCCCCACCCCCACCCCCACCCCGAGTCACAAACAGCACTTGTTTGAAGTTTGGGCTTTGAACTTCATCCAGTCGGGTCCCTGGCCTCCTCGGCGACTTCACAGGCGTAATGGCACTTTAAGACTGCAGAGCGCGTTGTGGGGTGGGGGGCCGGGAGGGAGCGAGAGCTGGGTCCTTTTATTTTTTCCTCCTATTTCATTTCTGAGTTGAACTTAGAAGAAGCAAAGGTCAAGCTACAGCTTCTACTGCCGTTTCACTGTGGATGCTCCCGGCTTCCCTCTGAGACAGCGTTGCTCTCCAAGTTTGCAGTCTGACTCCAACATGCCGTTGGTTTGGGACTCGACACCTTTAATGCCTTAGAGACTCGGGTGTAGATGGGAACTAAACCACCGTACAGCCTTTCTGTCGAAAAGGAGGGAAGCAAAACTCACTTCTGAAATGCTGATTAGAAAAAATAGCTGTAATGAAAAGTTTCCGAGTAATTTAAGCTATTTTTACATTAGTTCCTGTAACTTGTTAAGGAAAGAGAGGCTGGTGCCATTTGCTGTCTTGGTTTCTGGATGGTTTCAGAATGTGTGCTGCTGCTGTACCCTCTGAGTAGACACGGGTGGGAGAGAAAAGGTCAGAAGCAAGACCATTACCGGTGAGACAGAGGCAGGGTCGGATGAGGCGTCACAGTGCGTGCAATGTCACCTGAGTGACTAAGTGCCCGTTCTGCAGCTTCCTCCACGTCCTGGATCACCGTATATTGGTAAAGGGGGAGCAGAAGGAGCCTACCTTCAGGCATCTCCGCTCCCTCCAAAAATAAACACTCAGAGATGACAGGTCAGTGTTCAGGGTTCTCTTAGCAGGCCCTTGATGTGGTGTGTAATTGAGACTTGGCATAAAGTCATCTCTCTTGGCCATGACAGCTTGACTCAGTTTCTTTTCTGCCGTTGTCCTGGCTCTGGTTGTCCTGGCTCTGGGACTGCAATGTTTTACTGGGTCATCCTCCGTTGGGAATGTCAGTGTGCCATTTCCTTCGCACAGAGACACTGGAAGGGTGAAGGAGCTCACATCTGCCCATTGCTTTGAATTATTACAAATGGTGCCATGTCAGCATCGAGTAGTATTATTAACAGAGAGTGACTGAGGGTACTGGTGAGAGAGACCAGGCAAAGACGAAATGCAGAGATGTCACTAAGGGTGAACAAGCAAAACATGATCGAGGGTAAGAGTCATGCTTGTATTTAAGAATTAACTTTATGAAATGCTGTAGCATTCAGTGCGATAAGTTATAAGGATCAAATTGGTATGGAGTACCAAAGTGTCTTATATTTAGATTATATTTTAAGTTGGGGTGCATACTGAGGTGGTTTATTCCAAATGAAACTACTAACTTAATGTCCGCCAAGTTTAATAAAGAAGGATGTTCAAAATACACCCACAAAATTCATTTTACCTGTGGATCTGTTTCATTCGTACTAATGCTATCTTTAAAGGATTAATAAAATTATGTAAAAAAATTACTCATTGTTAAAGAATACCTCCATAATTTACATAAAAGTGATAGCTGTATAGCCACTTAATTCACAGCCACTCACCTAGATATAGCATGTCACAATTTTTAAATGATATCTTCTATTATATATATTCCAATTGCATAGGGATTCCCACATACATGATGTGTATGTCTGTGTGTGTCTTAGGGATGCCATGAAATTCACATTGTCATTTCGCTTTCTGAAACACTATAAACCATTACAGAGAATGATTGATAGAATTTATGCCAAATTATTGGTGCAATTAGATTTGATCCTGTTGCTATTGCACCTATATATTTTACATATTGTGTCATTTTAACACAATTAAGGACCATAAGACTGCATTCCCCCATGTGTCTCATGATGACCTTCATTTCAGGTGATTTTCTGTCACCTCTGAAGAAATAGCTATCTGTAAGGGTCATTTATGTTTAAGAGCCCAGAACTTTTAACTGCAGACCAAGATGTATCTTGGAAGAAGATATGACTGACCCTAGCATATCCCACGCACAAGCTTAAAATACTCCATGTTATGTGATCAAGGGCTGACCTTTCTAGTCCTAAGTTGGTAGCAGTTCTGCTCGAAAAGACCAGATTTAGGGGAAGCAGTGAATAAATGAAGGGCACCCTTCCATCTCCATTGGCCTGCTGTAGCTGGACTCCATCTCTTCCTTGGCTTCCAAGGACAGGCTGATAACGGCCAGGTCAGAAAGTTGTTCCTTGGGCCACTGTGACACTTGGGTGTGATCTAGACTTCAAGCAATATAAAATCCAAGTTGATCCTTGACTCAACAGGGAAATTTCAGGAATCCCAATTTGACCCAATATAGCATAAAAAAATTAAAAAGTCCAATTGCTCAGGCTTGACAAGTCTGGTCCTGGTAGGAGGGCGGTAGAATGCATTATGCCCAGGCTTCTAGGTCTTCCATGGAGATGCCCATCATAAACCATCATAAGCAGCACCCCAGTCCGAGGCAGACCAGAGTCACCCTTCACAGAGCCCTTGGCAGGTTAGGGGAAGCTGACAACCCAACCCTTCTCCCCCAGGCCTTACGCAGACCTTCTGAAAGTGGTATGAGTGGTCAGACTCTTGTGGTTCCTTCTTGAAGGGAAAGCTTTAATGCTAATGAAAGAATCATTCTCTACAACACCCAGCTCTTTAAATATATCCTAAAAGCAAAAATGATATTCATACCAGCCCATACAAGTATTTCTAAATGGAATTCCCAATCCCTATAGGAGATGTTAGGCACATGGCAATAGAAGACAAAAACCAACAAATAACACCATATTAGGCATTTCAGGACACTGTCCTCAAAGGAAAATGCCAAAGAGTCTGAGGTGTGGTTTCTGGGGAAGTAGCTGTGGATGGAGCACAGGGAGAAGGGGACTACCAGGCCACAGAGAACTTCCCTACCCCATAGACTTCTCAGGCCTTTGTGAGACATCTGAGCTTTCCTGACTCCAAACATCTCTCATCATGATATCCCTGCATCATGAGCAAATAAAGGCAATTTGGATAAATGTGTCCCACTGACTTATAGATTTATGAGAAAATTCATAAGCATGGTTTTCTTACGAGTAAGAGAACCACATGTCTAAAGTTACTTTGAATTCTTTGAATCCCTCTGATGATCCAAGAGTATACCTGGCTTGCAGGATAAACAATCTTGGGATATAAAACTTGGCCCCTATTTTATCAGAGCCCCATTTCTCTGATGCATCAATACACCCTTGAGGAAAAAAAATGGAGAAATTTTCGTCTCCAACTTCAACACTGGTTATGATGTGATCAAATTGACATTTAATGTGATCACACCCATCCAGGAGAAACCAAATGTAAGAGCCAGCAGTATTCAATCTAAAGGTATAAACTGGCCAGACACGCATCTCCTTTCCCCAAAGACTCTGTCAGAGTTCAGGAAAACCATGTCGCACTATCTAACAGTTCCCTTCCCTGCAGTTCCCCAGGATTCATCTTGGTGTCTTGGCTTCTGACACCTGTCCCACCGCCTCCATGACTCCACACGCTCTGGAACACCAAATGGCAGCTCCATGCCCACCTTTGTTTGATGAACCCGATGCAGCTGTTAGAGTCTGTGAGCACAAGAGCTGTACTTATCTCCCCAGTTCAGATTCATTTCTGTATTCCAGGCTTGAGGAGCAAAGGGTACCTCCTTCCGCCTCCAGGAACTGCTCCAGCTTTTCAGCCATTTTATTTCTCACTAAGTTATTTCTCCTTGTGCGATTTTAAAGTTGTCAGATCCTCCTGATGGTTGCAATTCCATTTTCTATGGACTTCACCCATTTGATGGGCAGTCTTTGCTCTGCATCTGATGAGGCAACACACATAAGACCATTAAGAGCCCATGACCTTCAGGAAATCAAGGTCACAATATAAGTAAGGGCTACTATCTATTAAGAGAGGACATGTACAGAATGTCTTCCTGTCCAAGTTCTCAAGGCTGGCCCCTATGGAATACGTCTGCCCTGGGACCACTTTCACAGTAGAGAGTGGAGATAACTGTTGCCTGTTGCAGGTTTATCCACCAACTTATTTGGGAAATAAAGCCATTATATCTAGGCTCCAGCATTACCTATGTGAAAGAAAATAGTTCATTAGCCTCTGGTGGTATTTTGACACATAGCTCCTAAGTAGAGCACTATAAAAAAACATCCCTGAAAATATCCTGCAGTCTCTTATGGGCTCCAAAGTGGAGGAGACTATATTATGTTTTATGGGAAATAGGCAGTTTGGCAGGGTAAGGTAGCATGGACCAACCGTCTATTAGCATTGCCTTGCTCTACCTGAACATGAAGTCCGCTTAGTAAAACATTGGGCTGTTTTGCCTTAAAAGTGCTTTGTGCATATTAAGGTGTTAAATTGAATTATTACAAGCACTACTGTCTATTGAAAAGCAATACTTTTCTTTAAAAAGTTCTCTGCCATTTATGTAGGGAGAGAAGCAACCAGTGTCTAACCTCCACTCAAACCTTTATCCATTTTCACTGCTTCCTCAGCATTTTATCAATGTGAAGACCTCTCTGTTTTCCAATTATTATGCCTATTTTTCAATGCACAGAAGAATTATTCTTCCCCACCACATGTTCCAAATCACATTGCTCAAGAAATTTGGACAGTTGTTAAAATGCTGATTAAAATAAGGGTAGTGATAACACATTAAATTCCTTGGAAACATCAACCAACTTAGACTAAGTCAAGAAGAAATTATTAATCCCATTGTATAAATGATAAAAGTGAAGGTCCCTGAGGTTAGAGATGAAGTCACCAAAGAACTTTTATTTAACTGCTCTCCTTTCTTCGCCATCAAAACCCAGCCTGGCTGTCTCTTTCTGCAGTTGCCACCACTCACTATTTAAAGGCGACAACAGCCATTTATTAAATGCACACCAAATACACAGCTCTGGGCTTGAGTCTTCAGAAAGTGTTAGCTTAATTTTACAACAATCAGGTGTGGCACCTTAGAGTTTTGAATTCTTACTGAAACAGTAGTTAAGATGTGCAGAGTGCACGCCCTAACTTTCTACACGCAAACATCTTTTTTTTAAGGCCTGTATCACTTAGCTAGAGGGGTCGCAGTAGAGCTTTCAAAGGATGTGGTCTTGTTCCTGACTTCCAGGGATTGGGCATCAGTCTCCGCTTTCACTCATGAGAGTGGGTCTTGCCAACCCTGACTTCCCTGAGCCAAGCTTAGGAAAGCCCGAGACCCTCTTTCCTCCAGAAAGCTCAAGGGAAGGTCCAGTCAGAACACCAGTGCCCCTTTTGCAGCAAGTGGGTGATTTTGATTTCTAAAGGTCCTCAGACAGCTTCACAGCCAGCCCAAGAGCAATGCCTTCCAGATTTTTCCTGATCCATGTTCTCCAGGCTGGTTGAGCAAAAGCATCTTCAGCATGGGTTCCTGACACACGTGAGCACACACTTGGTGTATCAATTTCAGGTAACTACTATTTGAGCATCTTGGTTCAGTTGAAGAGATGTTTGATCCACTCCATGAAACTCCATAAAATAATCTGTTGTGGGATGTGTAGGATGGCTGGGGTAGGTACATGCACCTCAGTGCTTTTGGAGCACCAGCAAACTTTAGTAAGTGATGATGGATTGTTCTAGTAAAGGACTGCCTTTACTCTAGCCCTGGCTTGTCATCTGCTGGGGTGAAGCCACAGCTGCATGTAGATAATGAAATAATCCCATGCCCAGTTGATCAGTCATTTTGGTTCTCCATAATTTAACCAAATTTTTGTGCCCACATCATTTGTTCAGCCTTTGTTTCCAGCTTGGAGGTGATGGTGCCAGCCAAGCCTCATCTGACCATTTCAGATAAATAGGCTGGTCCCCATGTTGATGATGAAGTGCTCAGGTTCAGGGGTCATCTTGGCCAGGAGATGGTGTCCAGTTGTTTTGTTGCTGTGGACTTAAATCATCAGCATGTGAAATTCATCTATGGCTGGCTGGTTACATCTGCAGTGGGCTAAGCGGGAAAGACTTCCACAATGAGTGAGGCTTAAAAGGATAAATCAGAAGAGAGAGAAACAGCTCAGAGCAGCTCAGCACAGCCCAGCAAACTCAGCTCAGAGATCAGAGCCGACACAGACTGAGATGTTTGGGGATGCAGAAAGGAGTCACCCTGGGGAAAACTGTTTGAACCCAGAAGCTGGGAGGGAAGGCCAGCAGACAACCCCATGTGCCTTCCCATGTGACAGAGAATGCCAGAGGAAAGCCAGCTGCTTTTCTTCCAAAGAACCATAAATTTGTCAATAAATAAATCCCCTTTATAACAGCTAGTCCAGTTTCTGGTGTATTGCATTCTGGCAGCATTAGCAAACTAAAATAGGGAGGTAAGGACAAGCTCATCAGAGCAAGCTAGCAAGAAACTCCAGGAAAAACTCTCCATGGTAGGTTACAAAAATGTCTTTCCTTTGTCTCTGCAGATCCTCTCACCACCCTTCCTCAATCCTGCACCTTTCCTTGGAGGTTTTTCCAGACAAGCATAACAATGGGCTCCCTCAGCTTCCCATTGGGAATCAGCTCATGGGGGCATAGATAGGGGCACAGGGGGCGGGAGGAGCAGGAACAGGTTGGCTGCCCATCCAGGGGCCTCTCCTGGCAGCTGTCTTCTCTGGGTGATGGTGAGTGTGTCCTCCACGCCCCTTCAGGCCAGGGTATAATGGCTCCCTGCTGGTGCCAGCCCTGGAGTACTGCACTGTCCTTTGTTGACTTTCCTAAGAATCTGGTATATAACTCTGAAAGTATCTACTTTCTTCAAAATCTCCTTGAATTGCCCAGACTGAGTGTGCCATCTCTTTTTAACTAGGACCCTGACTGAAACACAAGAGAAGTGGGTACACACGGTATTAAATATTTTCCAGTTATACTTTAAATAATTACATAAACCAGAAAATACTGTTAATTTTCATCTCTGTGTAATAATAAGCAAATCTTTGCTTTTTGTGTATGTCATGAACAAGGAAGGGGAGCTTAGGGGAAATCCCTAGCAGAAATTAAATGAAACTGTAAACTGACTTTTAATCACTAGTTTTTTATCTCCATCAGCTCACTTATACGTGGATCCTCCTCCCCGAATTTATAGGCAGATTATACATATTCTAGGTTGGTATGTGCACCTAGGGTAGGCCCTGCCGACCAATACTCCCAGTACACTTAGGAGAGAGCATCAGGAATGGACAAAGACAGCTACTGCCTTCCCCGAATGCAGTGGAAAGTTATTTCATTCTGGCATGCATTCATTTTCTTCTCTCCTTATCTGAGGCTGCTTGTCATTCATGCCTGAAAGCCAGAAGAGTAAATTGGGAAGGGAGATGATGAGTGCATTTTGGGACAACCAAGAAGAGATGATGTGCAGGCAGTCAAATAAAATGATTAGAAAAATTATAATCATTTAAGGAGTCCTTATGCATGATTTATCGGACTATCTACTGTGAATATTTCCTTGTAGTTAATTTTTGCAATAAATCTTTGAGGTAGATTTCACTACCCCCCTTCTACAGATGTGAAAATCAAGGCTTAGAAAAGTTCAGTCAGCTGGCAAATTGCAGAAGTGGAGCACAGCCTGCTGTCTTCAAAGCCTGAGCAAGAGGTTTTATCAGAGAAGGGTGTCAGAATTTAAGACCTGTTTTCCAGTTATACTTAAAATAATTACACAAACCAGAAAATGCTGTTGATTTTCACCTCTGTGTAATAATAAGCAAATCTTTGCTCTTTGTGTATGTCGTGAACAAGGAAGGGGAACTCAGGCTGAGTAGGAATGAGGTGCCAGCCAGTGCGGCGTAGCGATGGGCCCCTGGAATGGGCACAAGGAAAGGGATATTTCTGAAGGATCCTTTGAGAGATTCACTTGGTTCCTCTTCATTTTTCTCTTTTGATGAGCAACTTTTGAGTTTGTAGCTTTTGTGACACATCTGATCTCACTGGAGGGGAAAAATAAATATGGGTTTGAATCATTTCTCAGATGATTCTGAGTGCTTCAAAGACATCTGGTCAGATTGGCTGCCAGATTTTCTGAGGAGGTGCTTCTTTCAGAAGCAATAAAACTCTCTTCAGCTGACCCACCGTTCCAGCACAAGCCCCCACCCAGTCACCTTCCACGCATCCACAGCCTCCGTGTACAGGCAGGCAAGTAATTGTCGTGCAGGAAGAATGGACAAGAGGGCAGAAGAGAAGCTTGACCTTCATGAAGCTGAGCTACTCAGGTCCCACGTGGGCATGTTAAATGAAAAATATTTTCCACATTACACAAGCTTCGCTCTCCTTTCTGGTAGGGGGTATAACTGATAATTCAGATCAGATTTCACATTTGTACCCAAGCTATTTTCTATTTGTTGCCATTCTGTATTAATCAACTCATAGATGTTGCATGGGGTCTCGATGACTTTGAACGAACTGGTATTCTTATTTTCAGTGCAAAGAGTTCAATGCCAAGACATGCTGTATGTTTAAAAAAATTACATTCAATATCACCTCTCCCTTGGCTATTAATTTTTCTGCCATGGAAGCAACTGAATGATGTCACAGATGGATTTCATAAACAGGAAAGTTAGGACTTCGCAAAAGATTTGGTCAGAGATGAGAAATAGCTCTGGCTTCCAAATATAAAGCATCTCAATAGCCAAGAAAACAAAGTCCCTGGTACGATGAAATGCATTCTCTAAAGAACCTTCTTTGAGTGTGTTCCAGCACAAATGTCTATCTACAGAGTTCATAGCAAACTCACGCCAACCTCTGCATTTCCTTATTAGCTTAAAACTAAATGGCAGGAAATACCCAGGGGCACCAATAATTCTCCAGAATCTTGTGCCAATAGGGAAGATAGTACTATGGAGCTGCTTTCTTAATACTTTGAAAACTTCCATTGAAATAAGAGATAACAAACTTGAAAGGCAAGTACTTTTTTTCATCAATAAATAAAACATCAAAGTAACGATTGAGCCAGAGATCCAAAGAAGTCATGCGCAATTTTCAGCATAATAAAGCAGTGGATATGAATTCAAATGAGCGGTCTGGTTTAAAAAAAAATAACAACAATACTTTCTATTCCTGGGGCAACCTTTTTCCTGGGGAGTGATGTGAACATTAATATCACTGTACTGTGGCCAAGTTTTCACTTGTGCCTTGTTTCTGATCATTTTTCCAGATGACAGAGAGCGCCAGTTGCTAATTTTTCAGTTTCAATTGACTTGCGGAGCGCCAGGATGTTAGAGGAAATGGTGGTGATAAAAGTAATTAGAAACTAATAGGAACTCTAGAAGCCGTTTCTGGTGGCAATGCATAGGTTGAAGGGACATAATATCAAGTCTCTTACCTTTAGCTGACCCTTCTAATGACTTGTAAGGAGGCCAGAAAATCCCAGATCTCGCCCTGGAAACTGCTTTCTTCTTTTATCGTCTCCCCCAAGCAGGCTGGGCTGGGGGTGCCATCTATTTCCTACAGTCCTTCCACGAACACCTGGGATCTCTTTTGGGTAAGTGATTCTCTTGAGCATTTCGGGCAAGAGCTTCAGTTTCTCTATGAAGCTTTTATTATTTTTTATTACTATTTTTTTGTATGCTGTATGACAGGGTCACATTTCATTATTTTTCCATGTGAGTATCCTGTTATTGCAACACCATTTGTTGAATTTTTGTGTTTGTTTGTTCTTTGTTTGTTTTGGAGGGTAGTGCATTGTTCCAGTTTGCTAGCTGCTGGAATGCAATATACCAGAAAGGGAACGGCTTTTAAAAAGGGGAATTCAATAAGTTGCTAGTTTACAATTTAAGACCAAGATAATGTCCCAATTTCAACAAGTCTATAGAAATGTCTAATCAAAGTCACCCAGGAAAAGATACGTTGGTTCAAGAGGGTCGATGAAGTTTAGGGTTTTTCTCTCAAGTGAGAAGGCACATGGCGAGCACAGTCACGGCTTCTCTCTCAGCTGGAAGGGGACATGGTGAACACGGCGTCATCTGCTAGCTTTCTCTCCTGGCTTCTGGTTTCATGAAGCTTCCCGGGAGGCGTTTTCTTTCTTCATCTCCAAAGGTCGCTGGCTTGTGGACTCTCTGCTTCGTGGTGCTGCAGCATTCTCTGCTCTCTCCGAATTTCCCATTCTCCAAAATGTTTCCTTTTTTATAGAACTCCAGTAAACCAACCAAGACCCACCCAAATGGCCAAATGGGTGGAGGCATGTCATCATCTAATCCAGTTTAACAACCACTCTTGATTAAATCACATCTCCAGGAAGATGATCTGATTACAGTTTCAAAAATATAGTATTGAATAGGGATTATTCTACATTTATGAAATGGGATTTTGATTAAAACATGGCTTTTCTAGGGGACATATATACTTTTAAACCAGAATATGCATGGACTGGGAATCGAACCCAGGTCTCCCGCGTGGCAGATGAGCATTCTACCACTGAACCACCCGTGCACCCTCTCTGTGCACTTTTTATATAATGATAATCAAAACCTGGTACTATAGAGGCTTTCTTAATAGAGCTGCATTTACCAACATCTGGACCTGGGCTCTTCCATTCTCTTCCATTCAGCCAGTAAATGTACTGGCTGAAGCCGTGTCACCCCTTAGCTCCTTGCTCCTGAAAATGTGGAATATGGGCCTAAAGCCTGGCAATTCCTGAGAGTTGGTGGAAAATGTACAATTTCAGATCCCCTTCCAGACCTGCCAAATCAGAATCTTCATTTTATTAGGATCGCTAGGAGATCTATGTGTGCTTTACAGTTTGTGAGGCAAGAACTTAATTTACTCTCTGGTACACCCTAGGTGCTTCTGCAGCCACCTGCTGAGGTGTCTGTCCACAATCGTAAGATGTTTTAGTTTCCAAACTTATTTCTGCTTGCTTTTCTTTTTGCTGGAATTATATAATGATTTCAAACCTGATTTTTTGAAAGTGAGAAGGAAAAATTAAATATCTATAAAGCCCAACTTGAATGTATTGAGAAGACTATAAAATGCGACAAAAATATTCCCTCTAATGAAAATATTAATAAGTGAAGCCTAAATTACTGATTGGGGTGGAGAGATGTAAATATACAGAAAGAATCTGAACTCTTATGATTCACAAGTATCTCTAAGTTCTGCCTTCTCATTAAGGAAACCCAAATTGCAAATTATAAGTTATGTATTACAAATAAAGTGTATGCAAGAAATCACTGAAAGTGCAAGCAAGGAAAAGTCCTTGGTCCTCTATGAAAATATTAATGAATTAATGTATGCTTATAGGTTTTTAATTAAAATAAATTATTCAAGGCCTATTTGGATCATTGTTTATGATATTCTCACCTTAACTCATTCTTCATATTAACAGAACATGGGAGCTCAAGAAATAAAAGTCATTAAGGGGTGGTGTTACACGATTTTCTCAGCATCATCTTACTTTGAGACTTTTTAATATAGCAGCTATTATATGCAAAACATTGAAAGAGTCATCATGAGAAGTACAAGCAGATGGAATACACTGACTTCAAAGATTTGCAATTGAATACTGATGATAGGGTGATACTGATGATAAAGTGACAGTAATAGCCACTTAGGGCAAAGTGTTACCTGCGCGATTTGATAGAAATTCGGAAAACTTTGACACAGTCGGCTATACACAAAAAAGCTTTAAATAACCATTTGCAGAATAATGCAAATCGTGGTAAAATTCACATAACATAAAAGTCACCATTTTAACCATTTTAAAGTGTCTCATTCCTTGGCATTGAGTATATTTACAATGGTGTTCAAATATTACTTCTATCTAGTTTCAAAACATATTCATCATCCCTTAAGTAATTCTGTACCCTTTAAGCTGTCATTCCCCATTCCTCTCTCCCCCCAGACCCAGGCAACCACTAGTCTGCTTTCTGTGTATATGGATTTGCATGTTCTGCATATCTCATTTAAATGGGTTCATACACTATGTGACTTTTGTGTCTGGCTTCTTTATTTAGCAATTTTTTGAGGTTCACCCAAAATGTAGCATGTATCAGTATTTTATTCCTTTTTATGCCTAAATAATATTCCATTGTGTGCATAAACCACATTTTGTTTACCCAGTTATCCATTGACAGAAATTTGGGTTGTTTCTACCTTTGGCTATTGCAAATAGGGCTTCTGTAAACATTCATATACAGGTTTTTGTTTGAACACCTGCTTTCAATTCTTTTGGATATGTACTTTAGTGGAGTTGCTGGGTCATATAGGTAATTCTATGCTTGACTTTCTGTGAAACTGCCAAACTGTTTTCCATAGCATTTTATATTCCCATTAGTAATGGACAACTTCCAATTTCTCTTCATTCTTGCCAGTGCTTATTTCCTGCTTATTATTATTACAGCCATCATAGTGGGTGTGAAGTGGTATCTTGTGGTTTTGACTTGCATTTCCCTAATTACTAATGATGTTGAGCACCTATTCATGTGCTTGCTTGCCATTATACATATTCTTTGGAGATATTTATATTCAAATCTTTTGCCCATTTCAAAAATTAGGTTGTTCTTTTGTTGTTGAGTTATAAGTTTTCCTTCTATCTTCTGAATACTAGACCCTTATCATATATATGACCTGCAAATATTTTCTCCCATTATATGGATTGTCTTTTCGCTTTCTTAATAGTGTTCTTTAATATGCAAAAGTTTTTAATTTTGAGGACATTAAATTTATCTATCTTTCCTTCTGTTGTACTTTTGGTACTATATGTAAAAAACATTACCAAATAAAAAGTCATGGAGATTTAGCCCTTTGTTTTCTTCTAAGAGGTTTATAATTTTAGCTTTGGACCATGTTAAATTAATTTCTGTAAAAGGTGTGAAGTAAGGGTCCAACTTCATTCTTTTGCAGCAGGAAATCCAGTTGTCCCAGCACCATTTGTTGAAAAGACTATTTTTTTCCTATTGAATTGTCTTGGTATCCTTGTTGAAATTAATTAACCACAGATGTATAGATTTATTTTGGGATTCTCAATTTTATTTCATTGATCAATATGCCCATCCTTATACAGTAGCACACTGGATCCCTGTAGTTTACAGTAAGATTTGAAGCTGGGAAATGCAAATCTTCTTACTTGGATCTTCTCTTGAAAGATTGTTTTATCCATTAAGGGTCCTTTTCAATTGCATATGAATCTTAGGATCGGCTTTTCCACTTCTCCAGAATAAACCATTGGAATTTTGATATGGATTGCATTGAAGCTTTAGATCACTTTGAAGAGTACTGACATTTAAGCAATATTGAATCTTCCAATCTACAAATGCAGGGTGCCTTTCCATTTATTTAGGTCTTTTTTAATTACTTTCAGCAATGTTGTGTAGTTCTCAGTGTACAAGTCATGTGCCTCATTGATTACATTTATTCTGAAGTAGTTTTTTTTTTTAATGTTACTGTATATGGAGTTGTCTTCTTAACTTTCTTTTTCAGTTATTCATTGCCAGCCACTCCAGCTCTCTTTTACTCACTGTTTGCATGGAATATATTTTTCTATCCTTTCAGTTTTAACCTATTTGTGTCTTTGGATTAAAGATGAATTTTTTGTCAACAGCAGATGGTTGAATCATGCTTTTTATCCATCTTCCAATCTGAATTTTAATGCAGAAAGTTTATCCATTTATATTTAAAGTAAAGATAAAGAAGGACTTACTTCTACCAGTTTTGCTATTTATTTTCTATATGTCTCATATCTTTTTTATTCCTTGAATTTCCATTACTATCTAATCTTGTGTTTAATTTTTTTTTCCCTAGTGTACAATTCCTTTCTCATGTTAGTTGTTTTCTTAGTTGGTACTCTGGTGTTTATAGTTGACATCTTAAATTTATAACAATCTAGTTAATATCCTTAGCTTCAATGGTATTCAAAAATATTGCTTTGATATAGCTCTGTTTCCCCTTTATGCTGCTATTGTTACAAATTACATCTTTATAGAGGGTGTGCTGATTAACATAATTTCGTTATGTTTTATTATTGTTTTATGCATTTGTCTTTAAATCCTACAGAGAAAGAGGAATTACCAATTAAAAACACAATAATACTGGCTTTTATATTTACCCATGTTGACACCTTTACCAGTGTTCTATATTTCTTCATATGGCTTCAAGTTGCCATCTACTGTCCCTTCATTTCAGCCGGAAGGATAGGAATGTTTTACTTTATCTTCATTTTGAAGCATAGTTTTCTCAGCTATCAAATCCTGGGTTGACAGTATTTACCCTTTTGGCACATTAAATATGTCATCCCACTATTTTCATCCCTCTGATTTCTGATGAGAAATTGGCTGTTAACTCATAGTACATGAGAAGTCACTTCTCTCCGGCTTTCAACATTTTATTTAATGAGTCTTGGCATGGATCTTTTTTAGTTTATCCCACTTGGGGTTCATTGAGCTTCTTGGATGTGTAGATTCATTTTTTTCATCATTATTCCTTTAAATATTCTTTCTTTTTTTTCTTCTCTCCTGGGACTCTTATTATACCTAGGTATGGTTTATGGTGACCCTATCTCTTAAGTTCCATTCATTTTTCTTCATTCTTTATTCTTTTCACTCTTCAGACTAGATAATCTTAACTCATCTTCAAGTTAAAGCATTCTTTTTTCTGCTTGCTCAAATCTGCCGTTCAACTCTTTTCATGATTTTTTTTCACTTCAGTTATTGTATTTTTATTTCCAGAATTTCTGTTGTTCTGTTTTTTATCATTTCTCTCTCTTTATTGATATTCTCAGTTGGTGAGGCATCATTCTTTCAGTTTCCTTTCATTCTTTGTCCACGTTTTCCTTGGCGTTTTTGCTTTTTGTTTTCAGTGTATTTAAGGCATTTGATTTAACACATTTTTTATCTAGCTCTAGCTGTTCATGTGTTGTATTTTAAAGCCCTGATTTATTCTGATCCAAGAGGAGATCATAGGATCTACAATTTGCCCTGTGTTGAAAGGTGCAGACCTCGCTACACCTCTCTATCAAATTTTCTTTATAAATTTTCATGATGGGCACTAACATAGGGTCTATTCCATCTTTTTAAGAAAATACCGATTACCTGAAAATTACATCTACTCACTTATTCACCATATCGTAAAAATTGAAGACTTTCTCCTAATAAATTTTGGGGTCTGGTTCTTTAAAATAATATTGTTTTATGGGCTAACTATAATGTATAAACTCTGAGAATTGAATTCCAGGGCATAGGCTATGAGGTGTAGGCCTATTTTAAAGGTTCCTAGTTTGAAAACTCTTACAGCAGTCATATCCATTCCAGAGATGTAACTGTTATTTCTAAATTCTGAGATACTGAGCTATTTGTATAACCTGGTCATTCCATGGAACTTAAGATATCTGTGTGACACCTGAGACTCAGAGCTAGAGTTCTGTAGCTTTGAAAGTCAGCATCACCCCATACAGCAGCTGCTTAAAAAGCTGAAAATGTGATCAGACTTCAATTGGAGATACAAATGAAGCTGATCTGGATAGAATGAAGGTAAAGCAGATTAAAGGGTAAAGGATGATATTGACTATATTTTAAAAGTTCAACTTCTGTATGAATCCAAAGGAAAGGATGTTTATTTGGTGCAAAATTTATATTATCATTAGCACACTATCTAATTTAGCTTGTATGGTCAGCTTATTCAAATGCCATAATTACATGGAACCATGTTCCATGTAATTACATGGAACCATGGAAAAGGGAGTGAGATTTTTTTGGTTTGCATACATTGGTGTGATGGCCCGATACATCACAGAGTGAGCTGGGCAGAAGATTGAAAGGTATTTGCAAAGTCTCCTTGAGAGACTGTGGAAAAATGAAGAAATATTCAATTTCCCCACATGGGGAAGGCCTGACATTTTCACAAGTATTGGAGACTGCCAATTTGGTAGGACAGGCCCTCGATCTTGGTTTGCCCTTATGAAATTTATTCCTGCAAAGGAGAAACTAAGCCTACGCAGGCAAAATGTGTGCGTATGCTATCTTATTACCAGGCAGAACATAAAATGAGAGTAAATCTCACATAACATTATGCCAGACATGCAAACATCTATTAACAACAAAAAAATGCAAAAAATTATCCAACCTGCTCTTGTAAGCTCTGCAAAGGCCCAGCAATTTCCCTCACACTGATTTATGTTGCTTAACTTACTTTTGCAAACGGGCATGCTAAGACTTGATTGGGTTTGCAAATTACCTGATCCTAAATAGTATGAATGAAATCAGTTATTCAAAAGCTCAAATTTTTAATGTTTCCCATAACCAGCATTAAATAAATTTATCAATTAGACTAAATCCTACCACTGTTTAGGAAAGGAAAATATGTTGCAACAAATAGAGGATTTTACAAGCACAGAAATCTTTGAGGCTATCTAGCCCTACCCAGTGAAATGATTCTGTTGACATTATAACTGACAGAGGATCCCCAACCTCTGTCTAAACACTTCCAGAGACATTGCTAATATCCCTGATGCACATCATTCCACTTTCAATACTTGTAAATCTTTAAAATTTCTTTCTCAAATTGGGCTGAAATTAGCCTTCATTGACCCACTGCTCTTAGTTCTGCCAGATTAAATTAGATTCCTTTTTCTCTTGATAGTCATCCAAATAACTATTTTTCCTCATTCTTTTCATTTCTAGTTTGAACATTCAGAGTTGCTGCAAAGTTTCATAATACAACTCGGATACCAGTGCTTTATTTTTTTAAATGTCTCCCTACATATTTATCTATTTTATATCTATTCATACACACATACAGAGGCAGATATGTCATATATATATCATAGGAATATACAAAAGTTCACAATTTTTTTTGGAGGAGGCAGTGCTGTATGGGCCGGGAATCAAACCCAAGCCTCCAGGGTGGCAGGTGAAAATTCCACCACTTAACAGTCCGTGCACCCCAATACCAGTGCTTTACATCCCTTTCTCATTTGGACATGCTTCAGTTTGGCAAATTGTTTCTCTGAAATTCTGAATAAAATATCACAGATGTAGAAAGACTGATGACAAAAATATTAGTACCCCTACTTTTCCTATTCTAGACCAATTCTGGTGGAATCAGTAAGTTATTTTTTGCAAGACATATTCATTTATGGAATTGGTGTCCTTAAAGATTTGAAAGTGAAAGTTGATTCTTATATGTTAGGTGGTATGGAAATTTAAGGACTCAACAAACCATTGACACAAGAACTTGAGAAGACGAAAGCTTTCCATGAAAAAGATCACTGATATGGCTTGTTATCTAGAAGCTACTGCAATGCAGTATCAGCTTGACCTTCCTCATGTCTGGTATCTAGGCCATGCATCTCATATACCCTACAAAGTGAGAGACACTTCATGAAGATACTTGCTAATGTATTTACCTCTGACAGATTCCAAGCCTATCAAAGTTCACAAGAGATGCTTAAGTCCAGGAGAAAGAAGAGATCTGTCTGCAGGGTTGTAAATATGGGCCTGTCTAGGGAGTCTGAAGGCTGGAACACTGGGTTTTGTTTCCATGAAAGCCCAAGAAGCTGCAGGAGTTACAGTCTTTTCAGTGAGATTAAGTGGGGAACATTGTCTTGTTCCAATAGCAGCAGGTTGTATTTAGAATGGAGGAGTGGGTTGTAAACTTGTATTTTGCTTATTCTAGTACTTTACTGTTTGTGCTTTGAAATGGTTGACTTTGCATTCTTGGTTTTGACTTTTACTGCATTTGTTTAGATTGTATGGTTAAATTGTTTGAGTTTTTAAATTTGTGATCGGTGTCTTTTATTTACTTAGTTATACCCCTGTTACTCCAAATATGAGGCAAGGGAGCTTAAGAAAATACCTACAGTTCGACAAGACCAAATAGAAGATAAAAATAGCTGAGCGCATCTGGGCAAACAGAACGTAGGACAATGAAAATGAGATGTGACCTTGGTAGGCTTAGGATGTGCTTTCAAGTCTCTTACCCCAGCGATTGATGAGTCCTATTTAACATTAGGCTTTCTGGAAGCTAGAAGTAATAACATGACTTAAAATTTCATGACTCGACATTAATTCTAAAATGTATAATCCATAAAGCCATCATGAAGCCCAGTGAACTGAATTTTCAGCTCACATAACTACACTTTTTATTTTTAAGAGTTTCGTTTGGGTGTTTTATATCTTATGTATCTTTTTCCATACACATTTTATTTTGAAAAATCAAATTTACAGAACAAGTGTAAAAATAATGCAAATTCATACAGCAAACTCCCCCAGGGTTGAAATTGAAATCCATGAATTTTAACATTTTGCAAATTTTGAATTATTCTATCTACTATCCATCTATCTATATCACACACTTTTCTATCACCTTTAGTTTCTACTTTGCTTTTAACTTTTTGGAGTAATGAAAATATTCAGTTATCAATTGTGATGCCGAATGCACAGCTATATGATGATAATGTGAACCAATGATTGTAAACTTTGGATGACTTTATGGTAAGTGAATTTATATCTCGATTAAAAAAATCCATCTCAAAAAAATCTCATAGGACTCGAGCAAATTAATTACTCAGGAAGAAGAACAACTGTTTCTGAAGAAGCAAGAGATTTCTCCTTTGGGAACTGTATTCAATAAGGAAGAGTCCACTTGTTTATTCCACAGTGTAGGTCACTCATTTCTATTTAGGAACACAGAAGCGAGATAACCTTTACCTAATGACTTGGATGCTATTTTGTGTATCCTTTAGAAGATGGAAAAAGGGTACCTGTGTTGTATACCCCAGGTATGCCCCAGAATAGTGCAAGCATGGAAGTTTTCAGTTAAATTTAAAACCCTGGGCACTTCTGAAATCAGCCTTTCCTATTACAAAGGTCTTTAGATAACCTATCTCTTTTATTTGTTTGTTTCTTTGATGTATGTGGCTTTTGTGTGCCCTCAGTGTATTAGGCACAGTGATCTTGTGCTTTGTGGAGTAAAATTTGACTTTCATCCTTCAGTTAAATCTAATTAAGGAAATCAACTGAAGTATTCCCCATAAAACTGTGGTGTTATTATGTGCTAATGAAAGGCAGATTGATGAAGCAAGCATTCTAGTTAGACGAGTAATAAACACGAGGTTGCATTCCCATCAAAGGGCCTTCATTATCTGTCCCCAGAGGCTCTCACATAATTATGGTATGCCATTATTAGGTGTCAATAAATGCCGAAACGATGCAGTGTAGTCTGCATACAGAGAATATGTTCCGTTGAATGTCTGACATGACGCACTAGTTTTTAAGCCTACCCAAGTTTAAAATCCCAAATTGCTGTACTCTTTACAGCTAAGCTATTTATTCTGTAACCCCCATGCGGAAGAATCCCTCCTTTTTTTTTCTAGGATGGAGGGGGAGGGGTGAGGTGGGGATGAATTAGGGAATTCATGGGCTCTTCCCCACCCCTGCCTTGAAGTTAACCAACAGCAGGGCAGCCCCCTCTCTCAGTGCAATAGGAAGAAGAGACCAATTTTTTTTCCAGGTCCCTCCTGAGTAGCCCATCTACCTCTGACCAAATACATCGGACCACAACAGAATTTCTTTAAGAAGAGTCAGGCGGATCTCCAAACAATGGCACGATATCACAAAGGCTAAGGCTAAGGCTAAGGCTTCTCATTTCACTAGGTCACAAATCCTTCCCCTGTACTGCCCAACAAGGGATGTGCCTTCCCCAGGCGAATGTCCCAGGCACCCGTGCTCTCTCCTAAATCTCACTCTCTTCTTTCATTCTCCCTTATTTTCTTGCAGGAGGATTTTTTTTAAGACCTCAATCCAGGCCAACTTCTCTTCTGGGACATCCCTGCTCTCCCTAAGAGTGTGTGTGCATGTGTGTGCGTGCACATGAATATGTCAGGTTGTGCACATGTGTGTGCATACATGAGTATATCAGGGTGTGTGCATGTGTGACCACGTGAGTATATCAGGGTGTGTGCATGTGTGTGCGCACATGGGTATATCAGGATGTGTGCATGTGTGCACGCACATAAGTATATCATGGTGTGTGCATATCTGTGTGCACGCATGGGCATATCAGGGTGTGTGCATGTGTGTATACATGAGTATATCAGGATGTGTTTGTGTGTGCGCACGCGTGTGTGTGCACATGAGTATATAGGGTGTGTGCATGTGTTGGGCAGGTGCTTCCTCCAAGTCTTTTCCCTTGTCTTACAAACTAGTGCCTCGGGCTGTACCAGGAGATTCCTTTTGGCTCAGTGACAGCCTTCTCCTTATGCACGTGCTCAAAACTGAACCCTAGCCCTCTTCTTCAGCTTCTGCCCAGCCGAGCTGAGGCTGATTTCATCCCTAGGAACAAGCAGCTCAGACATCAAGATGAGTACTATATATATATATAAAATACATATATATTTTAACTATAATGGTTAGAAGCTTCTGACCCTTCCCTGGAACTGCTTACAGTCCAAGAGTCAACACAAATTAGATGTTATTTTTATTTCCAGTTGCCTCCTCTCCATTCCCTTCTCCCAATAAAACTGCTTCCTCCGTTCATCTGTGTATAATTATGAGAACCAACTAGAAATAGCAGATCATTCTAAAGGACTGCCCAAATGGAAAAAGTACCCAAGAGAGGCTTGGTACTCTCTTGCTCTAAGCCTCAACCCTTTTTGCCCACTTTTCCAAATTTGAGATGAAGCCTGTGTCACGCTGAAGCATCATTCACAGTGCTGACTTGATGGGTACTGACCTTCTATGTGGCACACACTGTGCTAGCAGCTCATGGGTTCACCCCCATACCTGGAGTAAAAGGGGGGTTCTCGGGAACCCGAGTCCCAATCTCTCAGAAGCCTACTTATCAATGGATGCATTTTTTTAAGGCGTATCACCTCCCTAATTTCTTTTCTGAGCTGTATGATGCCCCAACTCACGCCCATTCCCGCCTACACTGGCTCCCAGCTCGCTCCTGCAAAGTTATGGCTCCTTGGCGACAGTTTTCATATCTCTAATTTTAAAGCAATATTAGTTAAGCAATATCTATGTGTTTCGCTAAGAAGTTTGCTCCCCAAGGGAAGGGACCAAACCAGTCTTGTCCACGACCTTGTCCCAGTGTGGCCCCCAGCTCCTTGCACATGGGTGGGAAGCCGTCAACAAAGCACGTTCTGAGTGAGTAAATAAACTCTGGCTGTGCTGTCTGGTTTCCCCAGCAACCTTACAACCGAGTTTCTTTAAAAACTGCTTTAGGCAGAATCTGGAGGTGCAGAACATTGCAAAACTGGAGCACAGGGTAAATAGATTTCATCGCGGCTCTGGCAATAACTTCAGCAGAAGCTGAGCTTCGAAACAACTGTTGGTTCAATTCGAGATGTTCAGTTCTGTATATAACATGCAGCCTTTTCTCCTAAGATAAGTGTCACTCTAATTCCCCCTCTAAACCTACTGTCAGGAGGCTCCAGGCTATGCAAAGTTAGTTGTCAGTCCTCCTCTATGCAAAAAAAAAAAAAGGGAAAGAGAAAGAAAAAAATAATCAATGCTTGCCTAATAAACAAAAAGGCTCAGGAGAAAAAAATCTGCCTGAGATGGTCCAAGCCACAAGGGTGGAGAGAGCTATTTCTCTTTCTGTTCAAATTCCTGAAGAGTTTAGGTAGTCAGGGAGATTTATGGGAGAAAAAAGGCATACAAGCACGGAGCAGCACTGTACGTTGCATGATGCTCCTGGAATGCAGAAAGAGCACGTCCCTTCCCACTTAGAGTGTCCGTGGCTAGTGCTTGGGCTCGCTGGAGTGGGACTTAGTGGCTCTGCTTGCACGTGACCTGCTCAGACCAGCAAGGATTTGGGATCCCAAAGCCCTTGGACTCCAACACAAGTCAGCTGTGCTGTGAAGGATTTCAGCATTCTCTCTAGGTTCTGAGAGGCTTCTCTGCTCACATAACTGATAAGCTGTCCCATGGAAAGATAATGGAGGCAATGATGTTGATGGCTACTGTTGACAGAGAGCCCAATACGTGTTAGATTGGGGTTGGATATCTTGGAGCTATCATTTGGGCTATTGACAATAGCTCATGAAAAAGGCATTTGGCATCATTACCTATTGCTGTGCAACTAGCCCAAAGCTCAGTGGCTTGAAACAACACTTTATTAAAATTGTGTCTCATGATTATGTGGTTCAGAAGTTTGGGTAGGGGGCGATGAGAGAAGTTCATCTCTCTTTCAGGGTGTCTGGGACCTTCACTGTGATAGCTCTGATGGCTGGGGGCTGGCTGGATGTCTCTTTCCCAAAACAGACTCTCTAGCTGGTTAGCTCAGGCTTCCTCACATCATGGTGGCCTCAGGGTTGGGCGGGCGTTCAGAGCACTTGGTCAAGAGACAGGAAATGGGACATCGGCTCCGACTTCTCAAGGTGAGGAGTGCAAGAGAGTTGGCTGCCATTTTAAATCCACCACATTATTAGTATTCCTATTTTACGGACAAGGGAGTTGACGTTCAAAGAAGCCAAATAACTTACACCTCATAAGAAACTGAGTATGGCTAACTCCAAGTCTTTTATCTTTCCAGTACCTGGCCTGCTTTCTCAACATAGAGACAAGGAGTACAAGAAGGCAAGATCTGATGAAGGACAAACCTAGAACAGAGCAGAGCAAATCATGTTGCCACCTCCTTCCTATACGTTGTGTCACTGAACTGAAGAGGCCATATCCAATATGCAATTGTAAAATCTACACATTCTGTTCAGTTCCAGAGGTTGTTCAAGGTAAAAGAAGAGGAAAAAATACAAGGGAATAAAATCACCAATTTAAATGAGAACTACCTGGCGCAGGGTAGGTTTCTTTCCCCAGAGGATAGAAATATATTTGCATTATGAAATAAGCTGGAATCCAATGGGAGCCCCTTGTTATTATTAGATTTCCTCTTGAGAATGATTTATAAATGAAAACATAGCTTGCTATTTTAGTATTTTGTTTTTCAGGGAAGAAAAACCCCTTACAAAAACACATTGAAAAGGAAAACCTTATCCATTTCAAGCATTTGTTTATTTTCTTATTTGCCAGGCTAAAATCGTCTTCTTTCATCCCCGATTTTGTTGGGGGCTAGAGAGAAGCGACTTTTGTTTTATTTTGTTTTTTAATCCTCTCTTCAAAGCTGGAAGGTCTTTTTTTCATCTATGGGCGGTCCTTCCTTCCTTCCTTCTCCTTGACTGCATTTCTGCAGCCACTCCTTCCTCTGGCAAAAAGCTATGGACATGGGGGTGGGCGGTGGGGGGGGGGGACAGCCCCATGCAGTGGGGGCTAGAAGAAGGCTGCAGGTGAGTGAAAGTGTAGAGTTGAGCCACAAGGTGACCATCTGGGGTGTTTCATTTTGTGGTTAAAGGGGCCAGCTAAATGATTTTAGTAATGAACCTTTTATGCATTTACAAGCACACGTAGCTATGCTTCCATTGCCCTTTTGTATCTCTTTTTTGCATTGTGTCATATTGAACTGTTCTTTTTCAGTCTGCCTCCCTTGCTACCCGACCATCTTGAGAAATAAGGTCCTGTAGCTTTTGCCAGAGTGCACTTTGTGGGCTTTGAAATTTTCACATCCGGATAAATGTTATATCATAGACTATGGTTGCTTTTTTTAAAAAAACTTCTTTAGCCACATCAATTCATTCCTAATTACAAAAGTAGAGGGAAATTGCTTTTTTTTTTTTTGAAATTGCATATTAAGCAAGAGATGCGTTCCAGAAGCATTTCAAAGGTATTTCAAAATTTACGTAACTGAAGACCAAACTTAATAAAGGACAGTGTGTGTTAGTTTACTGGTTAAATGGCTGTTGTGTCTCTCACTCCTCCTCTTCACCTTCACTGGCTGCTTTGTTGTCCCCCGAAATATGCTTCGCAAGCTTGCTGTTATTTTTTGTTAGGGACCCTCTTTGTCTAGATGTCCTCATGGCTCATTCCAACCCTTGCTTCAGGGAAAGTTACGATCTTGTGCTAGGCAACGGTTTCTTAGACTTTACATGCAATGCATAACCAACAAAAGAAAAAAATAGTTAAATGGGACTTCATAAAAATAAAAAAATTTGTGCCTCAAAGGACTTTATCATGAAAGTAAAACAATATATATATAGTGGGAGAAAACATTTAGAAACCACATAGCTGATAAACGTTTAATATCCAGAATGTATAGATATATAATATCCTTCAACTTAACCACAAAAAGAGAAATGACCCAAGTTAAATATGGGCAAAAGACTTGAACAGATATGTCTCCTAAGAAGACATACAAATGGCCAGAAAACAAGCTCAATTTCATTAGCCATCAGGGAAATGCAGCTCAAAACCATAATGACTTACCATTTCATACCCACTAAAATGGCTACTATAAAAAAAATTGGAAATTACAAGTGCTGGAGAGGATGTGGAGAAATAGGAACACTCATTCGTTGCTGCTGGGAATGTAAAATGGCGCAGCTGCTGTGGAAGACAATTTGGCAGTTCTTTAGAAGGTTGAGTGTTGAATTACCGTATCATCTGGCAATCCTGCTACTAGGTATATACCCCAAAGAATTGAAAGCCGGGACTCAAAACAGATATTTTACACCAATGTTCACAGCAGCACTATTTACAATTATCAAAACCTGATCGCACACCAAGTGCCTGTCAACTGATGAATGGTTAAATTAAGTGTTGTATATATATTTAGAATATTATCAGCCATAAAAAGGAATGAAATGCTGATACATGTGTGATGGTTTGGAAGTTTTAATTGACCAGAAAAGATCATGTACTTAAAGCTAATCCATTCCTGTGAGTGTGGACCTCTTGCGGGTGGGAACTTTTGATTAGGTTATTTCAGCTGAAGGGTGTCCCAGGTAGGTTTTAATCCTCTTACTGGAGTCCTTTATAAGAGGATAAAAAACAGAAAAGCTGAGAGAGAAAAAGACACAGATGCTGAGAGAGAAAGCCACAGATACAGAAGCCAGGAGCTGGAAGCAACAAAACCCAGAAGAGAAGGGAGACACCAGCAGATGCCATGTGCCTTGCTATGAAACAGAGGAGTCCAAGTATTGTCTGATGATGCCTTGATTTGGACAATTTTCACGGCCTCAGAACTGTAAACTTGTAAGCTCATATAAATCTCCGTTGTTAAAAGCCAGTCCATTTCTGGTAAATTGCATTTCAGCAACTTTAGCAAACTAAAGCATGTGACAACATGGATGAGCCTTGAATGTTAAATGAAATAAGCCAGACACAAAAGGACCAACGCTGTATGATCTCACAGATGTGAAATAATCAGGAATAAGCAAAATCATCGAGTCAGAATCTAGAATGTAGGTTACCAGGGGATGAAGAGGGAATAGAGAATGGAAAGTGAAGGCTTAAAATGCACAGAATTTCCACTAGAATGATGGAAATGTTTTAGTAATAATGGTGGTGATGGTAGCATGATGTTGCGAACACAGTTAACTTCACCAAAATACCTATCTGAATGATCTGAATGTGGTTAAAAGGGAAAATGTAGGTTGTATGTCTCGTAATAAAATAGAATTTTTTAAAAATCCATGAAAAACTCCAAGAAAAATAAATAAATAAAAGTATGTTTTAAAATAATAAAAAAATAAAAATCCATGTAACTACACTACACAGGCAGTGAACTCTAAGGTAAACCAGGGGCTATAATTGCAGGGTTTTAAAAATGGGCTTTCATCAATTGTAACAAATGTACTACACCAATGCGAGGTGTTAAGAATGGGGTGGTATATGGGAATCCCTTGTTCTATGAGTGATTGATCTGTAAAGCCACAATTTCTTAATTAAATTAAATTAAATTAGTAGTAGAAACCAGTCGCCATCTGCTTTGGGGAGGTGACGTGGCCCCCTCACCCTGCCTGTCCCCCTTCCCTGCTATGCTTTCATCAGAGCCCTGAGCCCATCTAGCGTTCGGTATGTGTTCATGTAGCTTCTTTCCTGCTTGTCTCCCACTGCCCCCCACCCCCCCGTGAGGATGTCAGCTCCACTGACGGCAGTTTTGTCTGCAAGGTCACAGCTACAGTCCCAGATCTACTACGCCTGGCCCGGAAAAGCCACTTTACGCACGCTTTTTGAATGAACATCATACACACAATTTACAGCCCTTTCTGACAGCATCAAATCATGCAATATCTGAGGGACTTTCAATGTGAAGGATACACAGAATTTCAGAATTTGCCCTAATAAAGTTAGGTTTTCTTAATATTTTATGTTGTATCCTCTCAAAAATGCACAATTCACATGTGTGCACAATGCAGCCACATGAATAGATTCTCCTGGTAAGGAAATTAAATCATTACACTTAGAGCTAGAGTCCCACTCACGGGACTATCTATAGGATATCCTTTTAAGAAGAGAATCTTTATGGATGGAAGGGAGTTGTCTGCAGGGAGCCCAGTAAAATAGCAAAGGGCCCCATTAAGCCAATTCAGTAAATTTGGTCTATCTTTTATTCATAGATAACTAAAATAAAGACAGTTCTACACCTTTCTCTTTCATCTCAAAAATAATATTCATCAAAACAGTTGGTTAAAATGGATGTAAGATCGTTTTTTAAACACTTTCAGTGCTTTAGATCCTTCCAGCTATACTGCATCCTTGGATAATGCTGTTAAACTTTGCAAACAAAATAGCGAGGATGACCACTTTTGTGTGGAAAGTTCAGTTATGAAGACGAAATGTTGCCAGAATTTGACTATGCAATCCAAAATCGCAATTATTTTGTTTGGAAACCTTAGGTTTGTAACAGCATGTGCAGGTGCTGCCACCTGGTGCTCACTGAGGAGAAACACAGCCCATGAGCAAAGACACTGAACACAAGAAAGTACGTTTTAGTTGCAAATGAACTGGGAAGCCAGCTTTCTCAGCACAAAAAGCTTAGTACCTATGGAAGATTACCTATCTCCGCCACTTGACGACTCACTTCAGTCAGACTAACAAACTCCCAACTGTAGTGTTTCAATTATTGGTCAGATTTCAAATGAGTAACAGGTGTAACCAAGTGCATTATCTTTTTTTATTTCTTTAAAAATATTTTAAAAATCAGCCACTGACCTGTGCCATTAAGTGGGAGTATCATGTGAGTTGCTATTAAACTATCATAAAACAGAGCCTATTTTTCTGCCCATTGCAGTGGGTCAAGATAGATTTTAGAATCAGAGTGTTCTGACTTCGAGTCTCCACCTTCCCATTTGCAGGCTGTGTGAGGTTGGGGAAGTTGCTTAGCTTCTCTGAGCTTTGGTCCCCTCATATGTAAAATGGGATAATAATAATAATAGCACTTTTAAGTTAGTACATGTATTAGTTAGGGTTCTCTAGAGAAACAGAATCAGCAGGAGATATCTGTAAATATAAGATTTACAAAAGTGTCTCATGCAACCATGGGAATGTAAGAATCCAAGGTCAGTAGGGCAGGCCGTAAGCTGGCAGCTGCAATGAAGGTCTTCAATGAACTCTCAGGAGAGGCTGGCTGGCTGACACAGAAAGAGCAATTGTGGTGAATAGATTATGCATCACTCATTGCAGAAGACACTCCCCTTAGCTGATTGTAAATGCAGTCAGCTGTGGATGCAGCCAGCGTGGTCATGATTTAAGTCCATGAAATGTCCTCATAGCAACAGACAGGCCAGAGCCTGACCAGACAACCAGGCACCACCACCTGGTCAAGTTGACACATGAACCTGACCATCACAGTACATATAAAACACTTGGCGAGTTTAGGGCAAATGGTAATTGCATGGTAACTGTTACCTGGGTCCCTGGGTCTGAGTTGGGGGTCTTAGCTGTTGGCCTCCCTTCAGGGGCATGGAGGGAAGTTAAGCTCCAGGTGTTGCGTTGCTGCCACTCCCTGCACCATCATCACCTACTTCCTCTCCATTCGAGGCCAGAGCAGCGCTATGGAGCGGTCGCCTTCAAGGTTGGTTTAGGGTCAGGCTGGCCTCAGAGGCCATGGGCCGGGTTCAGGGGACCAGCACACGTGGTGGGGCTCACCTCGGTCTTTCTCCCTTTTCACACACACTCTGTCTCTTGTCACATTTTCCTCTTTTTTTTTTCTTTTGCGTGGGCAGGCCCCGGGAATCGAACCCGGGTCTCCAGCATGGCAGGCGAGAACTCTGCCTGCTGAGCCACCGTGGCCCGCCCTGTCTCTTGCCTCTTGAAATTCATTTGAGAATAGGAAGAGCTTAAAAATGATTCTGCAAAGATCAAAGCAGGAAAGACCAAGGGAAGTGTGGAGAAGGCCTGGGAAATCATAGGAGATGACAAGCCAAGGGAATCTCCTCAAAGGAAAGCCCAGCCCAGGCTCCCGAGGAAACATTCTTCCGAACGCCCTACTCCTCTTTCTCATAGCGATCTTCTAACTAAAGGATTTCACGTAAGCACTAACTGAGTTCAGGCACAGGCAGGGCACTATACTGTGTTCTGAAGACAGAAAGAAGAAAAAGACACAGGCCCAAATCTCACAATGTAGTGGGGAAGCAGACATGGATGCAACCGTAATACAAGGTGCAAAATAAACACTATCAGGGGATATAACGTGGTATTACAGGAGCATGTATAAGGGAGCAATTCACCGATTTACTCAGCAGCTCTGTATTGTGTGCCTGCTATGTGAGAAGCGTTGTTGCAAATATTTGGAAGGCGTCAGTGGACAAAGTGTACAGAGACAATTGGAAGTTTAAATTCTAGTGTGGAGAAGTGGGTGCAAGGGTAGATCAGTGGTAGAATCTGGGTTCGATTCCCGGTCCATGCACTTCCCCCCCAAAAAACAGGCAAAACAAACCAAAAACAAATAAATAAATAAAAAAATTTTCAACAAATGATGCTGCAATAATGGAATACTCATATGGAAAAATAATGAAATGTGACCCCGCCATGTAGCATCCAAAAAATAATTCTAGTGAGAAGAGTCAGACAATAATTTTAAAAACTCAGTCAAACGGTGGCAAGTACTATGTGGAAAAAAAGGAGAGCAAAATGAGAAACTGAAAGCATAGAGGACTGAGAGGGAGCAGGGTGCAGGCATGAAATAAAGGAGGCCTTCTGGAGAAGGTACATTTTGAGCAGAGGCTTGAAGAAGGTGAGGAATTAGCTAAGATGCTCTCACGGGAAAGCGCGCTCCAGGTAGAGGGAAAGATAGACAAGGCGCAAAGGGGGTGTGGGAAGTACCAGGGACCCAGTGGCTGGAGTGGAGGGGGACAGGCCAGAGGAAGCGGAGCGGGCTTCTGAGGGCTCAGATCACATGAGGTCTCCTAGCCCATCGTCAGGCCTTTGGCTTTCACTCTGAGAAGAACTGGCAGGCAATGGAAGGTTTTGAGGAGAAGAGTGATACGTTGGAGAAGGGTCTTCTGGCTGCTGCATTGAGGAATAACCTGTTACTACAGGAGCAGAAGCAGGGACCTCTGTCAGAGGTGCTGAGCAGGTGGTCGTGCCTCAGACCACGGGTGGCTGTGGAGAGGGTGACAAGTAGCCAGGTGCTGGATGCCTTTTGGAGGCGGAGTCAGCGGACTTTCCTGATGGAAGGCATGTGGGAGGTGTGAGAAAATGAGGCGTCAAGGATGACCCCAAGGATTGGGCGAAGGAGAAGGATGAAGTTGTCCTCAACCAGCTTGGGTGAGACTGTAGGAGGAACTGGGGGAGCTCAGAAGTCCAGATGTGGACAGGTGTCCACCGAGAAATGACCAACTAAGCTGCCAGGTAACAAAGGCATTTATTTGGGGTCTTAGAATTGCAACTTGGAGAGCACAGAATTCAAGAAACAATCCAAATTGTGTCCCGTCTTCACATTTGCAGGCAAAGGTTTTTGAAATTTCTCTCTCTCTCTTTTTTTTTTTTTAGCATGTGCTGGCTCTGGGAATCAAACACAGGTCTCCCCCACGTCAGACGAGAACTCTACCAATGAGCTAACCTTGCACTGCCCCTGCAGGCAAAGGTTTTCAAAGAAAACGATTAGACAAGTTGTATGTGGTTGGTGGATATCTGGGGTACAATAATTGTCCTTCAGGTTCGGTTGTTAACTGGGTTATTGATCTTGTTTCATGGTGTCCAGAGACCCTTATGGTTTTAAGGACCATGGTTCCTGGAAGGCTCTGGAGACTTTGGCAGTTTGTGACATCTGCTGAGAAGTGCCTGAGTAATCTCCAGCATGACCTCCCAACTCCACTTTAAATCTCTCAGCCACAATAACTCTATTTCGTTTTATTTATTTTTACTTGCAAGATTGTTGGCGTCTCAGTGCAGCCGCTGGGCAGACATTCGGACACATGAATCTGGATCAATAATTCTCCTTATAAATCTAGTAGGGTTTGGGTTCAGTTATAATTCCAAAAGCAAATAGATCATAGTGGCTACTATCTGTTTTATTCCATCCTAACCAAGAACATTTTCCTGAAATCCCACGTTCAAGCAGAGGAAACCGCAAAGTAAGAATAGAATTTGTTCTAAAAGTTCATTCCTAAAGTTTGTTTCTCGTTAGCCCGGAATGCATCTTCCAGAGAGATATTTTTTTGACTCTTGGGTCCCGTCTTAGAAGTGTATCTAATCTAAAAGGTAGCAATATATTTGCAATATATATTTATAGTACACACACATACATATATAAAGAAACATTGCTATGACACCAGTAATCAGACAAGCAAAACAATGACAGAGGAGCTCTTGTGCTTGCCACATGTATGATTTGTGATTTAAAATAATCATAGTTCACCTGCCAATCAAATCCACTTCCCAAGCAATGACAAAGACCTTTTATTTCACCCACCGTTCAGTTGAGTGAGGTGGATCCAAGTATTTTACTTCCTAGGCCAGGGTTGGTTTGATATTGAAAAGACATGGCAAACCCTAGGCTCAAAGAACTCTCCTAGGCTTAAGCTCACAACTGAGAAAGAATTAGACCAACAAGCTCTACTATTTTATGTTTTTGGTAAGCTGTATGGCAGGGGTCACACTTCATTTTTTTTCCATGTGACTATCCCATAACTGCAGCATCATTTGCTGATTTTGTTTTTTTGTTTGTTTTGGGGGAGTGCATGGTTCGGAAATCTAACCCAGGTCTCCTGCATGGCAGGTGAGAATTCTACCACTGAACCACCTTCACACCCACAACATGCTGTATTTTAACCCTCATTCACACTTTGATGAGAATCCCTTTAGTGAGATCCTTGGGAATGTAAGTTTTTCATGAAGCAGAATAAAGAAAAGGAATTTTTAGAACTAGAGGAAAGCGCTGGCTCAGATGGGGTCACGTGGGCATGTGGGGGGTTTTAAATGTTTGAAAAGGGACAGGAGAGGAGGCACGGGATGGCCTGAATGAATGGAAGGAAACCAGAAGAGAGTGTGAAGGCACAAAGGAAATCTTTGCTTAGGTTCTGGGCACAGCTGCTGTAATGCCAACCATTATTTTCACGGGTTGCCAATGCCCCAGTTATGGTATCCGGTCTAGTTTGTAAAGACACACATCTCACTCATTCCTCATTCAGTCTTTGATCTCCAGTTTCTGCTCATCCAGGCAGCTTCCCAATTTAAATTCTCATTCAACCACTACTCCAATCGTATTGTAGGAAGGGAAGAGGAAAAGGAAGAAAGGGGGGTGATCTGTGTCATCTCTTTAGTGCCCCCACTCTCCCTGCTTTGACCCCCCTTTTTTTGTCAGTGTGAGTTGCACTTAAGCCACTTCCCTCCTCAAAGATATTTTGGAACATAGAAGCCTCAGATGCCAAGAAGCTTTTTATGAATGACTTTCTTTGTCTTTTGCATTCTTTGCTGGTGCAAAGTTTAGTATCTGCGCCCCTTTATTACAGGACAAAGGCTGTGGATTCTTTTGCTCAACATGCTTAATAACTAATTCCTGGACACCAGGGTTTCCAAGAGAGAAAGAGTTGATTACAAAAGCACGTAGTAGCCCAAAATCTTTCGGCCCCAAATCTATCTCTCTGAACTGCAGTAATTCTGATAGTTTTATTAGTGAAAAAGATAGGCAGGGCTTAGCATAGTGACCGCAGTGGGTCCAGATGATTTAATTAGAGGTGGTCTGATGATTGAGCATGCGCAGGTTGATTACACGCTTAGTCACGGAATGTACGTAAGAAAGTGGTGGAATGAGATAATGTGACTTGTAGGTTAAAGTCTAAGCCACTGCCCATGTCAGGAGGGTTCACTTTTGTTAGGTCCAGTCTTGGTTATTAAGATAACTTTGACGGGGGGCCACGATGGCTCAATAGGCAGAGTTCTCGCCTGCCATTCCAGAGACCCCAGTTCGATTCCCAGTGCCTGCCCATGCAAGAAAAAAAGACTTTGGACTTGGGATTGGGATGGGTTATTCTGGGCTGATCCAAGACCTTTTTTCATTAACAAACACAGAGTCTGTCTTAAGTGATTGCAAGACTCTAAAGTTCAAAAACTGGAGAAATGGGTACAAATGAAGGTTAGTCACAAGGTTTTTTTTAATCACTAGGGCAGAAAATAAGGGCTATACAACCATTATCAGCGATAAAGGCAGCTGGATGACAATTCAGAGAGCTCAGGTATTTCCTTCTGTCTACTCCAATATACCAGAAAGCAAAAGAGAATATCTGCATAATGATTCAGCAATCAAAATCATCCCTGATATCCAGATTTCTCGGTTACACTTTGTCTTTTGCTGATACTAACATAAAGCTAGTTTGGCATCTGCGTCCCCTCACAGACCACATATTCCAGAAGGCCAGGCATTACGCTCTGCTCAACAATTGTGTTTTGATGCTTAGGACCCTGCCAAGCTGTGAATGATTGGAAATAGGAGGGGGCTATAGACTTGTAGTTTAATTGTCTTAGCAAAACCTCTGGGCACTTTCAATGGTTTTACAGCTGGATGGGACTGCATAAGTCTAATTTCACTTAAAAATGTAAGGCTTTCTGGTTTCGTAAAACAGGCACTGGCAACAGTCACTCAGTGTTACAGAAATCACAGCCTCAATATTTTACAGCACTTTTGTTTCCCTACCTCTTGAATCTGGACTGGCTTGTGATATGCTTTGACACATAAAGTGTGGCAGAAGTGACGGCGGCTGAGCCCAGGCTTTCCAAGGCCTGTAGCTTCTGCTTTCAGCCTCTTGGAATTCTATTGCCTTAGAATAAGAAAGCCCAGGTAAGATTGGCGGGCCACGGTGGCTCAGCAGGTAAGAGCGCTTGCCTGCCATGCCCGAGGACCTGGGTTCAACTACTGGACCTGGGTTCGATTCCCGGTGCCTGCCCATGTAAAAAAAAAAAAAAAAGAAAGCCTAGGTAAGACCAATGATGAAAGTGCTCATGCAGGATGGCATCTAAATTCAGAAAACTAAATTAGTGGGTAAAAATAGATAAGAGGTCCAAGGTCAGTTCACCCACTGTCAAAGGAGAAGAGGCAGACTATTTGGGGACAAAGGAGGTAGATTGTTAGACATGGTCCTGAGGCCAAATGAAGATCTCTTCTGATCACCTCAGAAGATCATTTTCTACAAAACAGGAAGAGAGAGTTGGCAGACAAGCAGGGATCGTGTTGGGAATTTTGAGAAGAAAGGTGTGGAAAAGCTATCAGAGTGAAAGGATGAGTGACTTAACCAGCCAGCCCAAGGGGCTGCTCAAAGTTTATGATAATTAAAATGAGCGATGTTAGCATGCTTGCTTGTTTTTACCCAGCCACATTCATTAGCTAAAAGGCAGTTCCAGGCTAAGAGAAAGGGCTGGGAGTTCCCCTGCTAGGAGAAAGAAGGAGAGTGGGCCAGGAAAGGTGAGGGTATAGGTAAGTGTAACTGAGAAGTCAGGATTAAAGGGAGGATTATGGTTACTGAGTTATTATATAGATACTACTTTTTATTTTCTGGTATATTAGACAGAGGGAACTACCTGAAATCCAGCTGTTTTGATCTCTGATAGTGATTGTATAGCCTTTATCTTGTGCCCTTGTGATTGTAAAAACCTTGTGACTTAATCTTTACTTGTACCACACATCCAGTTTTTCAAATTTAGGATCTTGTGCTCACTAAAGACAGCCCGTAATGTTTCTTAATGAGGGGTCAGCCCAGAACTAACCCACCCCAAGTCCAAAGATACCTTGATAACTGAGACTGGATCTAAATACAATGGGAGCACCTGACATGCGCAGTGTGACTAAACATGTAATAGACTTTAACCTGTACATTGCCTATATCTCATAATAATACTAAAAATCATGCCTATCAGCATGTTAAGGTCGCCACTTCTTACATGCGCTCTGTGACTAAACATGTAATAAATCTGCGCATGCCCCAAAATTAGATCACTTCTAATGACATCATCTGGATTTATTGTGGCCATTATCCTAAACCCTATCTATCTTTTAATGTCATAAAACTATCCGAATGTATGCAGTTCAGGGAGTTGGATTTTGGGAATGATAGGCTATGTGATCTCTTGCTTTGCACTCAGCAATAAATTCTTTCTCTCTTTGAACCCCCAGTGCCTCAGGAATTGGTCATTTGAGTGCACAGACAATAGAATCCATAAACCTTTTGTCTGGTAGCATAACGGAGTGGCCAAAATGTTGGATTACGAAATCTACACGGGTAAGGAGGGTCGTGTAAATAAGTGCAGCAGTGACTTTTTAAATATAATCTTAAAACTGTAAGCAAACTGGAAATTGTAAATAGTAGCCTTTAAATGTAACCTCAAAACAGTCTTTAAAGGTAACTTTAAAGCAGCAAGCAAGCTGTGAATGTGTGCCTAGTCTCATGAAGTAGCAATATGTAAATGTCAAGTCTACACCCAGATGTGACTAAGCTTCTATCTATCACCCCAGACCTGGGGGCACTCAGGTGTCACAGATGATGTAAATGCTAAAGGAAGTAGGAGTAACTGAGAATAAAATAAAACGACTGAAGTTCTCCAAACCTCTGTTGTATGTTACCCAATATAAATACTTTTGTCTCTAACGCTGGAGAAGCCAATTGAAAAACCGCGACGGTAGACAGATTTGGGAAAACCACCCTGTTCTGCTATTGTAAACAACCCTTTCCTCCCTCTCCTCGTTCCGCGGGACTTCGCTGGCCGTGCCTAACTTGGAACCAGATTTGGAGGTGCCCCATTTACACAAGAGCAGAGGCACAGGAAAAAGGGGAGAGTTTCTCTGGAGACGAGGGAGTAAACTGGGATGACAGGGGAGGGTGGCTGCTTGCAATTGTCACCAGGGAGTGCATACAGTTATTAGTAAGTAATTAGTAATTAGAACTTGCTCCTGGGAATGGATGGCTGATCTGGAGCTGGCAAGGTTTTCGGAGGCAAGAAACTAAGAGCCTGTCTAGGTATTGCAAGAATCATCGCATGGACTTTAATGTCACCGTGCATAAAAGCTAACAGAGAACTGATCCAACGATACGACTGGCAACTATTCCTATTAGGCAGCTGCAATCCACTCCAACTCCCGAACTTCCCATCCCGAGCACTTATCACAGTTTGTAAACCTGGAGGGATTCTGAGCCATCAGGGCTTAGAGGGTGTTTTACTCCGCACTGCGCACCTGGGCCAGCACACAGACAGATCATCGGTCAAAAGGCAGAGCGAATGCAGGAGCACTACCCCCGCTGCGCTGCAAAGAGCCCTGCACGCACGAAATCAAGGACCAGGCCAGCTAACGCTGCAAGGGAGCTCCAGCTGCTCTCACCGGGGTGAGAAGGCAAGCCCCACGAGGGCAGGGACGCATCTCTGCTGCACTCCCGCGAGGTCTCCGGCGCCTACACCACCGCCTGGTCAACTTCTGTGGGGTGAACCCCAAAAGCCCACTTACTCCGGGACCCCGGCGGGAGCCACCGCCGCCGCACCTGCACGCGACACCGTCTGCTCGGCAGCAGGGCCTCAGTGCGGCGGCGCGTCGCATCCGCACGCCGCGCCGGCGCAGAAGCCAATTGAGCCCTCCGCGCCCCCGTAGCCCGCTGGGCGCTGCGCGGCCCCGCCTCCCGCACGCTCGCTCGGTCGCGAGCGTCAGCTGTCGCTCTGTGGAGATGGCCGCGCAAAAGATAAACGAGGGGCTGGAGCATCTGGCCAAGGCCGAGAAATAGTGAGTGAGAGACTCCAGAGCGGCGCCGGGGCCGGTCGGGCCTTAGTCGGGGCTGAGAGGCGAGTGGAGCGGTGCTGCGGCCCCCGGAGAGCCCCTGCGCGGGGTCCCTGCAGCTGGGGAGTGCGGGTCGTCCGCCCTCCTCGTCGGGCGTCGGGTCGGGGAGAGGCCTCCAGCGTTGCCTCCTTGCCCTGGCCCGGCTGCTTTTCCTTGAAAAGGTCGCCTTGACCCCGGCACCCTAGACGCGATGAGTAGTTGCGTTGGGGGCGGACCTCGGCATCGCGGGAGGCTGAAGCAGCACCCCCGGCCTCGACCCACTAGGTCACTAGGTGCCAGTGGCCCCTCCGGCCCCGTGTGTGACAACCGAGGAATGCCCCTGGGGGGACAGGCTCGCCCAGCGCCTGGGGGGAGGACTGCAGATTCACCCTGAAGCTCCGCGGCGAGCCCTTGGTATTGCCCACCTCGCTGCACCGGGAGCTTGTCATTTCCTACCTGGCCTCCTTCATCCTTTCGTGTGTTCCGCCGGCTTCTGGTAGGCGCCCAGGAAATACTTGTCAAACTGAACCGATTCTCCTTAGTTATTCCTTTGAACCAACCTGTTTCTCCCCACCCTTCGGGGAATTTAGGCGCGCATCGCTCCCGCGGGTTTGGGGTTGGCAGTTAGGGATGATGAAAGTCTGCCCTGGGCTCTCTGCTGGCCCCTTCCCGTAGACCCTGACATCTTCGCGCGGGTTCCCGAGTAGGTGTTCTCAGCAGGTGAGGGCCCTCGGTGCAGCGGGTTCCCGAGTAGGTGTTCTCAGCAGGTGAGGTGCCGGGGCCCTCGGTGCAGCGGGTTCCCGAGTAGGTGTTCTCAGCAGGTGAGGTGCCGGGGCCCTCGGTGCAGCGGGTTCCCGAGTAGGTGTTCTCAGCAGGTGAGGTGCCGGGGCCCTCGGTGCAGCGGGTTCCCGAGTAGGTGTTCTCAGCAGGTGAGGTGCCGGGGCCCTCGGTGCAGCGGGTTTCCGAGTAGGTGTTCTCAGCAGGTGAGGTGCCGGGGCCCTCGGTGCAGCGGGTTTCCGAGTAGGTGTTCTCAGCAGGTGAGGTGCCCGGGCCTCGGTGCAGCGGGTTTCCGAGTAGGTGTTCTCAGCAGATGAGGTGCTGGGGCCCTCGGTGCAGCGGGTTTCCGAGTAGGTGTTCTCAGCAGGTGAGGTGCCCGGGCCTCGGTGCAGCGGGTTTCCGAGTAGGTGTTCTCAGCAGATGAGGTGCTGGGGCCCTCGGTGCAGCGGGTTCCCGAGTAGGTGTTCTCAGCAGGTGTCGGGCCCTCGGTGCAGCGGGTTCCCGAGTAGGTGTTCTCAGCAGGTGAGGGGCCTCGGTGCAGCGGGTTCCCGAGTAGGTGTTCTCAGCAGGTGAGGTGTCGGGCCCTCGGTGCAGCGGGTTCCCGAGTAGGTGTTCTCAGCAGGTGAGGTGCCGGGGCCCTCGGTGCAGCGGGTTTCCGAGTAGGTGTTTTCAGCAGGTGAGGTGCCGGGGCCCTCGGTGCAGCGGGTTTCCGAGTAGGTGTTCTCAGCAGGTGAGGTGCCCGGGCCTCGGTGCAGCGGGTTTCCGAGTAGGTGTTCTCAGCAGATGAGGTGCTGGGGCCCTCGGTGCAGCGGGTTTCCGAGTAGGTGTTCTCAGCAGGTGAGGTGCCCGGGCCTCGGTGCAGCGGGTTTCCGAGTAGGTGTTCTCAGCAGATGAGGTGCTGGGGCCCTCGGTGCAGCGGGTTCCCGAGTAGGTGTTCTCAGCAGGTGTCGGGCCCTCGGTGCAGCGGGTTCCCGAGTAGGTGTTCTCAGCAGGTGAGGGGCCTCGGTGCAGCGGGTTCCCGAGTAGGTGTTCTCAGCAGGTGAGGTGTCGGGCCCTCGGTGCAGCGGGTTCCCGAGTAGGTGTTCTCAGCAGGTGAGGTGCCGGGGCCCTCGGTGCAGCGGGTTTCCGAGTAGGTGTTTTCAGCAGGTGAGGTGCCGGGGCCCTCGGTGCAGCGGGTTTCCGAGTAGGTGTTCTCAGCAGGTGAGGTGCCGGGGCCCTCGGTGCAGCGGGTTCCCGAGTAGGTGTTCTCAGCAGGTGAGGGGCCTCGGTGCAGCGGGTTCCCGAGTAGGTGTTCTCAGCAGGTGAGGGGCCTCGGTGCAGCGGGTTCCCGAGTAGGTGTTCTCAGCAGGTGAGGTGCCGGGGCCTCGGTGCAGCGGGTTCCCGAGTAGGTGTTCTCAGCAGGTGAGGGGCCTCGGTGCAGCGGGTTCCCGAGTAGGTGTTTTCAGCAGGTGAGGTGCCGGGGCCTCGGTGCAGCGGGTTCCCGAGTAGGTGTTCTCAGCAGGTGAGGTGTCGGGCCTCGGTGCAGCGGGTTCCCGAGTAGGTGTTCTCAGCAGGTGAGGTGTCGGGCCTCGGTGCAGCGGGTTCCCGAGTAGGTGTTCTCAGCAGGTGAGGTGTCGGGCCTCGGTGCAGCGGGTTCCCGAGTAGGTGTTCTCAGCAGGTGAGGTGCCGGGGCCCTCGGTGCAGCGGGTTTCCGAGTAGGTGTTCTCAGCAGGTGAGGTGCCGGGGCCCTCGGTGCAGCGGGTTCCCGAGTAGGTGTTCTCAGCAGGTGAGGTGCCGGGGCCTCGGTGCAGCGGGTTCCCGAGTAGGTGTTCTCAGCAGGTGAGGTGTCGGGCCCTCGGTGCAGCGGGTTCCCGAGTAGGTGTTTTCAGCAGGTGAGGTGCCGGGGCCTCGGTGCAGCGGGTTCCCGAGTAGGTGTTCTCAGCAGGTGAGGGGCCTCGGTGCAGCGGGTTCCCGAGTAGGTGTTCTCAGCAGGTGAGGTGCCGGGGCCTCGGTGCAGCGGGTTCCCGAGTAGGTGTTCTCAGCAGGTGAGGTGTCGGGCCCTCGGTGCAGCGGGTTCCCGAGTAGGTGTTCTCAGCAGGTGAGGTGTCGGGCCCTCGGTGCAGCGGGTTCCCGAGTAGGTGTTCTCAGCAGGTGAGGTGCCGGGGCCTCGGTGCAGCGGGTTCCCGAGTAGGTGTTCTCAGCAGGTGAGGTGTCGGGCCCTCGGTGCAGCGGGTTCCCGAGTAGGTGTTCTCAGCAGGTGAGGTGTCGGGCCCTCGGTGCAGCGGGTTCCCGAGTAGGTGTTCTCAGCAGGTGAGGTGCCGGGGCTCTCGGTGCAGACGCTGCCCGGCACCACCGCATTTCCTAGTGGAAGCAAGTGCAAAAGTACAGTTAGAGGAGTGTGTTAGGGATCATAGCAAGATGTGTTAAATGTGCTTTGGTAACACGGAAGGAGGAGTTTATTCTGCCCGGGGAAATTTAGGAAAGGTTTCACAGAGGTGACTTCCGAGCTGGTCCGAAAAACCCGTAAGTGTTTTAGATGGAGGGACATCCTGTGAGGATACTCTATACACAGGTTGCAGTGTGCTCTCAACCTAAATATTGGGATCTAAAATATTATGTTAATATACAAAATGTCATGAGAGCTTTGGGATGGGGTAGAGGGTTAGAATTTCGTTTTGTATATTTCCTTTGTAGACATATACTGCGATTTAAGGATTCTATTTGTCTGGGCGATTAAATTCTTGATAAGCCTTACAAATTGCTTACAAATTTGGATTTTGTAATATTAGATTTAATTAGCAAAAAATGTTACTTAAAAGTTAGGGCGCCTGGGCAGTTCACAGAGCTGTCACAAAATGAAAGGTGCAATTTCGAGGGCTCTCACGGAGTCCCCATCTCTGAATTAGTTCCTCCCGTGATGCCTTTGACACTAACAGGGTTGTATGTAATCAGACTTTGATTAATTGAATTGAAGTTTATAATTTAAGATATGTTTGTTCAGCAGTTTTTAGGCATACCCAAGTTAGAGAGTCATTAAGGTAGATTAAATCTTAAGCCTGAAATTTGTATTAAAATAAGGAAAGAAATAGGGCAGGTAAGATAAGGACTCTGAATGGGTTGTCCTTTGACTATCTAAGAAGCTTTGGTGTCTCTTGGTTATCAGAACACCTCTTTCTGTCTTTCCTTCCTTTTCACTAGTTTTCAGCCACTTTTGCTGCATCTGTTGTTCCTCTGAATGTTTGTACTACTTAGTTTTTCTGTCTTCTTGGTAACCCAGCCTGTGCCCATGGTAGAACGCTAACTCCCCAACTTCGATCTCTCCTCTGAGCTCCTCTTGTGAATTCACCTGCCTGCTCTATGCCCTGCTTTAGAGGGTCTCCGTCTTTAATGCGCATCAGGGCTTGTTAAAGAGTGCTGGGTCCTCGCCCAGAGCTTCTGCTTCAGCAGGTAGGGAGTGGGGCCCAACATTTCCCAGGTGGTACTGCTGGGAAATGATGCTGATGCTGGAGCCACATGTTGAGAGAGTCACTGTTCTACTTGGATATTGCACATATATTTCAAGAGGAGGAAAGCCATTTCTGTGACAGGGAGCAGGAAAGTGGTGAAGTTGTACTTAATTATAAATAATTCTCAGTGGATGTGGGCTAGATGGGGAGTGTGTGCCTGATGGCTGCTGCTGCATCTTCTTTTTTTCTTTTTTAAATAAAATACAAGGCCATTTCAAGCATGATTCTGACTTATAAATGTAGTTGGCAGCTTATAGTAAGTGTGTCTTTCTTTAATTTTAGCCTGAAAACTGGTTTTTTAAAATGGAAGCCAGATTATGACAGTGCTGCTTCTGAATATGGAAAAGCAGGTATGTCTGACCAAATCCCTGTCACTTCAGTGTATAATCTTAAAATTGTAAGTCTAGTAATTTAACTTCATCTCAGCATAATACCTATTCTTAATGCTTCCTATGAGGTTGTAATAGTAAAAACAAAAAAATTGCATGAACCCTTGCATTGTTTCCACTTGTTTTCAGGTGTATGGAGGGCTGAGCTGGGGGTCCTGTTATGTCTTTCTTGACAGCAGATGTAGGGTAGGGGCAGTGGTGTACACATGTGGGCTTTTAATGTTTCATGTGTGTGTATGTCTATCAGTGTCTTAGTGTTTCTTGAACTCCAGTCAGTTGCATACTACTTCAATGAGTTTTGCCAAATTCTATTATTCTTCCTATTGTTGAATAAACATTTTTCTTTAAGTCCACTTTTTTTGTTAGCTTAGGCTCATCTTTGGCAGTATTGTCTGCAAAATCAAGCTTGTTTGCATGTTATTTTTATGAGCCTCACTGAGATACATTGATAAATGTTCATGAAATATTAAACTATATAAATATTTTAATAAATTTAATTGTATATAAGATATAAACAGTCTATAGAGAGGGAATTTACTAAAAAATTGGCATCTTAAATTATGGAATGATAGTTTTTAGCATATCTGCATCATTTTGACTGTAAAACATAACACAATTTTGGAGTACCATGAGCACATTTTACAGTTCTATTTCACCTGTAAGCTTGATCACATTTGTTAGCTTAGCATAGAAATATCTAGGCAGAGTGCTTTGGGTCAAATTTTAGTTTTAATACACCACCAAAGGAAAGAAAAATCAGGTACTTTGAAACTAATCGGTGTAATATAGAGTTTATTTTCTAGGTAATAAATTACAACAAACAAATCTTTTTAACATATATATTGAAACCTTGAGTAAATTCTCTATTGTATTCTGAAGATTGTTTTTATCTTGTACTTAAAGGGGAAATTCTTAAAAATTCAAGTTTTATATGGCTTTTATGGATACCTTGTAAAGACGCTTTTGTAACTGGAGAGCACAATGTTTTACAGTTCTTCTTGATGAGGAAAATATAACACCTTTTTTTTTGCTTCGGAGACCATGAACTGCTTTCAAAAATCAAATATTACAGATCTGATTTTCCCATTAAAGCATCCTTTGTTTATTTTCTTTAAGGGATTATGCAACATACATTTAATTAGTACGGTTTTTAAAAAACAAAATGAAAAAATCCAAGGATGAAAATTGAGTATTTTGTTTCTTTTCATTTTATTAAAAGGAATTTTATGGTTGTGTTTTTAAAAAAATGTTTTCTTAAAGCAGTGTGATTTCTACTGCCCACTTATTTGTAAGCAACCATAGGTAAGTTTCCCAAAAATTTTCAGCTCATATTTTAGGTCAGTCATAATTGATTTGCTCTGATGATGATGCTTGTGTATAACAACTAGCAGTATACTTTAGCTTTGAACAGTGAGGTGGCTTTTTTTACAGATACCTAAACGTTGTAAACGCTTGTTTCTTTTGTCTTTTTTTTTTTTAATGCATCATTAAATTTTTAGACGTTTGTTTAAAGATTGTTACAACAAGAAGGGTTCATTAAAAAATATTTAATGTGTTTATTGGTTTTCAGTTTCTAAGTTATTCAAGAGATAGAATCAACTGTAACTAATTCAAAACACTTTTTATTATTAAATGTATAATAAATGTATTTTTATTATTAAATGTAAAGTAAGCTATTGTCTGTTGTGGCCCAAAGAACCTACCTGTTATTTTGCAAGTATTGGTTTAGCTGATGCTTTCTTAGTTTCTTAAATCGTAGATATCAGTGTTAGACTTCTTGATTTTGAGTGGAGGTTGCACTGATATGTTGCCAAAAGTAAATAACTTCAAAAAAAAAGGGGATTTTTGGAAATACTTCTAAATTATTCTTAGTCAGGAATTATAATATTGCTTCACTAATTATAATAGAGATACCACACTACTGCAAAATGTTAATAATAGGGAAAACTGTGTGTAAAGGGGTTATAGGAACTGTACTTTCTGCATGATTTTTCTGTAAACCTATTTCTACTAATTTTAAGAAGTAAAACAGTTTCTTTAGGAGAAAGTAGTGTTTTATAGTATATGTGAAACCACCTAAGTATTTGACTGAAATAAGTCTATTTTCTAAAACTCTTCACACTTGATGCATGTTTCAGTAATGATTCATTTGAAGTGTTTTTAATGCTTGAAGTAGAAAGTCTCCTTTTTTGTTGTTTTATTTCAGCTGTTGCTTTTAAAAATGCCAAACAGTTCGAGCAAGCAAAAGATGCCTGCCTGAGAGAAGCTGTTGCACATGAGAATAACAGAGCGTATCTTTTTCAGCTTTAGAAAAAAATTAAATAATTAGATGATTTTGATAGAAACTGTTTTCTCTTGTTATAAAGTTGCTGCATGTGAAATAGAGTGCTTTTAAATTAGAACATGATTAGGAAAGTTTTGCATTTTTAAACTCTGAAGTAGCATTTAGAGTGATATTTGGTTATAAACTCCACATGGGTTTGCAGAGCTCCTTTGCGAGAACAGAGCGACTCTCTTATATCCTTGTTTCTGAGTTTGCTTGATGACAATTTTATTTGGGATAAAGTGAGGTTAATCTATAGGCAAGTGCTGAAGGATGAAGAAACAGCAGAGATAATTGGAGATGTGTAAACTGGTATAGAAATTTTTTTTTTAATGTAGTCTTTCTTAGGTATTTAAAATAAGATTTATGAGTAATTTAAAACAATTTTCCTGAGATATTTTAAAATCTATTGACTAAAATAAAATTTATTTTTATCTCAGTTGTAAATTATAACAAGGTTATAATTATATGACCTTACATTTTAATTAAACTCTTCAGATTAATGCATAATGGAAAAATCTATGAGGTGTTTTATCAATTTTTTTGGTTAATCATATAGTTTTAGGAGACATTAACAGGCATTAAATTATTTTTTCTCTACCTGTTTGTAGAATTTGTCTTTTGGAACCAACAACTAGGACTGTGATTTAGTTAATGTTTTTAAAATATTAATGCCTAGAAATTTTTTCCTTAATTTTGACTCTATTACATCTATTCAGCCTTTTTCATGCTGCCAAGTAAGTAAATATTCTCCATATTTTCATGTATTTGTGGATGATATATTTTAAATATTGCTGCTTTTCCATATTCAGTAAATTTTTCCTAGATTGTAAATTCATAATTATTTTATATTGATATAAATAGAATAGTCATTTCCATTTCCAGTTTTCACCTGAATAATAGAAACTACCTCACTCCTAACTAAAATATATAGTGTTTAAATTCAGTAAATATTTTTAAGACCATTTTTCTCAGTAGCCTACCATAAAACAAGTAAGTTAGAATCTTTTTATATTTCTTTCTTAATAGTGCCTGTGAAAATGGAGCCGCCAGCTTTTTCCTGCTTTTGTAGAGATTTGTTTTAAAATCTGGCTTGAGGTTTCAAATAGAAGGCCATTTAGATTTTCAGAGCCTTATTTAATTTTGTGTTTGCAAAATGAACTCTCTTCCAACACAAATGTCTGATGTTCCTAAGGAGTTATTGACCACAAAAATAAAAAGAAGAAACAATTTTGTCATATGGTAATACAGACTTTCTGAAAGGCCAATTTTAACTGAGATAACTTTCCTTACCAATAGAAGACAGTTTCTCCCCCCCCTTACTTAAATGTAATCTCATCAGGGAAATTATATTCTCTTCACAGAGCTTATGAACAAGCTGGCATGATGTTGAAGGTCAGTAATTGTGCTGTTTCACAACTTTTTAGTAGGTAAAATGAATTAACTGTTAGACAGTAAAGTAAAATTTATGTTGTGGTTGAAAAGTCTTGCTAAAAGGCAAGAGAAACTGAGTTAAGATTTTTTGTCCTAATCAGTACCCATAGAATACTCTCTGTCTTAAGATTGGGAGATTTTAAAGTGAAATTTAAGAGAATTTATTGGAGAGAAATGGGAAACAACAGCTTCTTGGTACTGTAACCAAGTCAGATGTGTATTGCTAAAAAAAAAAAAAAAAAGCAGCTTCCTACTTTTGAGGACCCATGGACGTCTTAATTTAGTAAAAACTTTAAAGTGTTTACTTTTTACCATCCATGGTTTGTAGAAAGAAGAGAATTTTGAAAGAATTTGAGAATTTGAAAGAAAGAATACTGAATTTGTTTTACAAATACCCATTGGCAGTGAAAAGAACCATAAATCTTCCCACGTTAACTTTGAGTTTTGAATGGAGTATTTTGGCTAACGTGCTAGTGCCACTTTTAATGTTTCTGGTTCTAAAAAGTAGGTTGAGAAATAGTACCCTATTGTGCTGAGGACAAACATAGTACTGTACAACACTGACTAGAAAAGTATGCCAAGGAACAATTGAAGTAGAAAACCTTCCTTTGCATTTGTACATTTGTTCTTAAATATTGTAAAAGCTATTTGACTTATTTATTATAAAACTTTGTTTTTAAGAACTTATACTTTAGTAAAGCTTTTGTTTGTTTTTATTTTTAATTTTTATGACTTTTTGTTAATGTACTAATTTTTTAAGTGAATGCATACTCATTGTAGAGCATTTAGAAAGTTCTAGAAAGATTAAAGGTTACTATTATTATTTACATGTTTTCCCCCTCCTAGCCTTTCTTCTATGCATATACATTTTCTTATACCTAACAGAGATTATATTCTATACACAGTATTGTATCTTGCTGTTTACACTTAACTTTGTCATTCAAATTTTTGTAATACCATTTTGAAAAATACTTCCATAATGTGTCTCAAGAGCTTTAAATGTTTTCATCGTCTTTGACACAGGAATTCCAGTTCTGTGAATCTTATCCTAAAGAAATAGCAAATATTTATGCATAAGGATGTTTATTTTTTATCATTGTTTATAAGAAAAATGGCAAATCTCTAAATGCTTAGTAATAAGAAAATGTTTAAGTAAATGATGATGCTTCCTTAATGATAAACTTTTAAATAGCCATTGAAATCAAGCTTTTCTGACTGAAACGTGCAACTGAATTGATACTTGGTGACCCAAGTCAGGTTATCAGCAGCAACTTGAATTTCTTTGTAGCGAACGAATCTGAGATCTGCCTTGGACTTCTCTTAGGTTCTCTTAGGTTACCTCTGTACTAGGAAGCTCCCTTGTGCCTGTTGCCCTGTGTACCTGGTGCCAGTGGGATCAGAGTGTACTGTCTCTGTGCAGCTGCCAGAGCACGGTCAGCCTTACAACGAAGCCAGTGGGTTTATGCTCTGACAGCTGCACGAAGACTTAGTCTTCACTGGAAGTTACTATTATTCAGGCATCGTTTCTGTTTCTTAAAATGTTTAATTTGAGGGTTTGAAAGACACTATTTTGAATGAAGGGGAAATGAACTCAGTGGATTGGGAAAAGACGAAGGAAAATGGTTTCCTGGTCTTGTACTGAAATCAGACACCTTTGGACTACCCTGGGCCACACTGGGAATCATGCTGCTTAAGTCACATGAATTCTGTGGGCTAGAATTTCTGCTAATCTGACTCCCAGACCTTCACATTCGTCCTCTAGAAAGGCTCAGGAGTGACACTTTGCAGATGGAGGCGGACAGGGACCTGTATGTAGGGAAGCCGTAAATCAGCCTCTGGTTCTGTCATTTTCCCACTCTTGTGAGTTCAAATCCTGTTCGTTCTAGAGGAAAAATGAGGTCATCAAGGCCCACATCCCACTGAAAATAGGCACTTTTAAACTTTTTGCTTTGTGATTCTGCCGTTTTAGGAGAATACAGTGAGTAGTGTAACTTGTAAAAAGGTAGCCAACCACTTCTTTATGGAGAGATATCAGTGAGTGGGGTTATGCCTCTGCTGTTTATAATCATGTTTGATTTGGTGCAAAAGGGGAAGGTATAGTTATTTTTAAATATACGACTTATAGGGCACTCATTTCATACTGCTCTCTAAGGGAGTTACTACTGTCTGTGTCTCATCTAGAGTAAAACTCTTGAAGGATAGTACCCTGGGTTGTATTTCTTTGTACCCCCAAATGCTTTGTATGTTGTAAATGCTCAGTATTCATTGATTGAATTAATGGATGGGTGAATTTGGGAGAAATAATTTTACTAAAGCCGAAAGTAACCCTCAGGACTGAAGTGGGCAAAACGGACTTTGTTAAATTTACATCCCTTTCCTTCTCAGATATCTTCCAACATAAGATCTTACCTCTGATTCTTTCATCACCTTTTCATTTTGATAATAAAAAAAATTTTTTTTCACTGAGGTTTGGGAAAATAATCATTTGAGTAAATGACAGTATCTTTATTTCATATAGTATCTTTCAGTCTGTTTTATTTTTAGTCTCCCTAGTTATATAATAAAAAGTTATGTTTTGAAATTGATGAGATGAAACCTGCAGTTTTGCAGTGTATATCATAATGAAATTGTCACTTAGTGAGGACCAAATAGGAAGGTTTGAAAACAATATTGGAGCCTGCTTTAAGATGGATGAAGTCATCCCTGAGTAGGCAACACCTGTAAACTTTCTACTTACCTTTTAAATTACTTTTTAAGTATGTTTAAGTTTTTTGTTTTGTTTTTAGTTTTTTGTTTGGAAATGTTAAAATATTAGGACTGCAAGATGCTGGAACCTGAGATTTAATAGTAAGGTACAGGATTTATTCTGTTGATGATACTCAGCATAGAAGAGGGTTGCAAAGCAGGCTAGGGAATAACTGAAATCAGTGAGGCCTGCCCAGGGCGGAATGCAGCCAGGTCCAGAGGGCATGCTTCACCTGGGGGCAGCAGTTGCTCAGCCCCAGCCCTTTGCTGCCATATGGGAGTGCAGCCCTGCTCTTTCTGTAGCTTTTAGCATTTTCTATTTTAAGAAAGCCATAAACCACAATTTTGGGGCAAGTAACTGATTTAAAAACACTATGACTCAAGCAGGATGCATTTGGAAAAGGGACACAGTCCTTGGGCTACTATTGCACAACCTCTGGCCTAGGCCTGGCATATAATAAGGACTCAGTCAATGTTTAAAGGATTTTAAATGCATAGAAACAGTGAAGAGCAAGATTTTTGGTTTCTCTGATTTGTAGTTTTCCTGAAAACTCTGAAGAAATTACAGAGAAATTAATTGATATATTTTTTTTGCTTTGGTGAAATTAAGCTTGATTAGGAGAGTTAACCATGTGAAGGCATCTGATTTTAAACATATTGCTATATCATATTTCTTAGTCATTTACATTCCTGAATTAGGGATAAAATAATTGGCTGTCAGATTGTTTACTCTGTATTTTTTAAGTTTATGCATTTTTTGATCCACGCTGTACAACCTTTGCCAAAAGGAGATGCAGAAACTATCAGAGGCCGTTCAGTTGATTGAGAAAGCAAGCATGATGTATCTAGAAAATGGCACTCCTGACACAGCAGCCATGGCATTGGAACGAGCTGGAAAGTAAGTATGCACAGTGGCTGCTGTTAGAAGCACAAGGCTCTGTGTAGAGGTCATTGTCTTTTTGTTTTAATAAAAACCTTTGAAAAACACGTTTTCTAATTCTCAAATAAGTCAAATTTTCTTGTCTAATTTAGGCTTATAGAAAATGTAGATCCAGAAAAGGCTGTACAGTTGTATCAACAGACAGCTAATGTGTTTGAGGTAAGTTTAAATTTTATTTTCTTTCTTTAAGTACTCAGAATTTTGTGAAATTTATAATACTTAGGAAAACAGAGAAATGTAGTGGCTTCTTTTCAAAACTTTTTCATGCTCACCACTGAATTCTGTTCCTTTTTCTGTTTGAGAATAATGAAATGAACTAGCAGCTTTATTGTTTGTCCCCCTTTATTGAGTCTATTGGTTTTTAATACAATTATTGAGGAAAAAAAGAGATTTCTACTTAAAGCAGCCAACACTCCCTTTTATTTGATTCCCTTAGAATGAGGAACGCTTACGACAAGCAGTTGAATTACTAGGAAAAGCCTCAAGACTGCTAGTACGAGGACGTAGGTAAGTCTTCTAAAACTATGTTCATATGCATCCATTACGTTTTGAATCCGCACCAAATAATTAGGGGTATAGTTTTTAATCTTTTTGGTAAAGGCCATAGACATGCTAGCCTCCCCCATAGAAGAATGTTCACCTGCTATTTTTCTGTGGTGTAGCATCTGAATTTACTTTGCATTGTGCTTTCTTTCTTTTTTAATTAATTTTTATTAGTAAAATTGATCAATATAAAACATGAACATTCTTAACATATGAACATTCCATACTTGGTGTGACATTGTGCTTTTTTTAGTGAAGACTATACCAGCAGCATGAGAGAGCAATTTTCTTGAGCTGTCATCTGGTTAGATTAAATTGTCTCTTTTGAGGAAAATATGTATTTAGGCATTAGTGGCAAGACACACTAAATACTCATCCATGAAAACTGAATAGTTTTTAATAGCCAAATGATGTCATTAAATGGAGTGTTTGCTTTTTTTTTTTTAATCCTTTAAATGAGTGACTTAAGGCACCAATAGCTGGACCTGGAAAGCTGGAATCCTATTGGATTTTCCTGTTTTTTTTTTTAAGCTTAATACCTGTCATTAATAAAATTCTGTTTGCCAGGATCTCATTTAATAATCATTTAAGGACACTTAGTTTTAGGAGGCTGCATGTCTGAAGATTGAAGTCTTAATTAAAATTTATTCATAACTCTCTCGTGACAGAAAAGACCCAAGCTATATTTTATCAAGAAATCAAAGAACAAATTTTATCACAGAACAAATGACTGAAGAAGAATCTGTCAGTCCCTTTCTGAGGCTGAATTTAAATTTTTTCTTCATAAACTGTAGGCTCTAAAATATGATTTGGACAGGTTTAGAATAGCATTATAATAAATTAGTCTATAAATTAATCTAGTGTTTTTATCTGTTAAATATTCTTATTTAGATATACTGCTTTATTTATAGGACCTTCCTTCACTGATTTTTTGTTGTTGTACTAAATGGAATAGCAGCTTTATTAAATTAGGATTTCTGTATTAAAACATGAGGCAAAACTTCATTTATAAATTACCCTTTATTCATCTTAATATCAGAGTCTCCCAGAAATCAAAAGGACTTAAATGCTAACTCTGGCAGTTCCCAACTCCTAAATGGTAATCTAAGTCTCTGACGGTGTTTTCTGTGGAAAGCTGTGCATAGTGATGGCTCCTAGGCAGTAGCAAAGTAGCTGAACTGGAAAGTATTGGCCTGGGTTCCGGCCCTGTGAGCAGGTCCTGCAGTATAGAAACACAATGGGTTAAAATGCGTTGCAGCAGAGACAACAGGTGAGCTTTTACATACTTTTACCTCTTTTTCTCATCCATTCCCACTTCCCAGTGGTCCTCCACTCCCACCCCAAGTTCCTAGGTGGTAATTTCATACTTTGCACAAAATAACATAGAGTATGGCAAGTGATTTTTTATTATATTTGCTTAATAAAGCATATTTTTACATTAATGTAAGACTGGGTGATTTAATCCTGACTCAACAATAATTTAGTTTATATACTAGTATAGGAAAATTAAACAAACTATTTGATATATTTATATTAGTATCATGCTTTTCTTTTATTTCTAGAGATCCATAATTCAGAAGTGATTCAGAATTTCAGTTAGGTGGCATCTGGAATAACCTTAAAGTTAGTGCTATACAATGCCCTATTTACTCTTAGAAAAGGTCTTTTGACAAGTTGATCATGGCTTAAAGCTAAGATTTGAATCCCTGTATTTTCTAGAGAAGATTTGAGGATCTGAGCAGATTGGACATGCTGTGAGGTTCACTCTCAGTAAACCCGAATCCTGAGCACTTTCCCAGAGTTTTGTGATGATTCCCAACAAAAAGGAGAAGGCTATTTTCCTTTTCAGTTATCTTTCTCCTCACTGCCTGCTGCTTAAAAGACTCACTTTACAATGGAAAAAAACATCTTCCCCAGGAATCAGTTCAGAGGTCACTAGATTCCAAATGCAGAGTGGTTTGGGACAGCCAGGGGGGTGGGGGTGGGGGGGGTGGTTGTTGGAGGGGTGGGTGTACTAGTTGAAGACATTCATTAGTTCTGTGTTGGGTACGTGTGTACCGTCCATTGTGATGCCATTAATAACCGGTTTATCAGTGATGATAATAAGCTTAGTTGGGAATATGATGAAAGGCTGAAAAGTTTTGTAGATAGTTGAAAATAGTTGAGATTAGTTGGGGCCAGAAGAAGAATTGAGCTGTTGTGAAGAAGTTGTTTGAAAGCTTGGGGGATGAACGAGGTCTTATAACAATTTCCTTTCGCATGCACATAATTTTTATGGAGTTTGCATTTTGTTTTATTTTATTTGGGTCTTGTTCTTTTTTTGAACACAGCAAAACCAGGTACATTTTATTTTGTTAGGAGTATTTAAATAATGGAAAAGTCAAAGTCATCTGTGTTTCATTATAACTAATAATTTCCTGGATACTTTTGAAAATAGACAGCTTGTTTTGCCAGTTTTATGACTTTTAGCAAAGCTGATTAACTGTTTTAATCAGAAGCCCATATAAATAAATGCACAATATTTCTCTTGAATGGCTGTTTTGCTAGGTAGGTATTAGTACATGGAAATGCTATTTTATGTCAAAGAAATGAACAAGTCACATGTGTAGAGTGTAGCTTTTACTGTTAAGTATATTAAAAGTTTAAAATATTAGGCAGGCCATGGTGGCTTAGCAGGCAGAGTTCTCACTTGCCATGCCGGAGACCTGGGTTCGCTTCCCAGTGCCTGCCCATGCAAAAAAAAAAGAGCTTAAAATATTGTGATTCCTATTAGAATGATATAATCTGGCCATTATGTTCTGATTTGTTTTATAAGGCTTTGTTGTTAGCTACTGATCACAATTACACATGATACAGATGCATGTCACTTTCTATTTCTGTGTAACACATTACCACGAGGCTAGCCACCTAAAGCAGTACCTATTTGTTAGCTTGCAGATCAGCAGGCTGGGTTCTCGGCTCAGCATCTCACCAGGCTGAAATTAAGGTGTCAAAGAGCCGGATCTAATCTCAGGCTTGGGGTCCTCTTCCAAGCTCTCTGGTTGTTGGCAGAATTCATTTCCTGATCTTTATGACCGAGTTCCCATTTTCTTATGGGCTGTCTCAGGGACCACCCTCAGCGCCTGTAGGTCACCAGCACTTCCTTACCTTATAGTCCTCATCAGCAGTTTGCTGCATAGTGGTTTGCCTCTTTCAGGGCCAGCAGGAGTACATCTCTAACTTCCAAGCTGTACGACATCAGGAAGGCCCAGGTGCTTGTAAGCGTGTACCTGATTAGGTTGGGCCCATCCAGATAATCTCCCTTTTAATTAACTCATAGTCAACTGATTGGTAATCTAATGGCAGGAGTGATATCCTGTCATATTCAGAGGTTTTGCCCACACTCAAAGGCAGGTTATATAGCAAGTATGTGTACAGGGAATGAGAATCTTGGGGACCATCTTAGACTTCTACTACACCAACTTACAAACTAACTTTGTTCCACAAATTTACTGAATTGATTCTGAAAATTCAGAATGCATTTCCCTAATGAGTGCTATTTTTTGAGGCACTAGTTTGTCAGAGCCACCCACAAAAATCTGTTTATCTCAGAATTTAAAAAGCAATATTGGGGTGCAAGGGTAGTTCAGTGGTAGAATTCTTCCCTGCCATGTGGGAGATCCAGGTTCAATTCCTAGCCCATGCACTATCCCCCCCCCCAAAAAAAAAACAAACAAGCAAACAAAAATTCAACAAATGGTAAATGGTGCTGCAATAATGGGATACTCACATGAAAAAGGAATGAAATGTGACCCTGCCATACAGCATACCAAAAAAAAGCAATATTACCATAACCAAGCCACTTACCCTATATAAATGCAAATATTTTTTAAAGATAATTGTTCACATGTAGAAAAATAGAACAAATAATTTAATATTTTTAATTTTTTCATTTGGGTTATAGCAACATCTCTTTCTACTCTGTGCCCCTAACAGTGCAGACAGACTATTTTGCCCGTTTCAACTGTTGGGATGTTGAACTTCCAGTGGCCAAGCCCCTGGTGATTGCTTCCGTGGTCCCTGACTGTTCATTGGGATGGGAGAAATGGGTGAAGACTGCGTCATGCAGCCAGGAGTTAAGAGCTAGGAAGGAGGTCCTGGAATTAGGAGGGTAATAGAACTTAAGGAGATGAGAACTTGATTAGGCTATGGTGGAATTAGGGCAGGGGGAGGTGAGAAAGGGGAAAGGGCTTAGGGAAAACTTTTGGTGTTTTGTTTCTTCTCTTTCCTCTTTATTCTGCCATCTGGGTAGAATGGAAGAAAGGGAAAATGTGTGAGAGTGGAGTTTTTCTTTAAAGGAATGATGAAGATTGAAGGTAGCAGGAAAGACTTTTTTCCTAGCCCTCTAACTTATCATTCCTCCATGCTACCTTTTAGACTCCACAGATTTAGAATCAAGGCAACAGTGGAATATGTAACAACGAGGGCAGAAGTCAGGGAAAATAATTCTTCAGTAGGGAGAGAGTGCTCTTGGCTATCCAGAAATGGCGTTGCAATTGGAATAATTAAATGAAGGATTGTTTCTAGTACAAAGCAATTTGTTGAATTTGATAGACACTGATTAATGGATGATCCTAACCAAATGTAGAATTCCCCATTTGAAGTAACCCATCCCTAAAGTCTTTTGCTTTGTCAGCTTGATGCCTGAAAGGGAAAAGGCCAGTCAGGTAAGCAGAGCTAATGGCAGCATCATTTACAGAGCAATTGCTAAAATGCTTGATGTCTTTTTTATCTGGAATTTGTAATATGAAATACATTACAAGGTGAGCACTGACATAAGTCATTTAGATTTGTCCTGCTTTATATTTCTTTGTTTTGTTTCTAGGTTTGATGAGGCGGCACTCTCTATTCAGAAAGAAAAAAATATTTATAAGGAAATTGAGAATTATCCAACTTGTTATAAGGTATTCTTTGAACATGCTCATTTTTGGCTTTACATTAGATACTTTTTCATATTGGTGTAACTAGGTACCTAAGAGAATTCTATGGATATCTTTATGTTTTTGTGAAATAATTCTTTATGGGCCTCTGTTTCTGGCCGAGATAGAGTAAGTCCACTGCAGCATATTCCTCCTATTGATTTATGGCTAAAACTTATGGACAAAATTAAAAAAGTAACTGCCTGAGAACTCTTCGAAGTAAGTAAAAAGCAGGTGAACTGTGGAAGGGGGTAAATACTTGGAGAAACAACCAATAAGGGGGTGAGTTTCTCAGGCTTCTTACTTTTTCTCTTGTAGCATTGTCCTAAGATCAGCTCCTAGTCATGGTACAGAGCAGCAGAGGCTCCAGCAGCTAGAATCCTATTTTTCTAACCAAAGGAACTGGGAAAAGAAGCCCTGTTTTTTCTCCTCTCTTTTTTCTCTTCTGGTTTTGCTCCAAGTATGGTTCCTAATTGGGGTGGTACAGCTACAACAGGGGCACAGACTGCCCAAACTCCAAAAGAAATGTCTCTTTGGCCCTAGGAACTGGGATGCTGAGCTGAAAGATCAAGGGGAAAATCCCAGAAAGAGAGAGCCAGAAAAGGGGACTCCCTAAGTTTATCTGTGGGCCCACGTAGGTTTTAGGGGTTCATTTCCTAGCTGTGCATGTGTGAGACAGACACAAATTAGGAGTGCAGAATTTTGAGAACTGAAATAAGATTTAAGCTACTTATCCCCACGGTGCTCAATGCACAGGAGAGACCCAAAACTGGGCAGCAAAGGCTTTGAACTATGATTGGAAAAAATTGCCCACTCAAGTGAGGCAGAACATGCAGGCTGACCTTCATTGCCTGCTAAAACAAAAGCACTATTCTGATTACAGTCAAGTCCATACAGTATAGCATTCATAGCTGGTCAGGATACAGCCCAAATTATTTGATGTGCAAAGAATTGGGAAAATATGACTGATTTTCACGGGAAAAAAAATGAGATGACAACCCCAAGATGTTGGGATTACCAGATAAAGTCAAAGCAGTTGTTATAACTGCTCCAGGAGATAGAAGTAAGCATTGTTGAAATAAGCAGAAAGATAGAAACTTTAAAAATGAACTAAAGGAAATTTCTAATGCAACTGAAAAATACAATATCTGAAAATACTGGAGGACTTAATCTAGTAATAATAGATGACAGAAGAAAGACTTATTGAACTTAAAAATCGGTCACTTGAAGTTACCCAATTTGAAGAATAGAGATGAAAATGATTGAAAAAATACTTTGTGAGACTCTTTTTGCTAATAAGATTGTATCAGCCATATCCTTATCTTACTACTGCTTTTGTTGTTGACTTATGAATGGTATCATTATTTTTGTTATCTAAAGTTTTCATTATTACATCTTTTTCCTAGTGTCTCTTTAAGAATTCTAAAGTGTAATTGTAGAGTTATGCGTCCACCTTTTTGTTCCCTCATCAAGATTAAACTTACGTAGAGATTTAAAAGATATGCTGTTTAAAATGTGGTGGTTGCTGAAAGAGTGATCCTCAGAGTAGAGTCTCAGTACCAATTAGAAGCTTGTTAAAAATAGAATCGCAGGCCTGCTAAGTCAGTCTTCCTTTTAACAAGGTCCCCAGGGGGGTTGTAAGCACATTACAGTTTGGGAAGTACTTTTCTAGTGTATTTTTCCTTGGGTGTCCTGTGGAAGTTACTACAGAATTTATAAATCTCTCTGTATACCAACCAAGACTCTGAAAGTTAGATTCTAGATGTTTTTAATACTGCCAGGAAATTGACTTAGTTATTTAGATATAAATTTCAACCATAACCCTTTTTTGTTCTAGAAAACAATTGCTCAAGTCTTAGTCCATCTACACAGAAATGACTACGTGGCTGCAGAAAGATGTGTCAGGGAGAGCTATAGGTAAGGTGTTGGGTGGGTTTACCTTGATTAATAGTTTTAACGCTTCTGTTTCTTAAACTAAGATTGCTGATTAGATGAATGTTCCTGGTTGTGAAACTTTTTGTTAATAAATCTTCATAATGATAGATAGGAGCACTCGACTAATTTTCAGCTTTTACACCAGGTTTTTACAAGTTCTGTTTCCTATGTTTTTTTCTTGAGGATTTCCATGGGTGTGAATGACTTTATTTTGTTATATTTGCCTTCCAAGAAAAAAGAATGGAAAAAAATAAAAAAAAAGAAAAGTTTTCAAAATGTGTTGCAGGAAGATCAGAATGAGTTTTTTGTTTGAGATGTTTTAAAAGAACAGCCTCAATCCTGACACTATTGACATTTTGGGCTGGACAATTCTTTGTTGAGGGGACTTGCCTGGGCATTGCAGGATGCTTGGCAGCATCCCTGCCTCTACCTATTAATGCTAATAACGTACTAATAGCACCCCCTCCCTTTTAACAATCAGAGGTATCTCCTAAGGGGCTAAAACATCCTGGGTTGAGAAGCAGTCTTTAGGAGAAAGGTGAAGAAGTGTGAATTGTGTTTGCTGTAGCATACCAGGATTCAACGGAAGTGAAGACTGTGCTGCACTAGAACAACTTCTTGAAGGCTATGACCAGCAAGACCAAGATCAGGTGTCGGAGGTTTGCAACTCTCCCCTGTTCAAGTATATGGACAATGACGTAAGTTGGCTGCTTGGGTTAGTTTTCTTAGTTCCTTTTGAGAGGAAGAGGCTTCTAGTGAAGTTATTTTTCTTCATGGACTTGTGAGATTTTCTGCATCTCTTTTTTATCTCAACCTACTACTCTAAAAGGAACTTACCACTTCCATTGAATTTCACCATAGGTTTTGGTTATTTGGATGTTGACCATATGAGTTCATAATCATTTACTTATCCATCTGACTGTGTTTTCCATATGCATGTTTTTAAGTTTTGCTCCATTTCTTAGCCTTTGCCTCCATCTGTTCTGTATCAGTTTGTCAGATTCTCAACTAACCAGTTGTTTAGTTTAAGTTTCTTTTAGACCTACTATCTGAAAGATGCTCCATCATGTAGTAGCCTTAATTGATGAGTAGGCTTATTGGAATCCCATTTTGTGACAACTAGCCATGTGCTGCTGGCTGTTAATTAAATATGTCCAAGCTTCAGTTAATCATCTGTAAAAATGGAGCTTGTACCTGTCTTGCAGGACCATTTTTTGAAAAACAGATACATCAGTGTGTAAGAAACAGCTTCACAGGAAACCTTATACAGAGCGTGAAACTTGCATATGCGTTTCCATTCTTTCTTATTTTACTTTTTGGTAGAATTCTCAGCATCTGTTGATTAGATATTTTGACTGTAGAGTCTCATGGTATCAGATCAGTTTAAGATCTTCAATTTTTTTATAATGATATATGCAGAGAAATCAAGTTTTTCTGGATAAATTATTACTTTCATTTACCCAATAGACCTCTGTTTCATAGGTACTATGAGTGTGCCTTAACATGTCCAGACAATCTCAGGTTCCCATTGTTTATAACTGATATTTTCACTGGCTGGGTACCTGCCACATGTCATGGTCATGAGGCATCTGACAACAGGGCAATGTTAGTTTGGGTTTTTTTTTTAAATCTAAATGGTGGTATTTGTTTTCATGGTGGGAGGGCACTAGGACCTGTATTTTTATAGCTAGTAGCTGTATTAAGGCATCTCATATAGGGATTGTAAGACTTTGTTTTATCATTGACAGTATGCTAAACTGGGCCTAAGCTTGGTGGTTCCAGGAGGGGGAGTCAAGAAGAAATCACCAGCAACCCCACAGGCCAAACCTGATGGCGTCCCCACCACAGCTGCTGATGAAGAGGAAGATGAGTACTCAGGAGGGCTGTGTTAGTGTTCTGCTTTGCAAAGGGAAAAAGAAGGAAAGGGAAAGGAAACCTTTGACCTGCCACTTCATGGACTCAGACCTCGTTTGAGGGTATTCCATAATTCCCTGCAGTCACGATTTTGAATGCTGACAGACGGTCATTTTTAGTTACCATTTTCCCAAATCACTCATCTGTATCCACTACCCATGAAGTCCTTTGTTCCTTCCACGTAATGCTTTTCTAAGACAACAGGTGGAATTGAAAACAGAAAATATACTGTCATGGTTTAATACAGTTGATCTTAAAGTTTGTGAGTCAAATTTTAGACAAATTATATTCTAAATAAATGGGGCAATAGGCATAAATAGTCTTCTGTCTTGGAATCTTACTGTTAGGGAGTTTCTTTTTTTTTTATTTAATAATTGCTGATAAAGGTCAAGTACACTGTAAAAAGTTAGCATTTAAAATTTTTTTGTTTTGTTTTGAAAAAAAAAAATGTATTCCCCATTTAAATTATTAAATCTTTTCAGGGATTAGATTGGGACAGGAAGATATTTTGAGCCTTACAAAGTTATTTTAGCCCAATAAAAGAGGCATTTAATGTCTGTCTATGAGTATGCAATTTTTGAAGGTAGCTTATGAAACTCATCCTGTAAATGTTTTCACTTCTCTCTGAAGTGTATTTTTCTTGTCTAAAAAAAACATTGACTCTCTCCAAACCCACTTAGTTCTTAACTAAATGGAGCTAATGAAGACCTCTTTTATATATCTTAAGTGGTACTATTTCCATCAGTCCCATATATATTCATACATTTCTTTCCTCCAAAGTAATTTCTTACTCATTTAGAGCTATGACTACTTGACTGTAACTTGACATGGGAAATTGCTGGATACTACAAAAATTTAGGTGAAAGGGAAGAATTGTTTTTAGGAAAACATATATTTAAAACATTTGCTACCAATATTTTAACCATTCAATTATTCCCTAAAATGTTATTTTTGAAGTATTTCTTTCCCACTCTCTGTGGCTTAGACCCATCTCATCTGTTTAGCGGAAAGAGCCTTCAAACACAAGTCATGTGCATTCTAAAGCAGATTTTGCTCAAAGCAGTCTCTTCTTCATTCATGCCCTGTCTCTAGTTCCTTTATTGGAGTGGATGGCTTGTGCTTAGTTTTGCTAGACTTCCCGATAACGCTAAGGTAGATTATCATTAATAGTTTTAGTCACAACTGATTCTTTGACAGAGCTTAGTCAGAATAACACCCTCATTTGTCAGGTGTGCCTGGGTAGGTGATGCTACTATCTTTATTGAAGATCAGATACAAAACACGAATAAATTTAATGTTTTAATTCCTTAAGTTATCTGCAGATTTCTGAAAGAAGCAGCTCATTTTTGATAATTGTATTGGGATTAACTTTGAGCAGACCAAATAAAGCCATATTTAGGCATGCTTATAAAGACTCCTTAATGTCTCAAAGACCCCTTCATTGTTGCCTGTGCCCTTCAGGGCCCATCGGAAACCCTTGCTCATTTGAACTAGCTGATCATCTGTTTAAACAGATTTTGCCAGTCCTCTAAAAATGCTTTAGACTCCATTTGTAGACCTTATTACCTGTTACCATGTCAGAAAAATATTTTTTTGGTTTTACTCTTCTTATATATTGAAAACTTAAAAAAACAAACAAACTAGGAACGATTCAATGCATTCTATAGCAGAAGAACAGCTGAGCCTTTGACAACACACATGGCTTGATGCAAGTACAGCCTCCCTCACACACACCTTGTCTAACGCAGAACTAACATGCTGGCTTCTTAAACTGTGTGGCTCATTCTTGGATGTCTGGATTATCCTATATGGTGGCTCTAGAGCATTAGTTCCTCATTTCTTGTATTTTATCTTTTCCCTTACATTTATCTTTTACCCTGAGATTATGGTCAACAGTGGATAGCTTGGTGTTCACAATGGGGAAACTGTTCTTTGGAATTCTAGTGTCATCACTTCAAACGATGGAAATCTGCATGAATATGCTCTAAATCTAATATTCAGTGTTCTGTTATATTATAAGAAGTCAGTTTACAAAATATAATATATTGAATTTATTTGTACATATGCAGAGTATGGTATTTGTATATGGTATCTGTGCTTTGTTCCTATTTTTCCAGCTCTATGATGAGTATATCATAGAGTGTATTATTATGTGTATTATTATGAACATGCAGATTATTGCTTCTCTAGGAAGATAATTATGACAATAAAAATCTAAAACAATATAAACATTACTTTTCTCCCGTTTTGCTTTGCTTGTTAACTTCCTTTTTTCTAAGGACACAATCTGTTAATTCTTTATATGATTCCAGACACAAGAATAGTCTGTCATCTTCAGTTTTATATTCTGCTCTTTGGGAGTCTGGTGTGGGAGTTATTTTAAGATACCAGTCATCTATCAAGATGTTAAGCATCTAGTTCTAATACCATGCTGTCTGCTCACTGGTGAGCTGGAAAACTTCAGTCCATCTTCCAAGAAAACAATTCTTTCATTGAGTTAAGTGAGGTTAAGGAGTAAGGCTAAAAAACTATGGGTGAGCCACGGTGGCTCAGCAGGCAAAGGTCTCGCCTGCATGCTGGAGACCCGGGTTCGATTTCCGGTGCCTGCTCATGCAAAAAAAAAAAAAAAAGCTAATGTGAAGTGACATCCTTTTACATATAATTTGCATTTTAGTTAATTTGCTTATACTTAATTAGGTTTTGATTGCTTATTATTTAATATGTCCCTTTCTTTCATAGAATGGAAATCAGTAATGAAATTTGATACTTGAACTTAGTGGTAGCTAGATTAAGGCAGAGAAAGAAATGATTCTCAGACACAGTACAATTCCGTAGATCTTTTTTTTATTTTCTCTGCTTTGTGTTCACTATGGTATATGTAGCAAGTAAGATGAGACAGGAAGGATGACCAAAATTCATCTCTGCCTACATACACCCCCCCATTATTTTCATAGGCTTAATAAAAGGCTAATTTTTTACCTCAGTTTGATGAGTTATACTTACAGATGTTAAAAATGTCTTAAAAGAATAAAGGATCGAGGGAAACATCAATTTTGAGAAAGAGAAGGAGTATTTATTTCTATACCTACCCGGGGTAAGTCATTTAGCCAATCAAGGGGAACAAACTTACCATCATGGGAGGGTGTTTTTGGTTTGCTAAATCTGCTAGAATGCGATATACCAGAACTGGATTGGCTTTATTAAGTTAGAAGTTAGAATTCTAAGGCTGTGAAAATCATCAAATTTAGGCACCAACGGAAGGATACCTTCTTGGAGGAAAGGTAGCTGGCATCCGTTCCTCTGTCACGTGGGAAGGCACAGGCAACATCTAATGTCCTTCTCTCCCACCTTCTGGTTTCAAATGGCTCTCTCGGCTCCTGTGGGGACCTTCTTTCTTCTCCCTGGAGTTTATCTTCTCTAAACTTTTCTGTGCTCTTTTAAAAGACTCCACCAAGCAGTTTAAGATCCATCTTGAATGGGCAGGGTCACATCTCCATGGAAACAACCTAATCAAAAGGTGCCACTCAACAACAGGTCTGCTCCTACAAGTTTGGACTCAAAGACATAGATTTTTGTACATAAGAGATTTAAAGCAGCAGAGGGTGAAGATGGTAGTTAAAAATTTGAAACCACAATAAGGTTGATCATAGTTTAGACACTAGGATATGGGAGCTGGGTGCTAAAAGCTCGCAAGATGATTCTGTACATAATACAGGCTGGCAAATCCAGCCTTTTACGTCAGTTCTTGTGATGTGGTAACAGGGGATACCCAGCCTCTCCCTTTCAGTTCAGGATCTAGTTTTACAACCCAGGGGAAGAGCACCTTTAGGGCACTTTTAAAGCTTCAACTTTATTCAGTTATATGTGTGGTTTTGCTTGTTTTTTGTAACCTCTTTCAACATTGTATTAGTTGGGGTTCTCTAGAGAAACAGAATCAACAGGGAACACTTGCAAATATAAAATTCATGAAAGTGTCTCACGTGACCGTAGGAACGCAGAGTCCAAATTCACAGGGCAGGCTGCGAAGCCGATGACTCCGATGGATGGCCTGGATGAACTCCACGGGAGAGGCTCACCAGCCAAAGCAGGAATGGAACCTGTCTCCTCGGAGTCCTCCTTCAAAGGCTTCCCATGATTAGGATTAGCATCACTAATTGCAGAAGATGCTCCCCTTTGGCTGATTACAAATGGAATCAGCTGTGGATGTAGCTGACGTGATCATGACCTAATCCTATGAAATGTCCTCATTGCAACAGACAGGCCAGCGCTTGCCCAATCAGATGAACAGGTACCACAACTTGGCCAAGTTGACACCTGTCCCTAACCATGACAGTCCACCCCTTGTCAACTTGGCACATATATATATATATATATATCACCTTAGACCATACTTAATTTCCAAATGAAAACAAATAAACGCACATTTTTTTTTTCCTGACAATACTCAACTGTCCTGCATATAACTGGAAACACATTAAATCTCTCCAGAATAGCGTGCAAATCCTTGGGCAACATTCATTCTTAAACTTGATATCTTACAACTTAAATAGTATAACACAAACAAAACAGCATTGCAGTCCTCTTTTCTGTAACTGATCACGTGGTCGAAGTTCATATTTATCACTACCTTCTTCCACTACCCATTCCATGTTCCCTTTCCCCTGAGCAAGCACTTCAGCTGGCCATGGTTCTTTGCCTGGTGGGGTGACCCAAACCTTCATTCCTGAAGTCTCAGAGCCATTAGTGGTCCTGCCTGGATTGTGTTGTTGCAGTTTTCCATTCATTTTAATCACAGGGCATGGTAGTACTAATAGACGCCCCAGGGGATCTCCTATATTCCAAGAAAACTCTTCTTTACCTCCATTATGTAGTTGCAGTCCTACTTCCTTCTGATAGTCAGGGTCAATTACCCCAGACAATAATGTAATCCCCTTCTTGGTGTGTTGATCCAGAGGCATAAAGTAGCCCAAAGTGGCCAGGTGGCAATCTTAACTTCCAGTTCAGTGGTATCACTGTTGTTTCTCCTGGAGAAAGCACACCCCGTTTTGGAACTAAAACCTGTAGACCAGCAGAACTCAGGGTAGCAGGGACAGGAAGCAAAAATTTTCCTAGTGGATCACTAGGAGTAATAGTGAGTGGCACCACACCCATTTCCACCCCTTGGTTCCTGGACCCATGGATCCTGGCTATGGGAGAAACAGCACCATACAGTGGACGCTGATTCAGAGCATACACAGCTTCCTGGAGAACATTACCCCAGCCTTTCAAGTTTTTGCCACCTAGTTGGCACCGTAATTGAGTTTTCAAAAGGCCATTCCACCGTTCTATCAATCCAGCAGCTTCTGGATGATGGGGAACATGGTAAGACCAGAGAATTCCATGAGCATGTGCCCATTCTCGCACTTCATTTGCTGTGAAGTGTGTTCCTTGATCCGAAGCAATGCTATGTGGAATACCATGACGATGGATAAGGCATTCTGTAAGCCCACGGATAGTAGTTTTGGCAGAAGCATTGTGTGCAGGGAAAGCAAACCCATATCCAGAGTATGTGTCTATTCCAGTTAGAACAAATCGCTGCCCCTTCCATGAAGGGAGTGGTCCAATGTAATCAACCTGCCACCATGTAGCTGGCTGGTCACCTCGGGGAATGGTGCCATATCGGGGGCTGAGTGTGGGTCTCTGCTGCTGGCAGATTGGGCACTCAGCAGTGGCTGTAGCCAGGTCAGCCTTGGTGAGTGGAAGTCCATGTTGCTGAGCCCATGCATAACCTCCATCCCTACCACCATGACCACTTTGTTCATGAGCCCATTGGGCAATAACAGGAGTTGCTGGGGAAAGAGGCTGACTGGTATCCATAGAACGGGTCATCTTATCCACTTGATTATTAAAATCTTCCTCTGCTGAAGTCACCCTCTGGTGTGCATTCACATGGGACACAAATATCTTCATGTTTTTAGCCCACTCAGAAAGGTCTATCCACATACTTCTTCCCCAGACCTCTTTGTCACCAATTTTCCAATTATGGTCTTTCCAAGTCCCTGACCATCCAGCCAAACCATTAGCAACAGCCCATGAGTCAGTATACAAACGCACCTCTGGCCAGTTTTCCTTCCAAGCAAAATGAACAACCAGGTGCACTGCTCGAAGTTCTGCCCACTGGGAGGATTTCCCCTCACCACTGTCCTTCAAGGACACCCCAGAAAGGGGTTGTAATGCTGCAGCTGTCCACTTTCGGGTGGTACCTGCATATCGTGCTGAACCATCTGTAAACCAGGCCCGAGTTTTCTCTTCCTCAGTCAATTCACTGTAAGGAACTCCCCAAGAGGCCATAGCTCTGGTCTGGGAAAGAGAAGGTAATGTGGCAGCAGGAGTGGAAACCATGGGCATTTGTGCCACTTCTTCATGTAACTTACTTGTGCCTTCAGGACCTGCTCTGGCTCTATCTCGTATATACCATTTCCACTTTACAATAGAGTGCTGCTGTGCACGCCCAACTTTATGGCTTGGTGGGTCAGACAACACCCAACTCATGATAGGCAACTCAGGTCTCATGGTAACTTGGTGGCCCATGGTTAAGCGTTCAGTCTCTACTAAGGCCCAGTAGCAGGCCAAAAGCTGTTTCTCAAAAGGAGAGTAGTTATCTGCAGCAGATGGTAAGGCTTTGCTCCAAAATCCTAAGGGTCTGCGTTGTGATTCTCCTATAGGGGCCTGCCAAAGGCTCCAGACAGCATCTCTATTTGCCACTGACACTTCCAGCACCATTGGATCTGCTGGATCATATGGCCCAAGTGGCAGAGCAGCTTGCACAGCAGCCTGGACCTGTCGCAGAGCCTCCTCTTGTTCAGGTCCCCACTCAAAATTAGCAGCTTTTCTGGTCACTCGATAAATGGGCCGGAGTAGCACACCCAAATGAGGAATATGTTGTCGCCAAAATCCAAAAAGACCCACTAGGCGTTGTGCCTCTTTTTTGGTTGTGGGAGGAGCCAGATGCAGCAATTTATCCTTCACCTTAGAAGGGATATCTCGACATGCCCCACACCACTGGACACCTAGAAATTTTACTGAGGTGGAAGGCCCCTGTATTTTTGTTGGATTTATCTCCCATCCTCTGACACGCAAATGCCTTACCAGTAAATCTAGAGTAGTTGCTACTTCTTGCTCACTAGGTCCAATCAACATGATATCATCAATATAATGGACCAGTGTGATGTCTCGTGGGAGGGAGAAACGATCAAGGTCTCTGTGAACAAGATTATGACATAGGGCTGGAGAGTTGATATACCCCTGAGGTAGGACAGTGAAAGTATATTGCTGACCTTGCCAGCTGAAAGCAAACTGTTTCTGGTGGTCCTTACTAATAGCTATTGAGAAAAAAGCATTTGCCAGATCAATAGCTGCATACCAGGTACCAGGGGATGTATTGATTTGCTCAAGCAATGATACTACATCTGGAACAGCAGCTGCAATTGTAGTTACCACCTGGTTGAGTTTCCGATAATCCACTGTCATTCTCCAAGACCCATCTGTTTTCTGCACAGGCCAAATAGGAGAGTTGAATGGGGATGTGGTGGGAATCACCACCCCTGCATCTTTCAAGTCCTTAAGAGTGGCAGTAATCTCTGCAATCCCTCCAGGAATACGGTATTGCTTTTGATTTACTATTTTGCTTGGTAGGGGCAGTTCTAGTGGCTTCCACTTGGCCTTTCCCACCATAATAGCCTTCACTGCACGAGTTAGAGAACCAACGTGGAGATTCTGCCAGTTGCTCAGTATGTCTATGCCAATTATACATTCCGGAACTGGGGAAATAACTACAGGATGGGTCCGGGGGCCCACTGGGCCCACTGTGAGACGGACCTGAGCTAAAACTCCATTGATCACCTGGCCTCCATAAGCCCCCACTCTGACTGGTGGTCCAGAGTGACGTTTTGGGTCCCCTGGAATTAATGTCACTTCTGAACCAGTGTCTAATAATCCCCGAAATATCTGATCATTTCCTTTTCCCCAATGCACAGTTACCCTGGTAAAAGGCCGTCGGTCTCCTTGGGGAAGACTTAGAGGAAGGTTAACAGTAGAAATTTGTGGCAGTGTAACAGGTTTCTTCCCCATAGGGACCTGGCCTCCCCTTCATTCAAGGGGCTCAGGGTCTGTAAACTGTTTCAAGTCCGGAAATTGATTAAGGGGCCGTGACTCTGTGTTTTTGTAATTCAGGTTAGACTTCTGTTCCCTTGACCTAGAACTCTTTTGTTTATACAGCTCCAACAAGAATTTAGTAGGCTGCCCTTCTATTGTATTTCTAGGCACCCCATGATTTACTAGCCAATGCCACAAATCTCTGCGTGTCATATAATTTTGATGCCTCCTTTGAGTTTGTTGTCTATTATAATAGCCGTGTCTACCCTGTCTTTGGTGATTAAGTGCTGCCACCTGGCTTCTGCCAACTCGGGATCCTGTCATCCCCATTGTGTTTAAGGATTCCAGCTCAGTGACAGCAGTTCCTACAGTAATATCTGACCTACAGAGAAGTGCAACCACAGAGCTCTTGAGGGATGATGGTGCTAGTCTCACAAATTTATTTCTCACTGTTCTGGTAAAAGGTGCATCCTCTGGACATTCCTGGGGTGTAAGAGCAGGCTTTGCATGATAAATCCACTCTAACATCCCAATCTCTCTAAGCCTCTGGATCCCCTCATCTACATTATACCAGGGCAGTTCTGGCATTTCAACCTCAGGTAATGTTGGCCACCTTTTGATCCATGTTTCAACCAACCACCCAAACAAGCTGTTAACACCTTTTCTAACTGCTCTAGCTATAACATTGAATGCAGAATCTCTGCTTAGTGGGCCCATATCAATAAATTCAGCCTGATCCAGCCTTATATTCCTCCCACCATTATCCCACACTCTTCAAATCCATTGCCACACATATTCCCCTGATTTCTGTCTATATAAATTGGAAAACTCACACAGTTCTTTTGAAGTATAACGTACCTCCTCATGTGTGATACTTTGTACCTCACCTTTAGGGGCCTGTTGGGACTTTAGTCTAGTTATAGGTCTAGAAGAAATGAGGGGTGGTGGGGGTGGGTCATGAAAAGAATTAGAAATATCTTCCAAGCCATTTGCTTCAGGGCTTTCATTTGCAGTTTCATCTGGTGAAACAGGATTAATAACTCTAGGGCTAATCCCTTCAGGAGGAGATTGGGTGGCCAATTCCTCAAGGCAGGCTGGAGGTGGGGCGGCTATGTCCTCAGGGCAGACTATTACAGGGTTATCTAAAGAAGGCTCAGCATGGTCTAGGGTTTCAACCTCACCCCCAACATCATTATCAATCCATATGTCACCATCCCATTTTTCAGGGTCCCACTCCTTTCCAATCAATGCCCTCACTTTAACAGCAGACACCATGCAAGACTGAGATTTCAGTTTACGTTGTAAAGTTGCTGCTCTAACAATAAGATTCTCAGTCTGATTTTCAGAGATCTCAAGTCTACGACACAGGAAATAAAATTTTCCTTCAGGATACTCATAGAAACCTCTACATCTTTCAGACGGCACTTACGCTTCTTGTTTGAAGCCTTAAGCCCATCCCTTTCACCCTTTAATGTAGACAGTGTATCTAACAACAACCACCCAACATCTCTATAACTCTTATTCCTACAAAACTCTGTAAAGGTGTCAAAAACATTATCCCCCAGAGTCTGGCTTCGTACAAGCGAAGCATTAGGAGAATCGAATGATGATATTTTGACTATCTCCTTTGCCAACTCAGTCCATGTATTGGGAGTGTCATTCTGATTACGGGAATCAGAGTCCTTAGTGTCTCTGAGCCCAGTCAGAGTAGAAAACCATTCATAAAAACCCATTTTTAAGATTCTGTTCCTTAAGAACCACTCCCGGTACCAAGATGTATTAGTTGGGGTTCTCTAGAGAAACAGAACCAACAGGGAACACTTGCAAATATAAAATTTATGAAAGTGTCTCACGTGACCGTAGGAATGCAGAGTCCAAAATCCACAGGGCAGGCTGTGAAGCCGATGACTCCAATGGATGGCCTGGACGAACTCCACAGGAGAGGCTCACCAGCCACAGCAGGAATGCAACCTGTCTCCTCTGAGTCCTCCTTAAAAGGCTTCCCATGATTGGATTTAGCATCACTAATTGCAGAAGACACTCCCCTTTGGCTGATTACAAATGGAATCAGCTGTGGATGTAGCTGACGTGATCATGACCTAATCCTATGAAATGTCCTCATTGCAACAGACAGGCCAGCGCTTGCCCAATCAGATGAACAGGTACCACAACTTGGCCAAGTTGACACCTGTCCCTAACCATGACAAACATTCTGTTGAAAACATTCTGATTTGAATAGCTAGAATCCTGAACCTACAATTAGGTTGAAGGTAATTGTTTTCCCTACTTGATTTAGATTCAAATATTGTCTAGTTGGTTTTGGCCTACTTGATTTGGATTCAAATTTTGTCCAGTTGGTTTGGCCTCTTTTTCTATTTCATAAATTTAAGCCATGATTTAGTAGTCATTATATTGATAAATTCATAATTCCATAGTCATTATACTGAAAATGAAACAAGTACTACCGCAGATGATGTCGTCTAAATGATAGGGAAAGCATGACTTCATAAAATGGGGTCAGAAAGGGCCGTGTTATGCTACAGTAACAAATAACTCCCCAAATCTCAGTGATTTAAAACAAGAAAGGTTCTCTTCTCATCCATGTTCCATTGCCATCCCAGTTGACAGAGAAATCTGCTTCGTGTCCTGCCCAAAAGTGTTATGGGTGTGGTTAGTCCCCGAAGTGACACATATCACCTCCACTCAATCGTAAAGGGCCCTAGAAGAAAAGGAGACTAAGCTATGTATAGGCAGCACTAAGATGACCACAATCTACTTTCATCTTGAAATTTTACATTGTTTTTTGTTGACTTTTCCTAATCTTTATTATAGGACTTTAATAGAAAACGGTGAATTGAATCCAGAAGCAGTCACTATTGTCCAGTTACATATGGACACATAACCGTGGTTAGTTGTCCTTGACAACCATGGCCAGTTATCCCTATTCTCAGGTGAGTAAACAAACCAAGGGGAGTTATTTGCCCAGAATGTTTTCAGTATTAACTGTCTAATGAATACTGCTTCAATTGGCTTCTTGATATTCTACCGTTAATTTGAAATGAAAAACAACTTCAGCAAGTTAATTCTGAGTCTGAGCTTTTAATTTATAATTTTGAAATCGGAATGTGAACAGCCAGTTAAAAACATCAGAGACATGGTTCAGACTTGTCTGATTTTTAGGCTCAGATATTTGTGGTTTTTGTCTGGGGGGATCTCTGAGGTCTGAGGTATCCCTGTACAAAATGGTGCATATATACTTGGAAGGATCAAAATCAGGACCTCTGTCATCTTTATGATCTCTTCCTCCCTCTTCTTTTTTAATGTCTCATCTTTCTAATTTTTTTCTGTCAAATCTCGAAATAATTTCTCTTAATCCTGATCAAGGAATAAACCATATCATCTAAAATATTGATGTGAAGTCCTTAGCTGGCTGGGGAGTAGAGCCTTGCAGAAGAAACTCCATAAAACAAAAAGTGTTTCCAGTATGCCTCAGTATACATATTAGTGCCTGGCTGCTGAGACAAATACTACACAGTGGGTTGACTTAGACGATGGGAATTTATTAGCTCACTATTGTGCAGCTTAAAATCCAAAATCAAGATGTCAGCAAGGAATGCTTTCTCCCTAAAGGCTGCGGCGTTCTGGGGCTGGCTGCCTTCCTTCCTTGTTTTCTTCTGTCATATGGCAAAGTATTCTGTGATGCCTTCTTTTTCTTTCTTTTTTTGCTTGGGCAGGCACCGGGAATCGAACCGGGTCTCTGGCATGGCGGGCAAGAACTCCTTCTGCTAAGCCCGCCCATGGTGATATTTTCTTTCTCCTCTGGGTTCTATTGATTTCTGGCTTCTTCCTGTGGCTTTTTTCTTCTGACTTTCCCTCTGCTCATAGAAGATTCCAGGAATCCAGATTAGAGCCCCACCTGATTCAGCCTGGCCATGCCTTAACTGTAGTGACATTTTCCAAACAACCCATTTACAGTGGGTCTACACTCACCTGAATGTGGACCAAGATCAAAACCACGTCCAAACTGGGGTCCCCTCGATGCAATCCGCCACAGCATGAAAAGAGTGGCCCAGGATTTTGACTAAAGACATTTTTCATTTTCACCGTGTTTTAAGAATATAAACCTGCATTAAGGCACCTTTCGTTGTAAACTATTTGAATTGTTCTTTTAAAAATGTATGTATGGCTTGACTGAATTCTTTGAAGCCATATCAGTGCTGGGGAGCATGAGTGCAAGGACAAGACACGGTTTCATCCTGACTGACGGACCAGCCATGGGCTCTGAGGCAAGCCTGTTTCCTCATCTAATAAACAGAAGATAACAGTACCTACTGCAGGGTGGGGTGAGGGTCATACGTGTTCACAGCTGCAAACACACGTCAGGATGACAGGCAGAGAGTAGGTGCTCAACAATTATTGTTAGCAGGATGACAACTGAGAAAACAAACTTTTGTGAAAGAAATGTGTAAAGGGCAATTTTGATAGCCAACTATCTTGGGAACCTACCCGCCTCAGACTAAAAAATCTAAAGTCTTTTAATCTAAGACCTCATTTTTATTTCCAACATGGCATGATTGCAACTGAGGAAAATTTTTGTTCACAGTTTCCTGTTTCCATACCTGCTATTTGAGTCCTTCTGTGCTCTGATCTCTTGGACTGACTTTGGCTTGCCTTTAGACCTGGAACAGTGGCTCTGCCCATTTCCCCTGCCCTTTTTTTGAAGATGCCCTACCAATTAACTAGGGTAGGACCCCTCCCCCACCACCAGTCTTCTTACGTTTTGAATTTTTAATTACAAAAACTTTTTTTTAATTCTTAAAATACAAACATTCCCCATCACTCCTTTATTTTTGTCTAATACTTACCAACCACTGCATATTCTGCGCATTACATTGTTTGTTTGCATTTTTTCTTAGAGAAGTTGTAGGCTTATAGAAAAATAACACAGAAAATAGAGTTCCCATATATATCGCCCTCGCGATTGACAATTTTCCCTACTATTAATACTTTGCATCAGTATAGTATCTTTATTACAATTGATGAAACAATATTATAATTATACTCTTTATAATCCATTGTTTACATTAGGGTTTACTGTGTCATACAGTCCTATGTTTATTCTAGTAACATGCAACCTAAAATTTCCCCTTTTAACCACATTCAAATGTTTATTTCAGTGATGATAATTAAATTGATTATATTGTTGCTACCATCACCACCATTATCAAAACTCTCCATCATCATAAACAGAAACTGTGTGCCAGTTAAGCATTAGCTCCCCATTATCTACGCCAACCCCAGCCCCTGGTAGTTTGTATTCTAGATTCTAGCTCTCTGGATTTGCTTATTCTAATTATTCCTTATTAGTAAGATTGTGTGATATTTGTCTTTTTGTGTCTGGCTAACTTCATTCAATATGATATCTTCAAGGTTTGTCCATGTTGTTGCATGCATCGGAACTTCATTCCTTTTTATGGAATAAAATAACATTCCATTGTGTGTATATAACACATTTGGTTTAGCTAATCATCTGTTGATCAATACTTGGGTTGCTTCCATCTTTTGGCAATGGTGAATAATGCCACTGCGAGCATCAGTGTGCAAATAACTGTTCTAACACTTGCTTTCAGTCCTCTAGAAGTGGGATTGCTGGGTTTATATGGTAATTCTATACTCAACTTTCTGAAGAATTGCCAAGCTACTTTGCACCGAGACTGAACCAATTTACATTCCCACCAACAATAAATGAGTGTTCCTGTTTCTCCACATCGTCTCCACCTTGTTATTTTGCATTTTTTAAAAATAACCCCTCTAGAGGATGTGGAATGATATCTCATTATGATTTTGATTTTTATTGGCCATGTGTATATCTTTGGAGAAATGTATAAATTTTTGGCTAATTTTAAAAATATATATCTTTATTATAAACAATGAACAGACATACAAACATTTTTGACATATAAACATTCTTGACATGGTTATAATCAATGGCTCACAATATCATCACATAGTTGTGTATTCATCACCAGGATCATTTTTTTGAACATTTGCATCTCTCCAGCAAAAGAAAGAAAAAATTAATACATGCCATACCCCTTACCACTCCCTTTCATTGACCACTAGTATTTCAATTTACTTAATTTATTTTAACATTTGTTCCCCCATATTTGTTTATTTTTATCCATATTTTTTATTCATCTGCCCATACTGTAGATAAAAGGAGCATCAGACACAAGGTTTTCACAATCACACATTCACACTGTGAAAGCTATATCATTAGACAATCATCTTTAAGAAACATGGCTACTAGAATACAGCTCTACAGTTTCAGACACTTCCCTCTAGCCACTCTAATACACCATAAACTAAAATGGGGATATCTATATAATCGTAAGAATAACCTCCAGGATAACCTCTCGACTCTGAAATCTCTCAGCCACTGACACTTTATTTTGTCTCATTTCTCTCTTCCCCCTTTCAATTGAGAAGGTTTTCTGGCTCATTTTTTAATGGGTTGTTTTTCTTTTTGATGTTGAGATGTAGGATTTTTAAAGACATATTCTGGATATTAAATCCTTATTGAATATGTGGTTTCCAAATCTTTACGCACATTCTGTAGGTTGTCTTTTTTCTTTCATGATGAAATCCTTTGGTGCACAGAAGTTTTTAATTTTGAGGGTGTCCCCTTTATCTCTTCTTTCTTTTGTTGCTTGTTCTTTGGGTATTAAGTCAGTGTAGGTAATTTGTGTGTTTCTACGAACTTTTTCATCTAAGTTATCTAATTTGTTGTTTAGTTAGTCATAGTATCAAGTGAAAATCCTTTTCATTTCTGTGGAGTCAGTAGTCACTTTCCCTCTTTCATTTCTGATTTTAGTTATTTTTTTAATTTTTTTATTTTTTGGGTGTATGATCCAGGAATCGAACCTGGGTCTCCCACATGAAAGGCAGGTATTCTAACCACTAAACTACCCATGCACCCTCTGATTTTGGTTAGTTTCATCCTCTCTTCTTCTTTGTTAGTCTAGCTAAAGTTTGTTGATTTTATTGATCTTTTCAAATAACCACCTTTTGTTTTGTTGATTGTCTTTTTAAATTATTATTATTATTGATTTATTTATCCCTGTTCTAATCTTTGTTATTCCCTTCCTTCTGCTCATTTTGGAGTTAGTTTGCTCTTCTTTTACTATGTCCTCCACTTCTGAAGTTAGGTCTCTGATTTAAGGTCTTTCTTCTTTTTTAATGTACAAATTTAGAGCTACAGATTTCCTTCTCAGCATTGGCTTTGCTGTATACCATAAATGTTGATATGTTGCATTTTCATTTTCATTAGCCTTAAGATATTTCCTAATTTCCCTTGTGATTTCTTCTTTTACCCATTGTTTTCTTATAGTATATTGTTTAACTTCCAGATGTTTGTGAATTTTCCAGTTCTCCCTCTTATTGATTTGTATAAATACCACATTGTAGTAGAAGCAGACATATTATATGATTTCAATATTTTTAAATGTATTGAGACTTGTTTAATCCATTTCATTTAAAATAATTATTGATAATGCAGAACTTTCTTCTGCCATTTTGCTGTTTGATCTTTGCAAGTTTTATACCTCTTTTGCCCCTCAGTTCTCCTGTTAATGCGTTCTTTCACATTTATTTCATTTTTTGTAGTGTACTCTTTTGAATCCCTTCTCAATTCCCTGTGTATAGATTTGTCAGATGATTTTGTGAATTTCTGAGGGGTTTAAATTTAACATCCTCTATCTATAACAATCATTTTTGTTTTGATACAACTTCAGTAGCATACACAAACACTGTTCCTATATCCGTCTGTCCCCCTTACCTTTTTGTTGTACTTGTTACAAATTATATCTTTATACATTATCTGTCCAAAACCATAGATTTATCATTACTTTTATGTATTTGCATTTTATAATCTTTAAGAAGTAAAAAGTGGAGTTACATACCAAAAAAAAAAATACAAAACAATATGACTGGCATTTATAATTACTCATATGGTTCCCTTTATCAGAAATCTTTCTTTATGCCACTTTCCTTGCAATCTGAAGAACTCCCTTGGGCATTCTTTGTGGGGCAATTCTAGTGGTGATAAACTCCCTCACCTTTTGTTTATCTAGGAATGTTTTTATCTTTCCCTCATTTTTGAAATAATTCTTGCTGCATATACAGTTATTGGCTCACAGTTATTTTCTTTCAGCACTTTGAATATTTTGTTCCACTACCTTCTTGCCTCCATAGTTTCTCGTCAGACTTACCCTTATTGGGGTTTCCTTGTATATAACATATTCCTTTTCTTTTGCAGCTTTCAGAACTCTCTCATTCTTGGCATTCAGTGGGTAGAGTGCTATATGTTTCAGGCATATTTCTCCTTGAGTTTATCCTGATTGGGGTTCATTGAGATTTTTTTGGAATTTTTCTGCCATTTTAGTCTGACTATGTCTTCTGCCCCGTCTCTCCTTCTCCTTCTGGTACTCACACAGTGTGAAGAGTGGTCCACTTGATGGTGTCTCATAAGTTTCTTAGGCTCTGTTCACTTTTTTTCATTCTTTTTTTCCTTTTGCTCCACAGGCAGAATCCTTTCAGTTGTCTTCCCTTTGAAATCACTAATTCTTTCTTCTGCCAGCTCCAATCTGTTGTTCAAACTGTCTATGGATTTTTCATTCAGTTATTGAAAAATAACTTAACTCTAATTTCCATTAGGTTCCTTTTAAAATTTTCTCTTCATTCCGATTCTCATATTCTTCATTTATTGTTTTCCTGATATCTGTTAATTCTTTCTCTATATTTTCCTTTATCTCCTTAAGCATCAACATTTTTAAAAAGATCTTTTTAAAGTTTTTGTCTGATATGTTCAAAGTCTGGTCCTCTTCATTGATTGTTTCTGAATTTTTAGCTTATTCCTTTGGATGGGCCATCATTTCCTATTTCTTTGTCTGTCTTGTAATCTTTTGTTGCACACTGCACAATTTAATATTTTAGTGTTAACTCTGAGATTTAGTGTGTTTCTTAAGTTTGTATCCAGCTAATGATATTGCAGAAGTTTCCTTGAATGTCAGGAAATAACAAAAACAAACCAATGCAAAACCCCTTTTACAGTCTTTGCAAATGGGCTCTGCTTTGACTGGTGCTCTCCTTTAGAGTCAGCCCTGCTGCCAAGAATATCAGTCTGACCAAAAGTGATGTGCAGAGTCTTCTCTGTCTTTTCTGAGCCTACTCTTGTCCTGGACTTGTGCTCACTTGTGGCCTTACGAACTCTACAGGAATCTAAATGTTTCCTTCATACCTTGTAAGATCTTCCCCCTTCTGGGGTCCTCAATTGTATGTCTTAAAGTTGGTAATCCTTTATCCCAGGCCACTTTGACTTAACTGTTTCTTACACTGCTTTAGCTGTCAGTAAGCTGCCACTTCCTACAGAGAAAATTCTGGACTATGAGCCAGAGATGAGTTTCCAGATTCAGTCTTTCAGGCTGCCACCCAGTAGATGGACCCTGACTTTTAGGCACTCTACTACGCACATTGGGGTTACTGTAGGCCTCCAGAACAGGACCAGGGACCCACAGTGGGACACAGGCTGGCTCCACACCATGCTGGCGAGGGGTGGGATACAGCCAGCAAGGGTGCCACAAGCTCCCTTGTGGTCTCCTACCATTTTGATTCAGCCTTTTAACTGTTCTCTGGAGTTCTGAGGAAGATGGTTTGCCAGTTTTTGCTATTTGTTCAGAGATTCTGTGGGGGAATGGCACCTGGAAGCATCTTATGTTGCCGTCTTCGTTGCCCCTACATTTTATTTTTTCCAGCTGTCTCCATTTAACAGTATGTCCTAACCAAGAGGCCACAGCTGACTGGTCCCAGCTATTCTTAGATATTTGATTCATTTAGCTGCTATTGTATGGAATTTTTTTTTTTTTTTAATTTCTGAGTCAAGCTGAGCAAATTAGAGTTCCTTCCTTGAAAGTTTGGAATTTGATGTGACTGTCCATTTTCAGCGTGAGTACACTCTTGAACTAAGGAGATGTAATTTAGCATTGGATGACAGCGGCTGTTTTCTGTCTTGTAGCCTAAGGGAACAGAGACGGCTGGTCTATGGTGAACCCTGGTTTTTTACATCTCTAGCACTCCAGCCACTTGCTACAGTCTTACCCTTAAGACTGCCTACCTGTCTCCCTGCCCTCTAGTTTCTGCAAAGCACCCTTTGGCCAGGGACATATTTTCAAAGTTCCTTTGTGTTATTTCTCAGTCTGGATCTACTGAATTAGACTCAGGGATGGAGCAAACCAATGACTGCATATACCAGTTGTTTTTCCACCTATCTTCGCCACCCACTGGCATATTATTCATTTGTTCAGAAAGTGGACCTGTGACTTACTTCCATTTCTTTCAAGTCCTCCCATAGCATTTTCTCTTTCCAGAGCTTGACTTTTAAAGCAACTATACAATGGGGCCCTCAAGGGAGGGCTTATACCCTCATGAAAAGCAGAAGGCTCCTGTGGTCCCCTCCTGCCAGCTTCATTTTTTTAGCTTTCTCCCTCTAATATTCCAACTTCAAAATTCCTGGCTTCCACTGAGCCTCCAACCCATTTCACTCTCCAGTGACCCCCTCAGTGACCTCTTTAAGAAGTGTTGAATCTGTAGTTCTTCACACTAATCACCCTTTTGTGATATCCTCAACTCCTTTTCCCTCTCTCTATTTCTATGGCAAAACTCCAAACCTGGTCAAACTCAATTTATCCCCTGCTCTATTCCTGCCCACTAATAGAACTGGATGGAGAAAAATAGACAATGAGGCTTACTGGTTTCACTCTAAATTTAGAAATTCAAATCTCCAGGGACCCTGCAACCCTGCTTCCTTTCCCTTCCCAGCTCCTCTGTGCTCTGAGTTGATTCCGCCTCTCTCTGCAAACTTCTAATATGCCTTTCCTCCTCTTTTAGAAGATGACTGTGCTTGTTCTGCTGGGAAGAGATTGGTGAAGAAGCCCTTCCACGTGCTCCTGCCCCACATCTGCCTGCATCTGTACAGCACATATCCTCTGTCTTCCCCCATTATAGAAGATGAATAGCTCCTGCTTCTGAGACTATCTCCAGTTGCACACTGTGTCCCATCCCGTTTCCCCACTAAAGGCTGTCGTCCTGCAATTGCACCCTCTCTCTCTCCAGCTTCATCATATTCCCATCAGCAAACATACAGACATGAGGTCAATGTTAAACCAAAACCAAACAATTCCCTCCCGCCGCTTATATTTCCCCCAACTATGCTCCAGTCTTTACAGAAAAACTCTTTGAAAGAGTTATCTCAACTTCTTTCTCTGCTCTATCTTTCCCCATTGTCTCTTGAACCCTATGCCAATCAAGCTTTCATTTCTATCACTCTACCAAATCTGTTAAAATAAAGGTAATAAATGACATCCATTTTGGCCAAATCCAGTGGGCTCAGCCCTGGGTCCTTGTTTTACTTGACCTATCAGTAGCATTTGACACAGCTGATCATTCTCTCCTCAAAACACTTCCTTCTCTTGGCTTTCATGACTTCAGCCTCTCCTTGTCTTTTTCTTACCTCACTGGTCACTTCTTTTCAGTCTCATTTCCTGTTTTATCCCTCTTCTTTCTGATGTTAAACACATCTTTCTTGAAAGACTTCTCTCTACATTCCCTTCCTAAATGATCTCATTAAGTCCCATGGCTTTAAATATTATCTATATGCTGATGACTCTTTTTCCAGTTACTATGGCTCATAACCAATTACCCTAAACTTAATAGCAGAAAACTACCACTTATGTATTCACAAGTTCTGTGAGTCAGCAGTACGAACAGGTCATGGCAGGGCAGGTTGTTTCTGATCTACAATGCTTGAGCTTCAAGTCTCAAAGTTGGTGGCTGGAATCGATTTAGGCTCACTCGCTCTTGTGGTTGATGCTGTCACATCTCCAGCCCTGCATGCGGCCTCTCTGTATCGCCTGGCTGTCATCCCAGCATGGTTGCTGGGTTACCAGGGTGAGCATCCCAAGGCAGAGAAAGCCAGACAGGGTATCCTTTTTAAGTCCTGGCCTCAGAAATTACAGAGCATCACTCTGCTGCAGTAACAATCTACCCGGGTTGAAGCGGAGAAGAAGGAGACTCCACCTCCAGAAGAGCACGTAGGGTCGGACATATTGCTGTGCCATTTGTGGACAACACAGTCTGCCACAGCTCTTATGCTTGTGTCATCAGCTCTGATCGCTCCCCCTGAGACCCAAACCCCTACAGCCTACTGCCTACTTCAAATCTCCACTTGGATGTTAAAAGGCATCTGGAACTTACATTCCCCAAACCGAATTCTTGATTGCATTTGATACCATTCCTCCCCTGTGTTCCCCCACCTCAGGAAATGGAGCATCATGTATAAGACCTTAGGTAAATCCTCAGTGCCTTTCTTCTCCTCATAGACCATATCCAGTCCATTAGCAAATTCTCTCAACACCACCTGCCCCAATACCCTGCATCTGACCACGTCTCACCACACCATTCCCCCACGCTAGCAAAGGCCTTATTATCTTCCGTCTGGGCATCTATGCCAGCCTCTGAACTGCTCTTCCTCTTCTTCCCTATAATCTTTGCTACACAGAAAAGCCAGAATTTTTTTAAATAAATAGATAAATCAGAGTATATCACTTTAACCCCCTAGTGGCTTCCCAAAATACTCAGAGTGAACTCCAGATGTCTCACCATTGCCTATGGGTCCTGTGTGGGCTGACCCCGCCTGCCACACACCACCTCTCTGCTGCTTCTCCTCCTTCTACCTTCACTTCAGCCACGTTTGGTGCTCCTCAGACTTCTGTCCTGTCCCCTCAGCTTGCTGTGTGACTTCATTCAGGTTTCTGCTCAAAGGCCACATCTCCAGAAGACCTTTCCCTTCGCACTCTCTCCAAAAGGGAGAGGCTTGCTTCCCTCCACCCCCAGAGTGCTCTCTCTTTATCCTGTTTTATTTGACTTCATGGCACTTCTCAGTCATTAATACATCTATTTGTTGATTGTCTCCATTAAAATGTGAACTGCATGAGTCTCTTCTTCACCACTGAATCTTCCAGAACAGCGCCTGGCACATATTAGGCAACCATAAATATTGACAAATACTTGAGCAAAAGCACTTAACAAAGGCTACTCTGTTTGACTGAAGTTGGCTGGTCTCTAACAATGTTCTTTGTCATTCTTCATTTCTATTACTCTATATTTACCCAGCACCTTTTAAACCACATGGATGTGAAATTGCTTATTTCATGAAAATACCATTTAGCGCTGGGCTTCTTTCTCCCCCCCCCCCCCCAGCCTCTATGCCTGATTTAGAGGCCGACGTGCATTTAGGATTTAAAGATGTACTCTGGGAATGCACGAGCACCTGGCACTGTGTTCAGGAACCTGCCTCTGTGGGCCCAGTGAGGATAGCATCCAGGAATCCTGGGGTCTAAGTTTTCACATGTCAGGGCCAAACCACAGAGTTCTTTCCTGAGCCTAAGAGGAGCTTTGACAGTGATTTCACAGGGCTGAGAGATTGGAGGGGTAGTGATGGGAAGAGAGAGAGAAAAAATGAAACAAAATTGATTTGAACTGCCTCGTTCAAATTTTAGAACTTCTATACAGAAAACCTGCCTTTCTTCTTCACTTAAAGCCCTTTTCTTAGAATAAATAGTTTGGGATTTCACAGTCCTAGAAGTGAAACATTGAACAACTTACGTTATTTGCACCAAAGACCTTGGCAGTGAGAACCACCAACTTTGCTATAGTTTGTTACAGAGAAAGCTTGTAGAGATCCCTGGTCAGGAAATGTTTTTCAAAACTAAACTAGTGTTTCAACTTTTTCGTGGGATTTGGGTTCAATCCTGCTGCTGAGAGCTCCTTCCTTTCCTGTGGTTTTAGTAACTCTGCAAACAGTCTTCACCCAACTTGTTCAACATGCTTGGCAATCTACCCAAGCACTGAAATGAAGAATAACTCATAATTGCCAGGTGATTACTCCCTGGCATTCTCTTGAAGGGAAAGCCTAGTCTCACCCCTCTCATGGAATTCTAGCTATAGAAAGCTTGGTTTTTAAATCTTGGAGTCAGGAGTCAGGTGTATTTTCAATAATGAGATGAATCTTCAGGGACTCTGTTCCACTCAAACTCGATTCAAAGTCTAATGTTTCCTGTTAGGATTTCCTTTGGATAATTGTTAGAAACTGGTCATAATGCCAACTTTGAAGACGTTTGGTACATAATGCCCTTTGCCATAACTTTCGGCTCTCCATTTGAGGAAACGTGTGCCTCAGTAGATGGTGAGATGAGGTGGGGGAGGAAATCACCTCAAAGAGGATTTGGACACCAAGCTGCAGACAGGCTGGTCTGCGGGGTTCCCTAGGGTGACAGAAGGCTGACACTGTGACATTACTTCAGGTTATGTGCAATAACTGGACTTTTCTTCAGCCAACAAAAGACACTGTGGCCATCAGAAGAGCTTAACTGCTAAACTAAATAAAAACATAATAATGAAAATATATAAACTATTACTGTAGTTTATAATATTATTAAAATCAGTATAACGTTAACTTTTGTGACACTGTTGAGTAGTAGACACATTTAAGAAAATGTATTGTTCAAGGTTCTATTTCCGTTCAAGACATTGGTCTCCAGCACTTAATGGAAATGAAATAAAACACTAGACGTGCTTTGTTCTGTTGCGACTGAGCCAAATGCACTTCACTGAAGATTAAGAGGACCACAAAACCACGCCTGCTCCCGTTGTCCCAGGCTCCTAAGTCAGTCATAAGCTTTTGCCCAAGCATCACGCTCTCACCAGTCCTAACAATGGTTTTGGTCATGCATTAAATCATCAAGAGCTAAATCGATTGGGAACAACGCATGCTTCTTTTCCACATGTTTCTGGCAGCCCAGCCCATAACCCTTCCTGAATGTGCTTCTTCCAGGATCTTTGTGCCTGATTCTCCAGACATCTGACCTAGTTTTCTGCCCCACTGCTAAGTGCTTAATTTTCTGTCTTTGACCTAGAGCGTAGGCTGAAATTAAAGGTGACACCGATAATGGTTTGGTTTGGTTTTGGTGATGAAATGCCATTTGTTAACACAGAGTGCCCAAATCAGGACTTTCATTTTCAGAGCTGAACACTGACTTAAACAATTTAATGCTATCAGCCTAAGGGACTCTCTTGGCAAAATGACAAGTTTTCAGAGAAGAGCATAGAAAGCCCGGGGACAGAAAATGAATGGAGCAAGAATTTTACGACTTATCAGCATACAGATACTCTAGACACAGGAGGATTCCCCTGCCATCCCGTTCTTAGTCACCCAGCAGACACATACTGAGAAGTTCGTCTGTGGAAGCCCCTGTGGACTGACTGGGGATGCTGAGGAAGTCTCCTAGCGCCTCTGGCCCCATAGGCTTCTGGGCGCGGGGGGCAGAGCAGCTTCTGGGCAGGGGTGTGGGGCAGGCAGTGGGGAGGAAGGAGGCAGGCATGCCTGGGAGGAAGCCAGGCCCCAGCCCCACCCCCACCCCCATGCTCCAACAGCCCATCCGTCTTCCTCTGCAAAGCACACATTCAGAGATAACACTATGCAGAATTTCAAAATGTCCCCAAGCGCAGGGCAGCTCTGTGCAGCTGCACTGGTCACCTGCCCATGAAGCCGCCAGACGCCAGCAAAAGGTGTCAGAGCCAGACCTTGGTGTGTGGCTTCTCAGCGACAGATGTGTCAGGTGAGACACACACCGCAACCCCCAGCTGCCATGCAGTTTAGTGTTTGAATGTGCACCTGTCCGTGCTCCGGATTCCCTTCCATTCGGGTGGAGTGGACCCTGCGGCCACAAGGCTCTGTCGGGGTGGAGCGACCTTTGTTTGTCTCTTATCCCCCTCCCTTCATTTTGGCAGAGGGAAGGAACTAGGGGCCTCGGCGTTCCAGGCGCTAGCGCAGAACTCTTCCCTATCGCCAGGTGGCGCTGCGGAGCGCGCTCCCCCACCGGCCGGTCGCCGCCGCCTCCCGGCGCGGGCCGCCGCCTCGGGGACCTCCCCGGCTGTGCGCGCAGAGATCGCAGCGCGGCCGCTGCCAGCACACTGTACGAGGGGTGCGTGTCGTTGACGCGGACGATGTCGTGTGGCCGTGGCGCTGTCTGTCGGTCTCTCGGAACCACGCACACACGAGCGCTTGCTGCTTCTCGCCCCCGGTTCTTCTCCTGCCCAGGAGGCGGCGCGAAAGGACGGCGGGTCTGGGCCATTTCTGAGCGCAGCCCTGGGCCACGTGGGGCCTCCGGAGGGGCCGCGGGCTGTTTTGAGTTTTAGTTTTTTATTTTTTATCATTTTATCATTTCAGGATCATTTAATATGCCCTTAGAACATCTAAGAGAATTATAGATAAGTTATTAGAATGCATAATTAGAATCCAAAGCCCTTATGCAAAAAAAAAAAATCTAGCCACAAACACTTGAAAAAATTTAAAAGGAAACCTAGAACTAGTTGGTGTGATGCGCTTTGAAATTTATTGCTTTTTTGTATATATGTTGTTTTTCACATAAAAAATAAAAATGAAAGAATTGGGTTTTGTAGGAAAATATATATATTTATTAGTTACAGTGGAATAATCAATTTCTGTGATGAGAAAACATCAGGCAAGGTTGACTATTGAAAAATCGTGTTACATACTGTTTGAATTATGCTTCAAATAGCAATACCACTTAATAGTGAATTAATACTGTTTCTTAGAAAATAAACGAACTTCTTAAGGTTTTCTAGAGTAAGTTTACTAAATGTTAGAATATCAGATTTTTAACCTGTCAGTGACTGTAATAATGCAGTAATTCCAAGGGGCAGAGGCCGCACCTACAAGTTTCCTTGAGAGCAGGGAGCGGTTTGCTTGGACTGAATACAGGTGGCAAACAAATGTTCTTGTTGGGGAAATCTTCTTCAACTATTTGATTTAAAAGAAGTATTTTCACACACACAACAAACTGTACTAACACAAAACATTATACCTTATATGGCATTATATAAAACATTAATATTTTAAAAATAAAACGTATTTTTCCATTGTGAAGTCATGGTTGAATTAAATCATGATGCTCAGTTCAAATTAGGAAATATTGATCTGCTGTTTATCTTGTTCTGTGTTGGGCTGTGTGCTATAAGCTGGCATTTAATGGGTAAAAAAATTAAAAAGAAAGAAAGAAACCATTTACAACGGCATAACAAATATAAATTTCCTAAAAGTAAGTTTTTATAAGATCTCCATAGAAAGCTATAAAACATATTGAGAGAAACTTAGAAGACCTCAAAAAATGAAGGGATATACCATGCTTATGAATTAGAAGACTCACTATTGTCAAGAGATCCGTTCTCCCCAAATTGGTGCATAGATTCCATGTGATTCCTTCTCAAAAGGGCGCAAGGCTTTGGGGCAGCGTCCTTCTCGTGGGTCTGTCCCCCATTGCAGGGCCTTCGGCATTCGGGGCCCTTGCAGGGACACACCAGGTGCAGGCCAATGTGCTACCCACACGTGACAACCCAGCCCTGTCCTCACACTATGCAAGTGGGTCGGGCCCTGTCCCTCCTGGCACCCACAGACAGGTCTGCGAATTCCACCTCCCGCTCCTTCCCCCCTGCCCTGTCCTCTACACACTCCTGAGAAAACCAGCGTGGGCTAGATGTGTGCTGGCCTCTATGATAGCCGGCGTGTGGCTACTGAAATGTAAGTCAATTTAAACAAAATGAAACTGAATTTCAGTTCCTTGATCTCATCAGATACATTTTGGGTCTTCGAAAGTGTGGCCACTTGTCCCCAGCCTGGACAGCGCGAATACAAAGCATTTCTGTCAGTGTGGAAAGTTCTGTTGATCCTTCTCAAGAGCGGCGCAAGCACTGTTTGGTCCCCGGGCTGCCTGTGTCCCTGTCTGTGGAGCCGGTACAGGGGAAGTGCCACACGGAGCAGCCCTGGAAACTGAGGAACAGCCACAGCTGCCGGTCAGCCCCGTGAAGGACAGGCAGAGAGGCATCGGATTACCTGCTTCTGATACCCAGGAGCCAAGTTCTATGGCTCACCCTCTGTGACCTTCCCCAGGGTGCAAGCTCTCCTGCTCGGGACTTCCTGTTGTCCCCTCCATGCAAAGTTGTTGCATCTTCCTCTTTCTCCCTTTCAGACTGGATTACTGGTTGGGGTGGAACTGTCCTAGTTTAGCAACCTAGAGACCCTGAAAGCTTCCTAATGGGAATAACCCCTTCCCCCACACAGAGATAGGGACTGGGTTACACAGGAAGTATCAGGTAGCAGGACCTCAGAGCAGGGCAGACATTCTTCTATAAAATACTGTACGAGTCAGAGTCAGAGCATAGACTGCCCAAGCATCTTAGTCGAGATGGGCTTTCTGAGATGCTCCAATCAATTACAATGATGTATGAACTATTGTCAGAGATACAGAGAAAGAAAGTGAAGGAGAGAAAAAGAGAGAGAGAGAGAGAACACCTTGCTTTAAGTAAGGTGAACATCTCCTTGCACCAGAAAGGAAATTAGAAGCTCTAAGCAGCGTGGTGGTGGAGATGTGGGCCTGTTGAGGGAAGGAGGACCCACCTCATACTTATTCCATCTCAATCCTTTATTTCTTAAGCCTTGCCAGCATGCAGCATTCCCCAAGATGTGCCATAGACCATTATTCTCATGAAATTCTTGGAAGACTCAGTACCATGGTCAAAAATGCTTAGGAAACTCTGCACAATATATTCTGGAACTTCTCAGTGCATGATATCAAATGAAAGATTCTGGGAAGTTCTATAGACAAGAAATGTAGACCATATTCTGTGGCTCAGCAATCCCCTAAAGCTTCTGACCGCAGCGACCTTCTCTCATCTAACGCTCATTTGCATCTTGCACACGAAGTCCCTGAAGACACAAACTTAACCACCAGTCTCCCAAAGATTTGGTCCCAGCTTGGCCCCAGACCATGAAGGCAATTACGCGGTGTATTTCTGAGCTCAAGCTGCTCCTTCAGTATGCTGCCATGCCGAGAAGCCAAGAGAAGCAATTTTTACTAGGTGAGAAATAGCTATTTAATATTCCTTGGAGTCCTAGTGAGAGAAGTCTTCACCTTGTCATCAGCAACCAAACAGCAGAGACAATAACAAAGCACTTTCGACTTTACAAGGGGCTTTACTGTTTTAAGTGTCTATAGTCCTGAGATGTAGGAAGGACTTTTTCATGCAATGTGAAGTTAGAGAAGAGGAGGTTCAAGAAATTAAGTCATTTGCCCTAATCATTGAACTGGGAAAGTAGAAATTCAAACCTTCTAAGTCCTTGGCTCTTTCCTCTCTACCAAGCTGTAATATGGGGCTACCATTTGCTATCACGTTTCTTCTGTCAGTGCGCCCTAGATCCACTCTCGAGATTTACAGGAAAAAAGTCTGTTTCTATTGTTGCGGTTAAAAGTGATTTTGGAATGAAATAGACCAGGATTTGAATTCCAAAATTATCATTTACAGCTGGGTAATCTTGGAAAGGTCACTAACCCCCCTGAGAGCCTCAATGTACTTATCTGTGATAATTCCTACTTTGGAAAGTTGTTGCAGGCTGTGTTAAAAGTGGGAGAGGCCATGGCATGTCCACACATCACGCAACTTAAAAGCCCAGAAGGGAGTGAGGCTGAACCCCAATCGACAGGCAATATAGCATAGTGGTTACTGGGGAGGGCTCCCAACCATGATGCCAGGCACAAATCCTGAACCAGTGGCCTTTGGCAGGGTCCTCGCCTCCCAGAGTTCTCACTAGCACTGCAAGAGTGAGTATGTATACACCACCTAGAGCCAGGCCTGGCGTGTTTCAGTGAGTTGAAGTGGTGGGTGAGGGACGATTTGGGGAAGGACAGGGTGCCTGAACTAGTTGGCACAGCAGGCAATTGGAGAGGCTAGGACTGCTTTTGGAGTTTCAGTCTTCAAATACCTCATTTCCAAAGGAAAACATCTGGTCTCAAAGGAACAGATGATGAAGAAACAGCTGGTGTCTACCCCAAATGACAGTGACCGGGTGACCGTCTGAAGCTAACTCTTGGCTGACTCTGCCTCAGCAGGACCAGCCTTTGCAAAGAAACCTTCCTTTCCTGCGAAGCCCAGCTGGGCATTTCCCCTGTGTGCCGATTTGAATGTGTGGTGGATCCCAGAAAAGCCATGTCCTTTAATCCTCATTCAGTATTGCTGGCTAGGAGCTTTATGATTGTTCCCATGGAAATGTGACCCACTCAATTGTGCGCATTAACTTTCAATTAGAGGGAGATGTGACGCCACCCATTCCAGGTGGGCCTTGACTGGAATCCTTTCAAAGAGGAAACGTTTTGGACATAGTCCCTTTTTAGAGCCGTAACAGAGCCTGTGCAGTCAGAGACCTTTGGAGATGCAGAAGGAAAATGCCCCCGGGGGAGTGTGATGAAACAAGAAGCCTGGAGAGAAAGCTAGCAGATGTCGCTATGTTAACCACATGCCTTTCCAACTGAGAGAGAAGCCCTGAGCATCATCAGTCTTCCTGAACCAAGGTACCTGTCCCTGGATGCCTTAGTTTGGTCATTTCTATAGACTCGCTTTATTTGGACATTTTCATGGCCTTAGAACATGTAAACTTGCAACTTAATAAATTCCCCTTTTAAAAGCTGTTCTGTTTCTGGTATATCGCATTCTGGAAGCGAACGCCCAGGGAGAAATGGCAGCCCTTCTCCAGACTGCAGTATGTGCAGATTCTGCCTCCAGCAGGTTCTGGTCACAGAGAGCAATTGCTTGTCCACTGTGGGGAGGAAAGGGTGATGCTTCCCTCAGAGGTGGGGAGGCGGGTTGGGGCCACAGGAGCTCAAGGCCAACTGCTGAGAGGGGGTGTGGGACTCTATGTGGGCAGAGGAGAGGGGGCAGCTGTCTCTTCTGGGGTTGAGGTCTGGGGGGACACCACTAGCCCTTCCAAGGTATTTCCACCTGGCCTCACTTCCACACTAGAACTTCACTGCTTTTAATGGCTGAGTAACATTCCATTGTAGGGATAGTGCACGTTTTCCTTATCCATTCATCTGCTGGTGGACACAGGGCTGTTTCCACCTATTGACTATTATGAGTAAGGCTGCTATGAACATTTGGGTACAAATGCATTTGAGATCCCGATTTCAACACTTTTGGATATATTAGGTTGGTGCCTTTTAAAATCTTTATCTTAAAAATGACTTTTCTCCAAAACTTCAGTTTTACTTGTATGTGGATGTGTTGTCCCTGTGACTGGCTGCTCTGGAGTCCCAAACTTCCTCATATTTCCTCTCGAACCCATTTGATTTCTTTCCTTGCATGTTTGCATCCTCTCATCTCTCCTCGTCCCATCGATCAAATCTCTTCACTGTCATCAGCTTAGCTGCAACGCCAAGGCCACCCTTTTGACATGGTCACCGTCACACAGCTCATATTTATTGAGATAAAATCCAGCTCCCTGGCCAGGGAGTCAGGACTTTCCAGGTGTGACTCTGATTTAGGTTTCTTGCTTCTAGCTTCTTTTTTACCTCTTCATACCATGTTCTTTGATCCATGCCTCACAGTGCACATTTGTCACGCCTTTTACCTGACTTTTTATTCCCTTCCACTCCCACCTATTCCACACCCTCCTGACCCCACAGCTCTACTTCCCATGCCACTTTTTCCAAGTGCCTTCCTGCTCCTCCCAGTTAGGAGGGGGCTCTGCCATGGCTTTTCCCTGGGGAGTCCTACCTGGGCACAGGCTATTTCCACTGTAATCGATGAAAGCAGGAACTGCCCGTCCAGGGACCCATCTGTCTCTGACTTCTTTCTGGAGTGTGTTTGTTTGTTGATACTATTCTATCTCTCCTACTATCTTACAAGGCCCCTCATGACCTAGAAGTCTCTTTGGAATAAAGTGGATTCAAGCACCCAGTTATGGATGAGCAAAGAAAAGTGCGAAGACATCTTGGCATTTTTAGGTGAGCCACGGAGTCCAAGCTCAAAAAAAAATGTTGTCAATGATTTCTATGCTTTCTAATAACAGTGCGAATGCCAAATATTTGTGAATCCAAAGTTCTGTAAATGGAGGAACCTCCGGTCTGAAACTGTTATGTACCCCCAAAAAAGCCATGCTCTCTTAATCCAATCTTCTGGGTGCAGTCTTAAAATGCGTGGGTTTTTCCATAGAGATGTGAACCCACCTATTCAAGTCTGGTCTTAATCCTGTTACCAGAGTCCTCTATGGAAAGAATAAAAGGTAGAAAACAGAGAGAGAGCTCAGAGCTGACACAGAGGGCAGAGAGATGAAGCTGAGTGACACAGAGGTTTGGAGATGGTAGGCAAAGAGATGAACCCCAGAGTTTGCCCCGGAGAAGCTAAATGAGGACTCATAGTCACTTAGAGGAAACGTCACTGGAATCCAAAGCTGAAAGCAACAAACTGGCAGCAAAGACCAGCAGATGCCAGCCACATTCCTTCCCAGCTGGCAGAGCTGTTCCAGTTGCTGCTGGCCTTCCTTCAAAGTCAAGGTATTTTTCTCTGGATGCCTCGATTTGAACATTTTCATGGCCTTAGAACTGTACATTTATAATTTAATAAATCTCCTTTGTGAAAGCCAATCCATTTCTGCCATATTGCGTTCCAGCAGCTTTAGCAAACCCAAACACTCAGCCTTTGAAGAAATCTTTCATGAGGAAAAGAAAACATCTTTTTATCTTCATCTTACATTACTGTTTTTATAAACATTTAAGTGAGGTTCAAATACTTCTCAAATCCTCTTATATTCACTTCTATAAACATTTTCCTCAAGTTCGTGTGTGTGTATGTGTGTATATGCATGCATACCTATTTTTGAAAGACAGCAATAATAAAAGTTAACTCATATAATTCTTCTTTTTTCTTTTTAAAAAATCTACACAGCTTTTCCCATGTGCTGGGCACTATATGAAGAGCTTTATAAAAAATAAATCATTTAACCTGCCTAACAATCTTATGAAGTAGATCCTATTACCACTTCTGATTTGGAGATGAGGAAACTGACACACACTAAGTAGTTTTCTGTTAGCCAAGACATGATTTGTTGATGATTATCATTTTAGAAAAATCGTTGGCTCACTTTGCTCCATCTTCTGTTTTCCAGTGAAATATAAAAAGAACAGTAACTTCCAGGAAGATGGCCGACTAGAGCAGCTCGAGATTAGCCCTGCTCCATGGAAAAGTTAGAGAAGGGACAGGAGGGCAACTGAGGCAGCAATTTGGGAACGTAGCTGACCTGGGAGAGCCTTCAGCACCACATGTGGCAGCCCTGGTTGCACAGGTTGAAAGGCAGAGAGCTGGAGGCTGGCGCGGAAGCGTGGAGCCATGGAGCCCATGGGAGGGCACGCACGGGAACATGGGACTAGGAAGTAAGCCAGGCCGCATTCCTTGGGCGCACTATCCTCACCGGCACAGCCCCGTGACTGGTGACTCACCCCACACCCTACACAGCTGAACCCCATCACCCACTCCCATTCCTCGCACTCCAGATGCCCCCACCCTGCCTGGTCCCAGTGCATGTACCTGCCCCACACTGCCAACCCAAGTGCAGCCCAACCCACCTCTCCTTCACCCCTTCTGAGCACTACCTCCCATTTCCTGTTCCCTGCAGGCTATTGCCAGTGCATAAAGGTTGCATTAACCTCCCTACCCAGGCTATCCCCGCACCCCATGCATATGTCACACAGCTTCACTCTGCCCTCCCTGAGCTCTGTGCATCTGTTTATGGCACTTCCAGGCCCACACATGTGCACAGGCCCCCAGTCACATCATTCAGCTCTGGGAACCACACTTTACAGCAGTCCTAGAACCACGCATGCGCACAGCCGTCAGTCATGCTTCCCAGCTCTGAGAAAGTGCTGATCTGCATAGCTGGGTCACATCTGCCTCCAATCCACGAAGGCTAAATGCCAAACCTGCTGTCACAGCTCTACGCATGTGCACAAAGGGCCCCATGCTTTAGGCTGACACACACCAGTGTTACATCCCCCAGACAGGTGCACCCACACAGCTATACCCTCCCTGGCCTTTGGAGGGTATAGCTGGCCTCCATGTTCACAAGCATCAGTGTAACATCCCCAACCTGCACCCATATCTGCACTGAAACAAATCACCTTACTGACTGTTCCACCCCATGCCCTGTTCCCTGCTGTACAACCATCCTGCAAACACAAGGCTTTAGACTACTGAAAGATATCAACTCCCAAAGTAAATCAGTCAAGATATTTATATGCGATAAGACAGCAGATCACTAAGCATATCACAATGCAGACAGATATAACCCTGTCTAATGACCAAACTAAAACACCAGAGGAGATACAGATGTTGGAACAACTAATCAAAGATATTCATACAACACTACTTAATAAAATAAGTGGGATAGCAAATGACACAAAGGAGATCAAGAAGGCAGTATAAGAGTACAAAGAGTAATTTGAAAGAATGAATAGAAAAATATCAGAAATCATGGAGATTAAAGACACTGTTGACCAAATGAAAAAATACTAGAGGCACACAACACCAGATTTGAAGAGATGGTAGAAAGAGTAAGTGATATAGAGGACAGGATAATTGACTTTGAAGATTCAAACCAGCAAATGGCTAAAAAGATGGAAAAAATTGAACGGGAACTCAGGGAAATGATAGACAAAACAAAGCACACAAATATAAGAATCACTGGTGTCCCAGAAGAAGAAGAGAGGAGTAAAGGGCTCCAAAGAGTAGTTGAGGGTATAATGGGGGAAAACTTCCCAACCTTCATACAGGATATAAATATACAAGTCAAAGAAGCCCAAAGAACTCCAAACAGAATAAATCCCAATAGGCCTTCCCCAAGGCACATACTAATCAGTCTGTCAAATGTTGTAGAGAAGCAGAAAGTCCTGAAAGCAGCAAAAGAAAAACAATCTACTACATACAAGAAAAATCAAATAAGACTGAGTTCAGACTACTCAACTAGCAGCCTGGGGATGAGAAGGCAGAGGTATGATATATTCTTGAAAGAGAAAGACTTCCAGCCAAGAATTCTGTAACCAGCCAAATTGTCCTTCAAAACTGCGGGAGAGATTAAAGTTTTCACAGACAAAGAAGTTCTGAAAGAATTTGTAAACAAAAGACCAGCCCAACAAGAAATACTAAAAGGAGTTCTGCCAGCTAAAAACAGGAGAGTTCTGGAGGAGAGCACAGAATTGAAGAGCACCACTAAGGGTAATTTAAATAATACCAAGAGAAAGAGGGAATAGAATATATAGATCTGACAAATAAAATAAAAAAGATAAGGTGGTGGAATTAAGAAACACCTTTTCAGTAATAACTTTGAATGTTAAGAGACTAAACTTACCAATTAAAAGGTATAGATGGGCAGAATGAATTAAGAAACATAATCCAGCTATATGCTGCTTACAAGAGACTTATCTTAGACACAAGGATACAAATAGATTGAAAGTGAAAAGATGGAAAAAGATCTTCCACATAAGTTGTAACCAAAAGAAAGCAGGAATAGCTATACTAATATTGGACAAAATAGACTTTAAATGTAAAGACATCATAAGAGACAAAGAAGGACACTGTACACTTATTAAAGGGTCAATTCACCAAGGAGATATAACAATCATGAATGTTTATGCTCCCAGTCAAGGAGCTCCAAAGTACATGAGACAGAAATTGGTGAAACTGAAGGGAGCAATAGATGTTCAACAATAATAGTAGGAGACTTCAATACACCACTTTCCTTTATAGATAGAACAACCAGACAGAAGATCAACAAGGAAATAAAGAAGTTAAATAACTTGATAAATGAATTAGACCTAACAGACATATATAGGTCATTGCACCCCAAAGCACAAGGATATACATTCTTCTCTAGTGCTCATGGAACATTCTCCAGGATAGATCATATGCTGGCACACACAATAGGTATTTATAAATTTAAAAATATTGAAATTATTCAAAGCAACTTTCTCTGATCACAATAGGATGAAGCAGCATCTCAATAACCACCATAGAATGAGAACATTCACAAATGTAGAGAGATTAAATAACACACTCTTAAACAACCAGTAGGTCAAAGGAGAAATTTCTAGAGAAATCAGTAGCTATCTGGAGATGAATGAAAATGAGAATACAACATATCAGAACTTATGGGATGTGGCCAAGGCTGTACTGAGAGGGAAATTTATTGCCTTAAATGCCTATATTAAAAAACAAGAAAGAACAAAAAATTGAGGACTTAACAGAAAACCTGGAGGAACTTGAGAAAGAACAGCAAACTAACCCCAAATCAAATAGAAGAGAAATAACAAAGATTAAAGCAGAGATACATGAGTGGGAGAACAAAAGAACAACTGAAAGAATCAATAAAACTAAAAGTTGGTTCTTTGAGAAAACCAATAAAATTCATGGGCCACTAGCGAGATTGAAAAGAAAAAAAGAGAAAGGATGCACATAAACAAAATCAGAAATGAGAAGGGGTGTGTTACCACAGACCCTGAAGAAATAAAAGAAATCATAAGAGGAAACTATAAACAACTGTATGCCAACAAGCTAGACAATTTAGATGAAATGGAAAAATTCCTGGAGACACACAAACAAGCTACACTGACTCAGTAAGAAATAGAAGATCTCAACAAACCGATAGTAGGTAAAGGGATTCAATCAGTCTTCAAAAATTTTTCTACAAAGAAAAGCCCAGGGCCAGATGGCTTCACAAGGGAATTTTATCACACATTCTGGAAAGGACTAACACCAATCCTGCTCAAACTCAAACTTTTTCAAAAAATCGAAGAAAAAGGAACTCTACATAACTCATTTTATGAAGCTAATGTCATTTTAATACCAAAATCATGTAAAGATGCTATAAGAAAAGAAAACTACAGACCAATCTCCCCAATGAACATAGATGCAAAACTTCTCAATAAAATATTAGCAAAATCGAATTCAACAGCAAATTAAAAGAATTATACACCATGACCAAGTGGGGTTTATACCAGGAATGCAAGGATGGTTTAACACAAGAAAATCAATTAATGTAATACAGCACATTAACAAATCAAAAGGGAAAAATCACATAATCATCTCAAATGATGCTGAAAAAGCATTCGACAGAATTCAGCATCCTTTTCTGATAAAAACACTCTAAAAGATAGAAATCAAAGGTAACTACATCAATATCATAAAGGGAATATATGAAAAATCGGTAGCCAGCATCATCCTAAATGGAGAGAGACTGAAAGCTTTCCCCCTAAGATTAGGTACAAGAGAAGGATGTCCACTGTCACCATTATTATTTAACATTGTGCTAGAAGTTATAGCTACAGCAATTAGGCAGGACAAAGAAATAAAAGGCATCCAGATTGGAAAGGAAGAAGTAAAACTCTCATTATTTGCAGATGATATGATACTATACTTATAAAATTCTGAGAAATCTACAGCAAAGTTACTTGAGCTAATAAACAAATTCAGCAAGGTGGTGGGATATAAAATTAATGTGCAAAAATCAGTAACATTTCTATATACAACCAATGACCTAGCTGAGGAATCAGGTAAGGAAAAAATTCCATTCAAAATAGCAAGTAAAAGAATCAAATACTTAGGAATGAACTTAACTAGGGACATAAAGGACTTGTACACAGAAAACTATGTAACATTGTTAAAAAAAATCAAAGGAGATCTAAACAGGTGGAAAGACATTTCCTCTCATGGATAAGAAGATTAAATATATTTAAGATGTCAGTTATCTCCAGATCTACAGATTCAACACAGTACCAATCAAAATTCCAATAACCTACCTTGAAGTTTTGGAAAATTTAACTACCAAATTCATCTGGAGGGGAACGAGACCCCGAATAGCTAAAAGCATCCTAAAAAAAGAAGAACGAAGTGGGAGGATTAACACTCCCTGACTTTAAAACCTATTACAAAGCCACAGTGGTCAAAACAGCATGGTACTGGCGCAAAGACAGAAGCATGGACTAATGGAATCAAATTAAGAGTGCAGAAATAGACCACAAATCTATGGTCAACTGATTTTTGACAAGGCTCCCAAATCCTCTGAACTGGGACAAAACAGTCTTTTCAATAATTTGGGCATGGAAGAACTGATAGCCAAGAGAATGAAAGAGGACTCTTATCTTACACCCTACACAAAAATTAACTCAAAGTGGATCAAACACCTAATATAAGAACTAGCACCATAAAGCTTCTAGAAGAAAATGTAGGGAAACATTTTCAAGATCTAGTAATAAGAGATAGCTTCCTAAACTTTACACCTGGAGCACAAGCAACAAAAGAAAAAAATAGATAAATAGGAACTCCTCAAAACCAAATGCTTCTGCACCTCAAAAGACTTTGTCAAAAAGGTGAAGAGGCAGACAACTCAATGGGAGAAAATATTTGGAAATCACATGTCAGACAAATGTTTGATTTCCTGTATATACAAAGAAATCATGCAACTCAACAACAAAAGAACAAACAATCCAATTATAAAATGGGCTAAAGATATAAACAGGCATTTTTTCTGAAGAGCAAATACAGATGGCTCAAAAGCACATGAAGAGATGCTCATTTCACTGGCTTTAAGGGAAATGCAGATCAAGATTACAATGAGATACCACCTCACACCTATAAGAATGGCTTCTATTAAACAAAGAGGAAACTACAAATGTTGGAGAGGATGTGTAGAAACTAGGACACTTATGCACTGCTGGTGGGAATATATAATGGTGCAGCCACTACGGCAGTTCCTTAGGAAACTAAATTCGAGTTGCCCTATGACCCAGCAATAGCACTACTTGGTATATACCCAGAAGAGCTGAAAGCAATGACACAAACAGACATTTTCACACTGATGTTCATAGCAGCATTATTCACAATCACTGAAAGATGGAAATAAACCAAATGCCCATCAATAGACGAGTGGATCAACAAAATGTGGTATATACATAGAATGGAATATTATGCAGCAGTAAGACAAAATGATGTCCTGAAGCACATGGCAAGATGGATGAGTCTTGAGGACATAATGTTGAGTGAAATTAGCCAGACACAAAGTAATAGATATTGTATGATTCCGCTTTTATGACCAGCATAAAGAAATAATCAGAGGTTTATAAGACAGAATAAAGGGGACTTAGAGATACATAGAAGCTACAGATGGGTGAACTGTTAGCTAATGAGGTTGACCTCCAATGTAGGGGAACAGATAGGAGTGAAGGTGATTCTTTAGTGGGTCTAGAAGTAATATTACCACATTGAAAATGAACAAGATTGAAATGGGTTGTATAGACCTACGTGTCTCACTGACTCACACTAGAAATACAAATGAGTTCTAGTAAGAATTACTTCAAAGATATTCTTGTATAAAGAGCATTTAAGTCCAGGGTACAGGGGGAAACTGCTATTGCTAGCTATGAACTATGTTCTAAAGGAAACCATCACGAACACAGAAACAGCAGAGGTAAATAATAGGGGGAGGGACAAGAGTTAAAAGGAGGTTTGGATTTCCTATTCGGTGAGGTGTGTTTTTGGTTTTCTGTCTCTCGGGAACAATGAAATTATCTAAAATTGAGAATGCTGATGGGCTGTGGACTTTGGGCACTACACATGATGCCTGATGAATGCAGGTGGCTGTAGGATGCACTGACTGAGAAGTAGATTGGCGAATGATGGTGTATACTTATGAGTGAAGGTTGTGCTGCAACAGAAAAGACACAATGTCGTGAGGTATGCAATGATGTGAATGAACATGCGGGACATTTGGTGAGACAAAATTAGCCAGAAACAAAAAAACAACAACGGGTATGGTCACCTTTAGAAAACGCTTGTAAGAAAACAGGGGCCTATATTGTAAGCTTTTAGAGCAGACACATTAAGTCTGGAGTGGTGAATATTATTTCTGGATTTTGAGAGACTGTTTTATATATATAACCTGATATTTAGAGAAAAGAATGAAGCCAAACAGGTTGGGGTTAAAGTAATTCAGAACATAGGGGTAAGGAAGACAGTGTCTATATTTTAGAACCACACATACTGTTTGAGGCAAATGAAGAAAGGTTTATTTGATCTGGAACTGAAATTTTCTGTAGTGTGTAATCTAATTTAATCTATCTGTATAGCTCATTTGAACAACTGAAACACAGGAATCACAGAATAAGATAGAGGTCCTTTAATCCTGTATAAATTATTATAATGCCTAGAAAGATCCTAGAGTATTTTAAGCAGATAATCAAAAGTTATTGGCAAAGTCCCCTGAGGGAGGAGAGAAAGACTATGGAACTATTAAACCGTACCATCAGGGAATTCCTTGATACTGTATCAAACTTTAGGGACACCCAAATCAATAGGCCATGCCCTCAATCATGAGGCTTACTTTTTTGAAGCTTATGTAGGTAGCAGAGAAGCTTAGAGAACCTATAGACATGCCTAAGAGTTACTTCTGGAAGATCTCTGTGCTCAGATGTGGCCTCAGTCTCTCTAAGCCTAACTCTGCAAGTGAAATCATTGCCTTCCCCCTAAATGGGACATGACATCCAGAGGTGAAAGTCTCCCTGGCAATGTGGGAGAGGACTCCCAGGGATGAATCCAGACCTGGTACCATGGGATCAACAATTCCATCCTGACCAAAAGGGGGAAAAGAAGTGCAATTAATAAAGTATCAGTGGCAGAGAGAGTTCAGATAGAGTCGAGAGGCTACTCTGGAGGTTACTCTTATGCAAGTTTCAGGTAGACCTTGCTACCTATCATAACCTGCCAATCCCCAACCAGGACCATTCCAGCCAATCCTAAAGAATATCTAGGGCAATATATATGATTCCACAAGTGTTCCAGGCACTAGAATAACTTTCCAGAAACCTACAACCTCCTGATGGGTCCCTGGTCCAGATAAGTCCTGAAACCTAGCCCAGCCTCTCCAGAACATCAGATAGTTCCATCTCCCTATCCCATATTAGTGACAGACCCTACCAATATAAAAAATTTAGAATTGCCGTAGCCCAAACAACCCCAAAGAGAGGTATGGAATGATCAAAGGTGATGGTGGAATTATACATAGAAGATAGGACTTAACAAATGAATAGAAATGCTGAATCATTAAATTGATATCTCTTTTAGTCTCTAGTATTTTAGAGCAGCTAGGCTTTTAGGTTTTTAAAAACCTAAAATTGTGAAATTGTAACCCACGTCAAAGTCTGAAATATGTTCTGCAACTAATTGTGGTGCTGTGCTTCAGAATTTATAGCTTTTATGTGTATGTTTTATTGTTCACAAAAAAAAGAAGTAAAAAAAAAGTTGATTATGATGATAAAAAAGTATTTAAGCCCTCTAGCCTCCTATATTCTGGAGCAACTAGAAGGAAAAATACGAGAGGTTCACATGGTAGCCCATGGCAAACTCTGGGACCTGTCCTGTAACCACTTGTTGAGGAATGTGCTGAAAACTATTGCTTTTTTATTTCTTTGCTTTGTGTATATGTTATACTATACAATAAAAAAGTTAAGGAAAAAAAGGAACAGCATGTGTAAGAAGGGCCAAGAGCATCCCTAGGATGTGATATTGAGACAGCCTCCTGGCTGAAGATTCACTAAAAGTCTATGGCAGAGTTTCTGTACCATCATAATTTACATTACTGAGCAAATTATATTGATTCAGCAGAAGAAAATTCTTTCGCTGCAACTCATCAGATTTATACATTCCATCTTCTGTATCATTGGGAGAGAGTTTAATGATCAACTTGTACTGCTCATTGATGAAGGGAAATAAAGCTAGGAATTTAAAATGTTGCCATCACCTAAAGAGTTACAGTGTCCTTCCACCCTGGTTTACCAGGAAATGGGGAGTTTCCTGGGACCTGAGATTTTCAGTTCTAAAACCAGGACCATTGCAGGCAAACAAAGGAATTGGTCTTCCTTGTTTTTGCATAAGGCTACTTATTGTCTGCAAGAAATGCAAAGGAACTTGAACTCAGCCTCAGTGGAAAAGATGCCCCTCAAGTTAAATGGGGCCCCATATTTAACTAAAGAATGGTCTGTGTTAAAGGTGGATTTGCTGCCTTACACAAGATATCCTCGATTTTTGCTGTTCCTTTATGGTGGTATTAATATAGGTATGTTGTATTGTAGATGGAACAGATTTTTAAAATCTTATCTCAATCTTTAAACCTCTTGGCATGCTTGCCTCACGAAATGTGATTCTTTTTGTAATTTATTTTCACTCAGATCTTCCTCTTCATGAGGACTAAATAGGTGGGCGAGCCAGCTAGGAGAATTTCTTTCGACTCTTTGGCTTGAAGCTTCTAATTTGGTTATCCCAGTGACAAATTTGCAACTCTCATCTTCTGTAAATTTTCAGAGTGAATTCTTCCTATTTAGATGTGTTCACATGCATGAATCCTATATGGATACAGTTTAATTAGCCTTTTTTTCCTTAAAAATGGAGCTTTTAATTGTTCAAAAGGAGCCAATGAAAGTGAATCAGGAAAACCAAGATGCAGGAACTTTCTCTGTCCTGTGGCTCTTTCCCCTTTGCATCAAGGCCTTGGTCTTTCCTCTCCATCCATCTCTCTGTCCTCCATATCTTCTGTTTAGGAAAAAAGCCAATACAAGTCGGGGATGTGTACTAAAAGCCAGAGCAGTGATTTCATGGGATAAAAAATATACTCAAGAGACCTACTGTTAGTGGCAGAGGGGAAATTGTGGGGTCTAATCTGCATCTCAACCAGTTGTTTTGGCAAGTCCCCCATTCCTCACTTCAGCTTCCCTTGTCCTGGACAACAGTAAAATTGAATATTACTGACATGAAAAATAAGGTCCAGACAATGAGTTTAGTTAAACAACTGGTCAATTTAGAGAAAATGTTTACATCTTTGCTCAACCAGTAAAACAAACAGCATTCAAGCTCTATTTTGAGTGCACCAGAGCAATTGTTTTAAATGAGATCAGTTCAAACACTCTGAAATAACTGAAAGATTTTCCAACTTTGTGTTCTTTTAAAAATTCCCTTGTGGGGATTCACCTGCCATGTTGCTTGACTGAGTAATCTTTAAAGCTATTTCATATAGGGGTCAATAAAGCTCAAAAACTTATTATTTCTCTTTAACTTGTATCAGTCAAAGCAATGATATCACATTCCAGGTGTGAAAAACAGATTGGAGTCAAGTTTTCAGGCTACGGAATTTTATTCAGGACACCAAAGTTTTGCTGCAGCAAAGGAAGACAGAACGGAAGTAGCTTTGGGGTTCTGGGGATGGCAAAGAGCTTTTATAGAAGTAAAAAGAAAGCTGGCTTGACCCTTATTGATTGAATGAGGGTTTGTCCATCCTAAAAGGCAGGTTTAGGGCAGGTGGGTGTTATTCTGAATTGGGTCAAAGGTCATAAAGTAGAGGGGTTTGTTTGGCTTTATAGGTCAGCTGCCTTGCTGGGATTTCAGATCTCAAAAGATAAAGAGGAAACAAGGAGTGCTTATTTTTATTTTCTTTCAGCTCTGAGGGGTCCCCAGGGCTTTCATTACACAATTTCAGCACAGGGATTTAGCACGGTGGAATGGTGGAGCAACAGAATTTGGGGTGAGGAATCTGAGCTAGGGGGCAGCCATGCCTTTGCCGCGCCCAGGGCACCTTTCACCTCTAGGCTTTGCCTCCTCTTCTGTGAACTGACATCTGGGAACAGGAACTCCAAGGCCCCTCTCTGCTCTGTCTCTATGGAAATGCATTCTCTCATGCCCTCGCTCCTTCTGGTTGTTTTCAATTTATTTTCCCACAGCTTTTCACAGGTCTAACAATTCCATTTCTTGTGTTTCACACACATGCACTGTGCCTGTACGCCCTGCTCAGGGGGAATTGAGCTTGGCAATTAGGCATTCTGCCAGAATCCGCCCTAACAGCAGCTGCTTTTAGGGGATCCCTTTAAGGCACCAAGGCTTCTTCTGAGGTGACATGCCCACTCAAGTGACAGGGACCTGGCTGGGTCAGGTCAGAGGAGACATCCCCATACCATGTTAAAATGCTCCTGTGCGCTAGGGTCTTGGCCCCATGCTGTCCCTGACACGTAGTGTCCAGCACCCCTCCTAGGCTTGCCGCTGTCTCTGCTCAGCTCTTGGCACTTTTGGTCACGTGCATTTTATGACATTTGCCTCATTCTGTAGGTTCCAGTCCGTGGCTCCTCTGAGGTCAGCTCGGTAAGGACAGGGACTACATTTCACCTTCAGACTTTCCTTGGTCCCCTGGCTCGTCCATGCACTTGCTCTGAGCATCTGGGCTTGGAGAGGATTACATTGAAAACTGGCCCAGTGAGTTCTGACAGCCCTGATGCCGGACCCAGCTCTCTGTGGGCCATGGCTGCAGGGCCCCCTCGCCTGCACCTGGCCCTTCCAGGACTATGCACACAGCTCTAGGGTTTTGTCAACATTTCAAATGTAAGATATTTTAAATACAGTTGGGCACAACTGCCTCTTTCTGTCTGACCTGTCCCTGTCACAAACCCCCTTGTGGGAAGCGAGCGCCCTGGGCAAGTTTGGGATCTAGTTAAGGGAGGTGCTGGTGGGGGCGGGTGTCTCTAGAAGCTGACTTTAAGAGGGAGCCTGTGTGCAGGGGGTTTGTGGGGTGGGTGCCAGGGAAGCGGGTGGAGCTGACCAAAATGTAAGCCGAGCCAAGAGGAGAGAAGCACAGCAACACACTGGAATAAAGAACTAGGCTTTTCAATAGTTTCTGGAAAGACTGACATGGATTATGGTAAAATAAAATCCATAATACAGTGTTACAGGGAGAACACCAGTGGCAAGCTGGTAATGACAGTTGTCAGTTCAAAATGCACTTAGGAGGTGGTGCGACGGTGACTCAGTGGCAGAGTTCTCGCCTGCCATGACGGAGACACTGTTCGATTCCTGGTGTCTGCCCATGCAAAAAAAAAAAAAAAAAAAAATCACTTAGGATTAGCCATTTTGTAAGAAACTTGGAGTTTTCCTGCAATTCATGTGGGAAAGAAGCATAATAGAGCTGCCCCAAACTTGACCAAAAAATTCAACACACGGCACAGATAAACGCTAAGTCCAAAGAAGCTTTTCTAACTTATTGATAATAGAAAACAAGTTTTGATCCATCATGCCACAGAAGAAACTGAACTACCTATTCTCTTTATAGAAGAATGATGTTATAAAATCACTATCATGTAAAGAAAAGAGGAAAGAGTATGAAACCTCAAAATGTATGGGAATTACAGTATTAAAGAATTGCAACAGGCAGTAAATTGAAAGAAGCATTTTTTTCCCCTGGATGTCATAAAATGCTTATGGTATTCGTCAACTTTTCATAATTTTAGCATGTGATCTCTTTTCTTCCTTATAAATAAGTATGCACCTTCTACCTAATGCTGCATGGCTATTTTCATGTTTTTCTTAAAGAGGACCCCTCTCCAAATCATATAAGCTTCAGGTCCCAGAACATCAGGGACGCCCAGGGTCCCAGGGACCGTCCAGCCCGGATGACAGGCAAGGAAGGTTCAGACTGGGTCTGAACACGACTGAGGCCCTTAGCCCAGGCTTCCCACTGTGTGGACCAGGGGCCTACTCCCAGGTCCTGGAAACAAGGAGGAGAGAGGAGCTGTACGGGGATCGCCCAGGATCACCCAAAGGCGTCTCTTCTCCTGGAATCTCTCCTGCTCTGTAGAAACATCCAGCAGACCCGGGAATATGCAAGGAATTGATTAGGAGTTCATTACTAGCCCAGCCAGTGCCAGCCTATATTGACTGATAGAAATGGTCGGTTCCACAAATCGGCAGCACATGCTTCCTGTTGGACCTGTCTGAACTGGGTGTGAGGGCACTGCAGGTACAGAGACCAACAGTCATTCCTTTCAAGTGCACGGGAGACAGCAGGCTCCTGGCTGCACATCTTCCCAGCTCAGAGGCTGGGAAGCAGACAGCGTGTTAGGGAATGAAGTGGGACCATTCAATGTTTCTGAATCCTTTTACTCATGCTCTATTCTACTGTTAGAGAAACAAGGTGTCTATAGTTGTCTGCTAACCCTTACAGGGACTTACAGCTGCCCTGTCTTATCCTGCTTCACCATTACTATTCTGGGCAGTCCCCCAGGGTAGAGTTTCCCACACTCTGGTGACAAATCCCATCCCTGTGTCCCTGCTGCCTGCTCTCTCCCAGGATCGAGGTGCAGCTTCTGCTCCCCTTAGAGCTGCCAGCACAGTTCTGCTTCCCCAGTGTCCTGGCCTACACCTTACCCTGAAGGCCCCTGTGCAGTCCTCTCCCACATGGCAGCTCGGTGACTGTGGTAGTTAAGTTCAGGTGTCAACTTGGCAGGTACAGGTACCTAGTTACCTAGTTCTATTGTTGTGGACATGAGCCAATGGCACGTGAACCTCTTCTGTTGTTGATTACATCTGCAGTCGGCTAGAAGGTGTGCCTGCTGCAATGAATGATGCTTGATTTAATTGGCTGGTGCTTAAATGAGAGAGCTCAATATAGCACAGCCAAAGCAGCTCTGCATCCCTCATCTCAGCACTCACAGCTCAATCCAGGCCTTTGGAGATGCAGAAAGGAATCACCCCGGGTAAAGTTGTTGGAACCCAGAGGCCTGGAGAGAAGGCCAGCAGAGATCACCCTGTACCTTCCCATGTAAGAGAGAACCTCAGTTGAAAGTTAGCTGCCTTTCCTCTGAAGAACTATACGTTACCCAAATAAATCCCCTTTTATTAAAGCCAACCCATCTCTGGTGTGTTGCGTTCCGGCAGCTAGCAAACTAGAACAGTGACCCATGTGATAGTGTCTGACTTCTGAGACGAGGTCATAAAAGGCCCCGCCATCCACCTTGGTCTGTTGATCACTCGTTCTGATCAAAGCCAGGGCCACGGCACCTGAGCAGCTGGGTCGAGAAGCTCCTGTGCAGACCAGCTGGGGCCTCCCACCAATGTGCCAGTTCTGCCAGTGGCCCACCTTGTTACAGGACAAAGGCCATGGATTCTTTTGCCTGACGTGTTCAATAACCAATTCCTGAGACACCAGGGTTTCAAAGAGAGAGTTTATTACTAGGCACGTAGTAGGAAAGCCCATGGCCTAGTGCCCCAAAACCTGTTTCCCCAGACTGCAGTAATTTGGATAGTTCTATTAGAGAAAAGGATGGGCAGGGTTTAGGATAATGAGCACAGTGGTCCCAGGTGATGCAATTAGAGGTGACCTGATTATTGAGTGTGTGCAGGCTGTTCACATGCTTAGTCACAGAATGTGTGTAAGAAAATGGTGGAGAGATCCAAGTGACTTGTAGGTTAAAGTCTAAACTACTGTTTGTACATGTCAGGTGGGCCCATTTTGGTTAGATCCAGTCTTGGTTATCAAGATAACTTTAGATTTGGCATGGATTAGTTCTGGGCTGACCCAAGATCCTTCATTAACAATCATTAGGGGCTATCTTTGGTGATTACGAGACTCTAATGTTGAAGAACTGGATAACTGGGCACAAATGAAGGTTAGGCACAAGGATTTTACAATCACAGGATCAGAAGATAAGGATTAAATGATCATCATCAGAGATCAAGGCAGCTGGATTACAATTTAGAGATTTCAGGCCCTGTCTACTCCAATATACTGGAAAGCAAAAAGAAATATCTATGCAATGATCCAGCAATCAAAATCATCCCTTAAATCCCGATTTCTCAATTACAACCTGGGAAGTGGATCCTCCAGCCCTCCTGAGCCTCTGGACATACAACCTCACCAGAAACCCTGAGCCAGAGCCACCCAGCCAAGCTGTTTCCCCATTCCCAAGAAGTCAATAGATGTAACAAATCACATTTTGGTTAAAGCCATTAAATTTGGGGGGCTGATTAGTCACACAACCTTAGATCTGCTAAATGTTTTGTGGAGCAAACCTCATTTTGTGTTTTGGGTCCCAGAGCAGAATTCCCAGAAATAACCTAAAAATATCTGCTTCTCCTGTCTGTTGCTCTATCCACTGACTACATGAAAGCATATATATCCAATGGGTGGGAAGCTGGGCCACCCTCCTGGCCAGTGCCCAGTCTATAAGCTCTTCTTTCTTCCCTGCTAATATGACTGCACTTGGTCTGGCAAGCAACAGATACCACATGATTGCAAGGAAAGTGGATCCTGCCTCAACCTTAGGGAACAGGTAAGGATCGGCTTAACCAGCTCCTGGTCATCTTATTTCTTTTAAGGGAGGATAGTTAACTAATTTTAGCCAGCGATATGTGAGGGAAGTTGGCTGGATAGGGTTTCCTTTCCCAAATAAAAAAAAAAATGGAAAGACTCCTAGGAGAAAGCTCTTTGCTCCCTCCCCTTTCCACCTTCTGCTGGACTCCTCTGAGACATCTTTAAGCATCCAGTCCAGTTCTAGCTATTCCCAGACAGAGCCTTTTTGTCTAAGGTACTAATGCAACTCGTACTACCTCATCTTTCCTTTAATTTTGCTCCCCCTTCTTTCTTAGACCCAAAATAATTACACATACACATAGACCTGCTTGCTAACTCTCTAAAGATGCTGTCTTTGAATTCTAGTACAGGCTGATTTGGATTCTTGCTATGCAAATACTGATAATAGAGTATGGTGACTGCCTTATGGGAGGCAAACTCAGAACCAATGATAAACCCAGGGGGAAGAGATTTCTTTTTCCTAAGGCATTAGGGAAGATTATCTAGAGGAGGAGAAAGCTCACCAAGGTCTCAAGGTATTGGCGAACACACCCTAGATAAGATAAAGCAGTTGTGTTACTTCCTGGAAAAACTCTTAGTCTTTCCACATAAATGTGCCAAAGGGGGTTATTACCTTCAGAAAGAAAAGATAAATGTTCTTTCAAGCTAACACTCTTGGAAAAGGTCTCTCTGTGTTGGCTTTTACATAATTCATCCACCTTGTGTTCAATTTTGACAACAGGGTGGCATCCACTGTTCTGGGTTTAGACAAGTATAGCTTCATAAAGTGAGAAAGCCTGAGATGTGGCTAAGGTGCAAAAGGGTATAATTTCACACTCTCTAGGGAAATACTCTTTCAATGGTATGTGGTCCTTTACTGTCTTATTCTGATTAGAGAAGGACATATGTGAATCTAGGAGGAAGTGCAATTTTCAGTTCTTGATTGCCTAAAGCTTTCTCTTTGGAACAAAATGTCTGGGCTCAAGCATGAGAGAATCTCTTCTTCCCTCACAGAAGGAAAAACTCTTCATTTTGAACAACTGTCAAAGTTCAAGGGATAAAGACAAATACAAAGGAGATGAGGTGTAAAAAAAATGCCAATTGCATTTCGTGTGTGTCTCCTGAGTACGTCCAGAGCAGAGAGGACATGAATGAGCAGCCGAGCATATGTTTGAAATGTTAAATGTACAGTTTTTCTCTGCACCCCTCAAGGCAACTGTTTCTACTTGGTACCATTTTCCAATCACCAGGTGGACAAGTGGTGACAATAACCTCCCTTTAGGCTGAAAAACCAGGCTTCCTTTACACCCAAGTAACCCAGCTAAACTGAAAAATGGCCATTTCCAATTTATAGTTATTACAGTATTTCAAAAATTCCTCTTTATAGAAACAATCCCGGGTGGGCAATGTTGGCGCAGAGGCAGAGTTTTAGCCTGCCATGCCAGAGAGCCAGGTGTGATTCCCGTTGTCTGCCCATGAAACAAACAAAAAAACAATCCATCATAACCAAATAGAATATTAGCATAATATTTTATTCAAATTGGCATGTTATTATTAATGAATTAGATTAAAATTTTAATAAATAACACCACATATAAGGCTATTTCACCTCTTCCTGAGTTAGGCACTTTAGTAACTTCCAGGAAACTTTCCTGCTTTTATTTTCCTTACAGAACAAATCAATGACATACCCAGATACAAATGCAAGGTGTTCTGGTTACGTATTACTGTATCTAGCTGGCCAATTAGCTATCTTTATTTTTCTGTCCATCATCTGTGTTATTTGACATTTACTTATCCCTTTGTAGTCATTTCATCATCACCGTCATCATCAATCACCATGATCATCTTCCACCACATCAAGTTTCTTTCCAGATACACTGGAAAGTGACTGAAGGTCCCTGTGGTAGTTGAGAGCTGTTATGTACCCCAGAAAAGGCAATGTTCTTTTAATCCATCTCCGTGGGTGCAGAACTATCGTGGGTGGGAACATTTGATTAGGTTGTTTCAATTGAGATGGGACTCACCCCATTCAAGGTGGGTCTTAACCCTTTACTGGAGTCCTTTTTAAGAGGATAAAAGAAAGGTCAAGAGAGCTTAGAGAGAGAAAAATGCCCAGAGAAGCAAGCAAGAACCCACAGAAACTAAAAGAGCCAGAACCTTAAGGCAACAAAATCAAGAATAAAAAGTTAAGAAATGCTGGCCCTGTGCCTTCCCATGTGACAAAAGAATTCTGATGCCAGTAGCTTGTCTTCAGAGAAAGTATCATCCTGCTGATGCTTTAATTGAAACACCTTCATGGCCTTAGTATTGTAAATTTGTAAACTAATGTATCCCATTGTAAAAATCAACCCATTTCTGGTATATTGCATTCCTGCAGCTTTACTAAATTGCAAACATCATGTATAGTTAACTTTTGCATTTTTAACAGTCAGTGTCTTACACAAAACGACAATTCAATGATATTTGTTTCTTTGTATTCTATAGAAATTATACATGTATAATATGCCTGCCTGACCAAATGGGGGTGTCATGGTCAGGTTCATGTGTCAACTTGGCCAGGTGGTGGTGCCTGGTTGTCTGGTCAGGCAAGCCCTGGCCTGTCTGTTGCTATGAGGACATTTCATGGACTCAAATCATGATTACATTGACTGCATCCACAGTTGATTGCATTTGGTAATCAGCTAAGGGGAATGCCTTCTGCAATGAGTGATGTTTAATCTAATCACCAGAAGGCTTTTAAGGAGGATTCAGAAGAGACCATTCCTGCTTCAGCCGGTGAGCCTCCCCTGTGGAGTTCATCCAGACCCTTCATTGGAGTCTCCAGCTTCATAGACTGCCCTATAGATTTTGAACTCTTCCATTCCCATGGTTGCTCAGCCAGCCTCTCCTGAGAGTTCACTGAGGACCTTCATCAGTTGCCAGCTTGTGGCCTGCCCTGCAGACCCTGGAATTAATAAATTTTGAATCTGCACATATCTCCTGCTGATTCTGTTTCTCTAGAGAACTCTAGCTAATAAAGGGGGAAAGAATTGTAACAAAATAAGGTATCAGTAGCTAAGAGAGTTCAAATAGAGTTGAGAGGCTATTCTGGAAGCTATTCTTGTGCAAGCTTCAGCTGAATTTTTCTAATTGCCACCGTTTGCCAAATCCCAACGAACACCAATCCTGCTAACCCTAAAGAACATCTAGAGTTCTACCTGAGACTCGACAAAAATTTCACACCCTGTGATGATTAGGTTCTGATGTCAACTTGACCAAGTGATGATGCCCACTTGTCTGGTCAGGCAAGCATTGGCCTGACTGTTGCTGCAAGGACATTTCATGTCTGGTTGATAAACTGAAAGGCTGGTGTATTAAATCATCACTCAGTTGATTGCAGGTGTGGCTGATGACATCTGTGATCAACCAAGGCCTTTCTCCCACAAAATAATTATTATAATAATAATTAATGAGATAATCCAATCAGTTGGAGACTTAAGGAAGAAGAGAGACTTTATCACTGTTTCTTCAGCCAGCCAGCCTCTCCTGTGGAGTTTGCCCAACCTTTCATCAGAGCTGCCAGTTTGAATTTTGGACTCTTCCATTCCCATAGTTTCATGAGACAGCTTTATAAATCTCATATTTATAGATATCTCTGGTTGGTTCTGTTTCTCTAGAAAACCCTGGCTAATTCACACACTAAAATTGCTTTCCAGAAACTTACAACTTACAGATGACTCCTAGGCCAGATAAGTCCTAAAACCCAGAAGGCAACCTCTCCAAGAACATCAACTAGTTCTATCCCCTGTTCCCATATTATTGATATCCCTTTCCAAAATGAAAAAGTTAGAATGAATATAGCCCAAATACCCCTAAATATTGGGAGCATGTTCAAAGGAGAAGGAAGCATTGTAACAGTGAAGATAAGATTTAACAAATGAATATGACTGCTGAATCATTATGCTGACATTTCCTTTTGTCTCCAGTGTCCTGGAGCAGCTAGAAGAAAAAAACTAAAATTGTGGAACTGTATCCCATACCAAACTTTGAAATCATATTATAACTACTCATTACAATGTATTTTTACATATATTGCTTTTTTATATATATATTTCACAATAAAAAACGCTAAAAAAAAGTACATCAAGCAACCCAAAGGCACAAAAAATTCTTTCGAATCTCATCTGTCAGAGATACAGATTACCTTTGTGAATATCAGCCCAGTTTTTTTATGCATATGCTGCTAAAAGGATTGATACATATAAATATATATATATTATATATAATGTATACACATACATTATTTTACAGAACAGGAGCCTATTTACTATTTTAAAATAAAGTCCTAGCATTTAATCTTACTTAAATTCAACCAAAAAAAAGAAAACTAAAGGAACTGTTGAAATTTAGATAAGTGCTTTTCTACAAGAGATAATTGTTTCAAAAACATTCCTTTCAAGTTTAAAATAGATTGTATTATTTATGCTTTTAAACCTCACTATTTCAACTTTTGACATTTTCTGTGATTTCCTGCTCTGAAATATGGGAAGACTGGGCCAATCTTGGGTCTTTGCAACATTTTTTCCTAATAAGTCTTGAGGTTTTTTTAAGTTATTACTTTTCCATTTTCAAAATTTATAACATTTACATTCTGTTCTTTGACCACAATTTCCATGGGTTTTAGTCTTAGTTTTATACCTAAATGGATTTAGAGTTCACCAGTAGTAGTTCATCATTGTTTTTCCATTTTTATGAGTTATTAATTTTGATTAATCCCTTGATTGGAGAAATTTCATCATTAGGTTTTTTTTTTTTTCAAGATTGGCTCATGGATTTCTTGAACTAATGCCTGTTTGACAGCATCTGCCTTTTGTCTTTTTTATTTTATGTACAATTTGGGCAAGTGTGGAACTCTTGGGTGACACTTTCCCCACTCAGCCTTGTAAATATTGCTGTAGTGACTCTGGTGCTGTATAGCTCATTGGAGAAATATGAGCCCAAACCAATATTTCTTCCTTGTATGGAACTTGGATTTCCTGCCTGGATCAACATATGAATCTTTTTGTATTTTTGGAATTCAATAATTTCCTTGGAACAAACTTGGTGTTGACTCTTTTTTATGATGCAGGTTGGATTATTTTAAGCTGTAGAATTAAGGATGCCATTATTTCAGGAATATTTAATTCTACTAAGTACTATTTTTATCAAAACAATATATGCACATAATTTAAAAGTTAAATGGCTCTAAGAAGTTTATAATTAAGCATCAAAATACTCTGTCCCACACAGGCCTCAATCCCCAATTTTAATTTGTAGAGATGACTGAATTCAAACTTTCTGTTTCTTTCCATTCTTACTTCCATATTTTTAAGTAGCATGCTTATAATTCCCTTTCTTGATTTTTAGCTTTTAGACATTATTAAATAGCTTCCTCTGGTGAAAGTTGAGATTTTTTTCTCTTGCTCTTTGCACCTACCTTCAGCTAATCAATACAATTATGACAAAATTTTGGTTAAATAAATATCTTTTGTTTACTTTATTATAGGTATATAAATATTGCTTATTGCTTATCAGATGTTTCCACTCTTAACAGAGAAGTCATTCATGAATATTCTAAGGTCTCCTCATCTTTACCTTGCTTTATTTTTCCCCATAACCTTCCATTGTCTTTCTTGCCTTCAAGAATGCAATTCAAGAATTTCATTTGTTTGTTCCTTCTTCATCTCCAAAGTTTGGAATAATGCCTGACTTGAAATCTTTACTCATTAAATAATTGTAAAGTGAACAAATGTTGAGTGAATAATGTGCTATGATTATGTATTTTTCCTTGTGCAACTTTGTTTTTCCCAAAATTAGAATTTGCCTGAAATTCATAGTTGTCTCATTTGTTGATTTGCTTATGTTTCTCCAAAAGCATTGTGGGAGTGTTTTATTACTCTGCCTCTTTTTTTGTGAAGGCACAACAGACCTTCTCTCCTTCCACACCCTGCCCCTGAGATGGCCACAGGGCCATGTGCTGGATTTCGCCACTGCTAGGAGATTTTCTACTCCCTTCCTCCTTAGATTTCCTGTACCCTGGTTTCCCTCTTTTTGGTTACTCCCTCATTTCAGGGAGCACATCTTTCATTATGTTCCTGAAAAATGAGGGGAATGTACTATTTTGAGCTCCCATGTGTCTGAAATGTTTTTGTTCTAATATATATGATTTGGCTGAGACTAGTATTCTAGGTTGAAAATCCTGCTGCTAAGAGATTTGAATGGGACATTCTTCTAGCTTCCCACACTGCTATTGAGAAATCTATTGCTGTTCTATTTTTTCTTCCCCCTTCCCTGTTCCCTACCCCCTTTTTCTTCCTTTCTCTCTCTCTTCTGAAATTTTTTAGGATGGTCTCTTTAATGCTGGTGTTCTGGAATTTCATGACCATGTGCCTCAGAGTTTCATTTCAGTGATTACACTGGGAAAATCAAGTTCTCCATTTCTGGGACATTTTAAAAAATCTCTTCATTGTAGCAATGTTTATAGAACTCAAACATTTTCTTTTATTTAAAGATATAATAACTTCCTCTCTTCTGTTTTCTCTTTTCGGATTTCATATTAGTTGTAAACTGTACCTTCTGACTTATCCCTCTAATTTTCTTTTCTTTTCTCTCCTATTTTTCATCTTCATTCTTTTTTTGCTCTACTTATTTGACGGCCTTCTCAATTTTAACTTTAAAACCTTTTGTGCATTTTTTCATTTCTACTGAACCTTTCTTCTTACCTTCTTTTCTAGTTATTTTTTTCCCTCTCTTGTGCTCTAGAGTACTAGCTGCTAGAATGCGATATGCCAGAAATGGAATCGCTTTTAAAAAGGGGAATTTATTAAGCTGCTAGTTTACAGTTTTAAGACCATGAAATTGTCCAAATTAAAGCAAGGCTATAGAAATGTCCAATCTAAGGCATCCAGGGAAAGATATCTTGCTTCAAGAAGGCCGAAAGATGCTCAGGGCTTCTCTCTCAACTGGAAAGGCACATGGTGAACATGGCAACATCTGCTAGCTTTCTCTCCAGGCTTCTTTTCATGAAGCTCTGCTGGGGCATTTTTCTTCTTCATCTCCAAAGGTCTCTGGCTGTGTGTGCTCTTGTGGTTCTCGTGGCAGTCTCATCATTCTCTGGTGATTCTAAAACTTTTTTTTCCAAAAATATCTCCACTTGTAAAGGATTCCAGTAAAGTAATCAAGACTCACCCAGAATTGATGGAGTCACATCTCCCTCCAGTCAAGGTTAATACCCACAATTGAGTGTGTCACATCTCCATAGAGATAATCTAATAAAGGTTCCAACTATAGTGCTGAATAGGAATTAAAGGAAATGGCTGCCTCCACAAGATGGGACAAGATTAAAACATGGCTTTTTTAGGGCACATAATCCTTTCAAACTGGCACACCTTAATATTAAACTGCTCTTATTTCTTGAATGCATATTGTCTTTGAAAGATGTTAATTATTGTGCCTCACAAGTTCTACCCCTGAGTTCTATTTTTTTTAATTCTTTATTTTTTATGGTTTTTCAGTTGTTGGTTTTAATTTCAACTTTTAATTGTAGTGTTTTGCTCATTTACTTTTTTTTAACCTTTTTATTGTGAAATATAACATAAACAAAAAAGCAATAAGTTCCCAAGTACATTTTAACATGTAGTTACACAGAAGAAACTAAAGTTTGGTATGGGTTACAGTACCATGACTTTTCATTTTTTCTTCTAGCTGCTCCAAGACATTGGAGACCAAAGCTAATATCAATATATTAATTCAGTAGTCATATTCATTTGTTAAAATCCTATCTTCTCTCCTTCATTCTACTATACTATTCTTGAAATGACAAAATTGTAGAAATGGAGAACAGATTGGGGGTTACAAGGGTTAAGGAAATGTAAATTAAGACCACAATGAGATGTCATTACATGTCAATCAGAATCACTCAACTAAAAACTTATGAACATACCAAACGCTGGTGAAGATAGGAGAGAAGTGGGTATGGTAATAGAAGACCCACGTAATGGATCCTTGAGGTGATAGATATAAGTGTATTTTGATGTCAGTATTCTGGCTGTGATATTGTATTCTATCTTGCAAGCCGTCATCATCAAGAACAATTGTGTAAAGAGCACACAATTTCTGTAACTATTTCTTACAACTGCTTGTGAATCTATAATTACCTTGAATAAACAGTTTACTTAAAAAAAAATCCTATCTTCTCTATTATGCTCTTCCTTCTCTCTTTTTATTTTTTTATTTTCTGTGAAAAATAACACATATACAAAAAAAGCAATAAATTCAAAGTACATTGCAACAATTAGTTGTACAACAGATTTCAGAGTTTGGTATGGGTTACAGTTCCATAATTTTAGGTTTTTATTTCTAACTGCTCTAAGATACTGAAGACTAAAATAAATATCAATATAATGATTCAGCATCATACTCATTTGTTAAACCTGATTTTCTCTGTATAACTCCACCATCACCTTTGTTCTTTCTCCCACTCTGTAGGGGTTTGGGCTATGCCCATTCTAACTTTTTCATGTTGGAAGGGGCTATTGATAATATGGGAAAGGGGGATGGATCTAGTTGATGTTCTGGAGAGGCTGGACCCTCTGCATTTCAGGACCTATCTGGTCCAGGGATCAATCTGGAGGTTGTAGTTTCTGGAAAGTTACCCTAGTGAATGGAGCCTTTGTAGAATCTTATATATAGCCCTAGGTGTTCTTTAGGATTAGCAGGAATGGTTTTGGTTGGGGCTTGGCAAATTATGATAGTAGCAATTTCTAACTGCAGCTTGCATGAGAGTGACCTCAAGAGTAACCTCTCAACTCTATTTGAACCCTCTCAGCCACTGATACATTATTTGTTATATTTCTTCCCCCTGCCCCCCACTAGTCAGGATGGCATTGTTGATCCCACAGTGCCAGAGTCCGAGTCATCTCTCACACTGCCAGGGAGATGTTCATCCTGAATGTCATGTCCCATGTAAGGGGGAGGGCAATGGTTTCACTTGCAGAGTTGGTCTTGGAGACAGAGAGTCCACAACTGAGCAACAAAAGAGATCCTCTGGAAGTGACTCTTAGGCATAACTATTGATAGGCTAAGCTTTCCTGTTTCATACATAATCTTCACAAAAGAGTAAGCCTCATGATCAAGGGGTTGGCCTACTGACTTGAATGTCCCTAACGTTAGAACAGTATCTGGGTTTTCCCAGGTGGTAAAGTTTAATAGTTCCATATTGTTTCTCCCATCTCTCAAGGGATTTTTCCAATCTTTTTTGATTATCTGCTTACTATACTCTAGGATGTATCCAGGCATTACATTAAACTATACAGGGTTAAAGGCGCTCAGTATTATTCTGGGTTCCCTGTATTTGGATTGTTTAGATCATCTATACAGATAGGTTGAGTTAGATTATGTGCTACTGAAAATTTAGGTTCCGGACAAAATAAATCTTTCTTCCTTTGGTCTCAAAGTGTAAGTGAAGCTCTAAAATACAGCCAAGGTTTTCCTTACCCCTATATTCTGAATTACCTTAATCTGACCTGATCAGCTTTGTTCTTATCTCTAAATACTAGGTTATACACATATAAAACAGCCCCTCAGGATCCAGAAATAACAATTTCCACTCCAGTCTAAATGTGACTGCTATAGGAGCTTACAGTCTAGGCCCCAGAGTTCTTGTAAGTATTTTCTAAATGAGATCATATATATTTGCTCTTTTGTTTCTGGCTTATTTTGCCTCACCAAATGTCACTATGTTCATTCACATCATTGCATGCCTCACAACTTCATTCCTCTTTGCAGGAGCACAGTGTTTGTTAATATGTATACATGATTGTTTGTCAATATACTTCTCAGTCAGTTCATCTTTCAGCCACCCCATCTACTAAGTCTCATGTATAACATCCAAAGCCAACAATCCATCACTTTTAGATAATTTCATTGTTCCCAAGAGGAAGATAGCCAGTAAACACACCCTCACCAAATAGAAATTCCAAACCTCCCCCTAACTCTTGTCCCTACCCCATTATGTATCCCTGGTATTGCTGCATGTCATGGTCAGATTCATGCGTCAACTTGACCAGGTGGTGGTGCCCACTTGTCTGGTCAGGCAAGAGCTGGTCTATCTGTTACTATGAGGACATTTCATGAACTTAAATCATGACCATGTTGGTGGCATCCACAGCTGCTTGCATTTGCATTCAGCTAAGGGAAATGTCTTCTGCAATGAGTGATGCTTAATCTAATCACTGGAAGGCTTTTAAGGCGGACTCAGAAGAGACAATCACCTTTCCTGCTTCAGCCAGCCTCTCCTGAGAGTTCACTGAAGACCTTCATTGGAGCAGCTAGGTGGCAATCTGCCCTACAGAACTTGGACTCTACACCCCCATGGTTATGTGAAATACTTTTATAAATTTTATGTTTACAGATATCTCCTGCTGATTCAGTTCCTCTAGAGAACCCTAGCAAATACACTGCAGTACTGTTGATGTTTTCATGTTAAACATAGCCCATAGCACGAAATAGCATTTTCCTCTCTATACCCAGAAAGTTTACACACTTTGTACAAGATTCATACCTTTGCAGCAATTCATGCAATAACTTATTTATGTTTATAGTATTAATCAGTGAGACACATGAGTGTGTACACTTTCAATCACATTCACCTTCAATATGGTAATGTTACTTATAGACCCACTAGTGAACCACTTTCACTTCTATGTATTCACTTACAATTAATTTTAACCTCATTAGCTAACTGTTCATCCATCTCAACCTTCTGTGTATCTCTAGGTCCCATGCATTCTGTATTGTAAGCCTCTGGTTTTATCTTTACCATGATCATAAAAGTGGAATTATATAGTATGTGTCCTTTGTGTTTGGCTTATTTCATTCAGCATGATGCTCTCAAGGTTTATCTATCTTGTCATGTGCTTCAGGATATCATTTCATCTTATTGCTGCATAATATTTCATCCTATGTATATACCACATTTTGTTAATCCACTTATCTGTTGAAGGGTACTGGATTGTTTCTACTTTTTGGCGATTGTGAATGGTGCTGTTATGAACGTTGGTGTATAAATCTCTGTGTGTGTCACTGCTATCAGCTCTTCTTGGGTATATACTGAGTAGTGGTATTGCTGGGTCATAGGACAACTCGATATTCAGTTTTCTGAGAAACTGCCAGACTGTCTTCTGAAATGGCTGTACCATTATACATTCCCAGCAACAGTGTATAAGTGCCCAAATTTCTGCACATTCTCTTCAACATTTGTAGTTCCCTGTTTGTATAATAGCAGCTATTCTTATAGTTGTAAGGTAGTATCTCATTGTAGTCCTGATCTGAATTTCCCTTCTAGCTCATGAAAATGAACATCTCTTCATGTGCTTTTTAGCCATCTGTATCTGCTTTTCAGAAAAATGTCTATTCATATCTTTAGGCCACTTTAAAATTGGGCTGCTTGTTCTTTTGTTGTATGAGTTCCTTATATACAGGTGATTAAACCTTTATTCAATGTGTGATTTCCAAATATTTTCCTCCACTGAGTTGGCTGCCTCTTCATTTTTTTAAGAAAGTCTTTTGAGATGTAAAAACATTTGATTTTGAGAAGTTCCCATTTATCTGTCTTTTTTTTGTTGTTGTTGCTTGTGCTTTGGGTGTAAAGTTCAGGAAGCGACCCCCTATTAATAGGTCTTGAAGATGTTTCCCTACATTTTCTTCTAGGAGTTTTATGGTACTGGTTCATACATTTAGGTGTTTGATCCACTTTGAGTTCATTGTTTATAGGGTAAGTAAGAGTCCTCTTTCATTCTTTTGGCTGTTGATATCCAGTTCTCCCATGCCCATTTATTGAAAAGACTATTTTGTCCCAGTTCAGTGGCTTTGGTGGCCTTGTTAAAGATCAGTTGACCAGAGATTTGGTGGTTTATTTCTGCTCTCTCAATCTGATTCCATTGGTCAATGTGTCTGTCTTTGTGCCAGTACCATGCTGTTTTGACCACTGTGACTTTATAATAAGTTTAAAAATCAGGAAGTGTAAGTCCTCCCACTACATTCTTCTTTTATAGGATGCTTTTAGCTATTTGGGGTCTCTTCCCCTTTCAGATGAATTTGGTAACTAGTTTTTCCAAGTCTTCAGACTAGGCTGTTGGAATTTTGAATAGTATTGCATTGAATCTGTAGGTCAATTTTGGTAGAATTGACATCTTAACTATATTTAACCTTCCTATCCATGAGCAGGGAATGTCTTTACACCTATTTAGATCTTCCTGGATTTCTTTTAGCAATGTTATTTAGTTTACATTTCCTTTACATCTCTAGTTAAGTTCATTCCTAGTTACTTGATTCTTTTAGTTGCTATTTTGAATGGAATTTTTTCCTTAATTGACTCCTCAATTAGGTCATTGTGTATAGAAACGTTACTGATTTTTGCACATTAATTTTATATCCTGCCACCTTGCTGAATTTATTTGTTCAAGTGACTTTGTTGTATATTTCTTAGAATTTTCCAAGTATAATGTCATGTCATCTGCAAATAGTGAAAGTTTTACTTCTTCCTTTCCAATTTTGATGCCTTTTATTTCTTTTACCTGCCTGATTGCTCTAGCTAGAACTTCTAGTACAATGTTGAATAATGGTTGTGACAGAGGGCACCCTTGTCTCATTCCTCATCTTAGGGGGAAAGCTTTCAGCCTCTGTCCATTAAGTATTATCCTGGCTTTCAGTTTTTCATATATGCCCTTTATCATATTGAGGAAGTTACCTTTGATTCCTACCTTTTGAAATGTTTTTATAAGAAAAGGATGTTGAATTTTCTCGAATGCTTTTTCAGCATCAATCAAGATGATCATGTGATTTTTCTCTTTTGTTTTGTTAATGTGATGTATTACATTAATTGATTGTCTTGTGTTGCACCATCCTTGCATTCCTGGTATAAACCCCACTTGGTTTATAATTCTTTTAATGTATTGTTGGATTCAATTTGCTAGCAGTTTGATGAGAATTTTTGCATCTATGTTCATTAGGGAGATTGGCCTGTAGTTTTCCTTTCTAATAGTATCTTTCCTTTCTTATAGCATCTTTACCTGGTTTTGGTGTTAAAGTAGTGTTACCTTCATAAAATGAGTTAGGCGGTCTTTCTTTTTCCTCAATTTTTTGGAAAAGTTTGAACAGAATTGGTGTTAGTTCTTTTCAGAATGTTTGATAAAATTCCCCTGTGAAGCCACCTGGTCCTGGGCTTTTCTTTGTAGGAAGATTTTTGATGACTGATTGAATCTCTTTACTTGTGATTGGTTTGTTGAGTAAGTGTAGCTTATTCATGTGTTTCCAGAAATTTGTCCATTTCATCTAAGTTGTCTAGTTTTTTTGGCATATAGCTGTTCATGGTATCCTCTTATGATTTCTTTTTATTTCTTCAGGGTCTGTGGAAACACACCATCTCTCATTTCTGATTTTATTTGCATCCTCTCTCTCTTTTTTTCCTTGTCAGCCTTGCTAGTGGCCCATTGATTTATTGATTTTTTTCAAAGAACCAACTTTTGGTTTTATTGATTCTTTCTATTGCTCTTTAGTTCTCCCATTCATTTAATTCTGCTTTAATCTTTGTTATTTCCCTTCTTCTATTTGCTTTGGAGTTAGTTTGCTGTTGTTTCTGATGTTTCTCTGTTCTAGGTGAGCAGTTAAGTCCTTGATTTTTTTATCTTTCTTCTTTTTTAATATAGGCATTTAAAGCAATAAATTTCCATCTCAAAACAGCCATTGCCACATCTCATAAATTCTGATATGTTGTATTCTCATTTTCATTCATCTCCAGATAGCTACTGATTTCTCTAGTGATTTCTTCTTTGACCAACTGATTGTTTAAAATTGTGTTATTTAGTCTCCATATATTTGTGAAAGTTCTCATTCTTTGGTGGTTATTGATTTCTAATTTCATTCCATTGTGATCAGAGAAAGTGCTTTGAATAATTTCAATGTTTTTAAATTTATGAAGACCTGTTTTGTGTGCCAACATATGACCTATTCTGGAGAATGTTCCATGAACACAAGAGAAGAAGGTATAACCTGGTGTTTTGGGGTTAATGACCTATATATGTCTATTAGGTCTGATTCATTTATCAAATTGTTTAAATTCTTATTTCCTTGCTGATCCTCTGTCTGCTTATTCTATCTACAGAGGAGGGTGGTGTATTGAAATCTCCTACAATTGTTGTTGAAACATGTATATTGCACCCTTCATTTTGCCAAAATTTGTCTAATGTACTTTGGAGCTCCTTGATTAGGAGCATAAACATTTATGATTGCTATTTCTTCTTGGTGAATTGCCCTTTTTATTAATATATAGTGTCCTTCATTGTCTTTACATTTAAAGTCTATTTTGTCTGATATCAGTATAGCTACTGCTTTGTTTTGGTTGTAGATTGTGTGAAGTATCTTTTTCCTTCCTTTTACTTTCAATCTATTTGTTTCCTTGTTTCTAAGGTGAGTCTCTTGTAATCAGCATATAGCTGGATTAAATTTCTTAATCCATTTTACCAATCTGTATCTTTTGAGTTGTAGGTTTAGTCCATTAACATTCAAAGTTATTATTTTGAAAGCATTTCGTGAATCTACCATCTTATCCTTTGGATTACATTTGCCAGATCTATATAATTTTTCCCTCTTCCTCTTTTTATCCTTTAAGTTACCCTTAACGAAACTCTTCAATTCTATGCCCTCCTCCAGACTTCCCTCTCTTGTCTTTTTTTTTTTTTTTTTTTTTTGACCTGCTGGCAGAACTCCCTTCTGTAAGGCTAGTCTCTTGTTGACAAATTCAGCATTTGTTTGTCTATGAAAATTTTAATCTCTTCCTCAGTTTTGAAGGACAGTTTGTCTGGTCACAGAATTCTTGGCTGGAAGTATTTCTCTTTCTGGATCTTAAATATATCATACCACTGCTTCCTCACCTCCATAGTGCCAGTTGAGTATTCCAAACTCAGTCTTCTGTGGTTTCCCTTGTATGTAGTACATTGTTTTCCTCTTGCCGCTTTTAGGATCTTCTGCTATTCTCAACATTTGACAGACTGATTATTATGTGTTTTGGGAAGGTCTATTTGGATTTATTCTATTTGGAGTTCATTGGACTTCTTTGATTTGCATATTTGTGTCCTTTATAAGGGCTTGGAAGTTTTGCCCCATTATATCCTCAGCTAATCTTCAAAACTCTTTACTCTTCTCTTCTCCTTCTGGGACATCTGTGATTCTTATATTTGTGCAATTTATTTTGTCCATCATTTCCCTGAGATCCAATCCCATTTTTTCCATCTTTTTTGCTATTTGCTCTTTCGTGTGTTCAGATCAGTTGTCCTGTTCTCTAGTTCATTTATTCTTTCTTCTACCTCTTCAAATCTGCTGTTGTGTGTCTCTAATATATATGCTTTTTTTTTTGTATGTGGTATGGCTGGGTCACATTTAATTCATTTTTCCATGTGAGTTTTCCATTATTGCAGCATTTGTTGAATTATTTTGTTCTATTTGTTTGTTTGTTTGTTTTGGGAAGTCCATGGTCTGGGAATTGAACTTGAGTCTCCCACATGGCAGGTCAGAATTCTACCACTGAACTACTCTTGCACCCCTTAGTATATTTTTTATTTAGTCTACTGCATCTTTAATCTTTGTGACATCTTCTATTTTTCTATTTATTTTTTCAAATTCCTCTTTATGCTCTTCTAGTGTCTTTTTTTATCTCCTTTATGTCATTAGCCATCCCATTCATTTTAATTAGTATCGTTATATATAAGGTCCACTCCACCATCTTTGATTAGTGATTCCAAAGTCTGTGTCTCCTCTGATATTTTAATTTGGTCATTAAGCTGGGCTATATCTGTCTGCATTGTGATATGCTTAGTGATCTTCTGTTGCTTTTGAAGCATGTAAATATCCTCATAGGGTTACTTTGGAAGTTGATTTCCTTTAGTAGTTTAAAGCTTTGTTTTAGTGGGATGGATGTGGAGCAGTATGTGGGGCACAGCAATGCAGTGACAGGTTACAGCACAGGTATAGGCACAGGTTGGGGATGGCATGCTGGTGCCTGTGAGCCTGGGATGTGGGGTGCAGTGTTGTGGAGGTGCATTACAGGGACCATGGGGGTGGAGTAGACCTTAGGCAGACCTTGGAGTGTAGGAGCAGGAGCAGGGCGAGGTGTGGGGGATACAGTGGTAGGGCACAGTGGGAAGCAGATGGGAGGGCAGAGCAGATGTGCAGAGGCTGGTGAGCAGGCAGGATGTGGGTGGGTGCATGGAGCACGGAGGTCGTTGGTATCAGAGTGTGGGGTAGGTGGCACAGAGGTCTGGGCGCAGGGACGGCAGGGTACGGAGGTGTCCTTGTGCATGTAGGGAAGTTGCAGATGTGTGGTTGTGTAGAGGTAGGGCACAGATTGCAGGGGTTGTGGGATATTGGGTGGGTGGTGTCCTGGCACAGGTATGCTGGTGTGGTACAGGGGTGCACGTGTGTGCAGGGGGACTATGTAGCACAATTGCACATGTGAGCACCTGCGAGGTGTGGGAGCACGGTGCTTGTGTCAGGGGGTGGGCAAGGGTATGTACCTAGATGGGGTAGGTGGTTGGGGTGCTGAGGGCAAGAAGTGCACAGATGCTTGGGTGCCAAGCAGGGTGGATGTAGCTGTGAGAGTGAGCGGGTCTACAGGGTGGGACTGTGGTGTGCGCCTGCTCAGAAGTCAGGGCGGCAGGCTGGGGTTGTGCCTGCTTGGGCTTGGGGCAAGTATGGCCTGGATGCGCAAGTCAGCGCTTGCCCAGAGCTGGGGGGCATGGTGGGGTTGTGCACATATATGTGCGTGTATCTGGGAGAGCCTTACACTGATGTACACATGCACAGAGCTCTGGGCAGGGGGCAAGTTTGCATGTGTGTATGGGCTGTGAGCATGCATGGCATGGGTGTGAAAGTGAGCGTCTACTGCCTGGATGCTCAGGCAACTGCCTGCAGGGGTAGGGAGAGAGAGGTGGGGGTTGAGGACCTGAGTGAGGGCACACAGGTTTTAGGAGGGGCCGGACGAGACTATGAACTTATATGGGAGAGGTGGGTCCTGCTGGGGCAGGCGTGCATGCAAGGGTGTGTGGGGGATGAGTGGAGGCAGGAGCCTTTGGAGCACAATATGCAGGGCTGGTGATGGGGGTTCAGGTACATGAGATATGGGGGGTCAAAGGGTGGGGGCGGCACGCGTGAGGGTAGCTTATTCAAGGAATGCAGCTTGGCTTACTTCCTTGTCCCGGTCTCCCTGTCCATACACTCTTGAGGGCTCCAGGCTTCCTTTAGGAAAGGGGCATGTTCTAGTTTGCTAGCTGCCAGAATGCAATATACCAGAAATGGAACAGCTTTTAACAAGGGGAATTTAATGAGTTGCTAGTTTACAGTTCTAAGGCCAAGAAAATGTCCCAATTAAAAACAAGTCTATAGAAATGACCAATCAAAGGCATCCAGGGAAAGATACCTTGGTTCAAGAAGGCCGATGAAGTTCAGGGTTTCTCTCTCAAGTGAGAAGGCACATGGTGAACACAGTCAGGGCTTCTCTCTCGGCTGGAAGGGCACATGGCGAATACAGCATCATCTGCTAGCGTCTTCTCCTGGCTTCCTGTTTCATGAAGCTCCCCGGGAGGCATTTTCCTTCATCTCCAAAGGTTGCTGGCTCGTGGACTCTCTGCATCTCATGGCTACATCGTTCTGCTCTCTCTGAGTCTCTCTGAATCTCTCATTCTCCAAAATGTTTCCTCTTTTATAGGACTTCAGAAACTAATCAAGACCCACTCAAATGGGTGGAGACATGTCATCCCCTAATCCAGTTTAATAACCATTCTTAACTAAATCACATCAACCATGGAGATGATCTCATTACCGTTTCAAATAAACAGTATTGAATAGGGATTATTCTACCTTTAAAAAATGGGATTTATATTAAAACATGGCTTTTCTTAGGGGGTATACTTCCTTTCAAACCAGCACAGGGCACATTAGGCTATTTGTACCAGCTGGATGGTCTCCAGTTCTCTGCACCTCAATTCTTCAGTTTTGGCAACGAGGGCTTCCCTACATGGTGTAGAAGACCCTCCCAGGTTACTTATGCTTGGCAATCACTGTCCCAGTCACCTTCTCATTCCTTCTCTAACTGTTTCTTAGAGCAGGGGTGAACTTGACCTATCCTATTCTGCCATCTTCCTGGGACCACTCTTCAGCTCCATTTTTGTGTGTGCTTTTGGCCTCTGTGTTGAAAGCACCCCTCAAATGCCTGGTGAAACTTTTTGACTCTGTATTTAAGAGGAAGTCATTAAAAAGCTAATGGGGGGAGCTGTTTACAGGCAGAGCTTATTGAATCACCTCACCATAGGGTGATATGTGTAGGTATCCGAGGTTTCTTTGGGGGAGTACAAAATACTCAGTATCTCCAGGCCTCTCAGTTTTCTCAGAGAAGACACCTCCATTCTCTTGCAACAACCAGTGTTCTGGGAGCTGGCAGAAGGGGCCAGAAGGGGACCTGTCAGGGTGATGACTTCCACTTTAGCTTCTCTCCTGCCCTCCTCTGCATCCTGTGGTAGAGAAAGACATCTGTATTAGTTAGGGCTCTCTAGAGAAACAGAATCAACAGGAAATATTCATAAATATAAAATAAAATATTCATAAAAGTAAGATAAATTTTTAAATATAAAATTTATAAAAATGACCATGAGAAAGGGGGAAAATCATCTTCCTCAAGTGGAGAATTCTTGATATTTTCACAAGCAGTGGGGACAACCAAAGCAATAGGCTGAGCCCCCAATCTTGGGTTTTGTTCATATGAAACTTAATCCCACAAAAGAGACATCAAGTCTACTTAAAATTAAGCCTAAGAGTCACCTCCAAGAGAACCTCTTTTGTTGCTCATATGTGGCGTCTCTCTCTAGCCAACACAACAAGCAAACTCACTGCCCTCTCCCTCTCTATGTGAGACATGACTCCCAGGGGTGTGGACCTTCCTGGCAAGATGGGACAGAAATCCTAGAATGAGCTGGGACTCAGCATCAAGGGATTGAGAAAACCTTCTTGATCAAAAGGGGGAAGAAATGAGACAAAATAAAGTGTCAATGGCTGAGAGATTCCAAACAGAGTCGAGAGGTTATCCTGGAGGTTATTCTTATTCATTAAGTAGGTATCACCTTGATATTCAAGATGTTATGGAGAGGCTGGAGGGAACTGCCTGAAAATGTAGAGCTGTGTTCCAGTAGCCATGTTTTTTTTAAGATGATTGCATAATGATATAACTTTCACCATGCGGCTGTGTGATTGTGAAAACCTTGTGTCTGATGCTCCTTTTATCTACCTTATCAACAGACAAGTAAAATATATGGAACAAAAATAAATAATGGGAACAAACGTTAAAATAAATTTAGTAGACTGAAATGCTGGTGATCAATGAAAGGGAGGGGTAAGGGGCATGGTATGTATGAATTTTTTTCTGTTTTCTTTTTATTTCTTTTTCTGAATTGATGCAAATGTTCTAAGAAATAATCATGATGATGAATATACGACTATGCAATGATATTGTGAATTACTGATTATATATGTAGAGTGGAATAATCATATGTTAAGGATGTTTGTGTCTATTGTTATATTTTTTAAAAATTTAAAATTAATTAAAAAATAAATTGGTATTAATCTGAAAAAAATTAATAAAAAACATTTTATTAAAAAATAAAAAATAAATGAGGTACCAATACTTATACCCTAAAATATTAAATGCCTTCTTCCCCTTTCTCTACTGAAACTTGTGACAGCTCTGTCAATTCCCTAAAAAAAAAAAAGTGTCTTACGTAACCATGGGAATGTAGAGTCCAAAATCCATAGGGCAGGCTGTGAAGCTGACAATTCCAATAGACGGTCTGGATGAACTCCACAGGAGAGGCTCACCAGGTGAAGCAGGAAGAGAGCCTGTCTCTTCTGAATCCTCCTTAAAAGGCTTCCAGTGATTAGATAAAACATCACCCATTAAAGAAGACACTCCCTTTGGCTGATTACAAATGCAATCAGCTGTGGATGTAGCTGACGTGATCATGATTTAATTCTATGAAATGTCCTCATAGCAACAGACAGGCCAGCATTTGCCTGTACCACCACAAACATGTACCACCACCTGGCCAAGTTGACACATGAACCTGACAATGACAACATTCATCCAACTGAGCATAGCAGGGCAGAAAATATGAGGTATCTACATTTCTTAGCTAGGCTTGACCAATTTTCTTGTTTACTCTTATTCTAGCTGGCACATTTCATTCTCAAGACTTTCTGGGATTCTATTGGGAGTGAATGGGCTTCCTCCATATTAGTATTCCTTTCTGCAGCTATCTCTACCCTTCTCCATTTACCTTCCAACTTGCAAAATTTGTTATTTCTCATCTTACAGGGTGTAGTAGTTAGGTTCAGGTGTCAACTTGGCCAGGTGATGGTGCCCAGTTGTTCTATTGCTGTGGACTTAAATCATCAGCATGTGAATTTATCTATGGCCAAATACATCTGCTGTCGGCTAAAGGGAGTGCCTTCTGCAATGAGCAATGTTTAATTTAATTAGCAGTAGGCTTAAAAGGAGAGGTTAGAAGAGAGAGAAAGAGCTCAGCACAGCTCAGCAGCCCAGCACAGCTCAGCTGAAACTCAGTTTACACACACCCAGAAATTTGGAGATGCAGAAAGGAAATACCTCAGGGAAAGCCATTTGAACCCGGAAGACAGGAGAGAAGGCCAACAGATGTTGCCATATGACTTCTCATGTGGCAGAGAAACCCAGATGAAAGCTAGCTGTCTTTCCTCTGAAAAATGGTAATTATAACTAAATAAATCCCCTTTAAAAAAAAGTCAGCCCATTTCTGGTGTATCACATTCCAGCAACTTTAGCAAGCTAAAACACATGATCTTTTTATTATTTTTATTTCCTTGGGGGTTTAACTTTGCTTTAGTCTTCTACTCACCTTTTAGTGCAGTTTGGGAAGGGAGTAGTGGTAGAAGCACATAAGTTTTATCTTTAACTTTTTTATAATTTTGAATATGCTTTTATTCCATGTGTTTTGTTCTTTTTTGGGAATACAGTATTTCTCCGTAACATATTCCATATGATAATTTTGAAAGCTATTCTTTACAGTTTTTTGGTTCTGTCTACTTTGTCCCTGACAGTTTTTGGAATCATGTTTATTGTTTGTGTGTTTGCTACTTCCTATGTAATACTTTCATCTTTGTTGATATTTATTTATTTATTTATTTATTTATTTATTTATTTATTTATTACATGGACAGCACTGGGAACTGAAAACTCTGCCACTGAGCCACCATTGCCCACTCTGTTAATATTTATTTTTGTCTTCTATTTCTTGTTTGGGAAGATTGCTTTGAACCGTAAAATCTTGTTCTTTTCATGTCATAGTGTGTGCATGTGTGTGTGTGTGTGCAATTTCCTTAAGCTTATGGAGAACTCTGTCTAATTCTGCCTCCTTTTCTTGGGCAGTACCTCCTATGATACATGTTAGTTATCTGCCTTTTGCTTATGTTAACTCTCTACTCTGCACAGGCAGAAATGAAATATGAATGACATATACACAATCCTTTCTTACAGGATCACACAGGAAGAAATGTGTGGTCCTTTCTGATCATTTCCCATCTTTGAGTATTATTCAAGAATATGTGGGGAGGACATTATCACCTTTTAGACCTCTTCTTTAATTCCTGGGCATGACATCTATGCGTGCAAAAGAGAGAAGCTTGAGTTTCATACATGCTCTGAAGTGAGCAAACACTCAGCTGCTTTCTCTGAATTCTGCTGGCAGCTACATCCATGGGACCTGGGGGATGATTTATTTTATTAGCTCTGTATTACATGGCTGCCAATATTTCCAGAGGTGTCTCAGGGATTTGACTCATCCTCCTTGGACTCTGGTGAGAAAACCCTATAGTGTTCCAGATGTTCACATGCCAAGTGAGAGGAGACAGTCTGACTGAGAAGGCCGGCTGACCAGCCAGCAGCCCTGGAGCCTGGGAAATCACCCCCTGCTTCTCCTCAGCCAAAGAAAAAGAGTGTAGAGAGAGTTCTGCCTCACTGGTGAGAGAGAAAATTCTTGAGCTCAGTGGAAGTTGCTTTAGGCACCCCATATTACCACAGGGAAATTTGCTCCTGTTCAGTTTAGTCACATGCCATGGGCTAATATTAATGGGCAGTGTAAATCTTGCTGGGCAATTTCAATACAGAATACAGTTGAGAGGGAAATAAGGCTCCCTCTCCTTAAGGAGGCCATCAAAAATGGGGCATTTTGGCAGGAAGAGCTCTTTGGTGGGTTGGAATGTTCTTCCTCTGAACCAGGCAACCTCAGAGAAGCTGTGGATTTGGGGTTATGGAGGCCTATGCTTTGGTTGACTACAGCAATATTTTATTATCACTTATTCTCTGAGGCTTGACAATCCAACGAGGCAGTCTCATCTGGGGTCTCCTGCATTGATGCTAGACGAAGTTAAGGAAGGCTGGCTATTTGATGCTGGCTTGCTTGAATGGTGGTTGTTGCTGGTTGGTAGCTTCGTGCTCAGCTGGGAACTGGAGCAGCTATGCTTGGCTTCCCCCACGGCTTGGCCTTCCTGCAGTGTGGCAGCTGGGTTACAAGAGGGATTGTCAGAACAAACCTTCCAAAGGACACAGTGGGAATCACAAGGCTCATTAGGACCTAAGTCTAGGTCACCAAATGTCATTTCCTTCTTCTATTGGTCAAGCAGATGACTGAAACCAGCCCATGGAAAGGGGACTTCAAGATTCCACCTTTAGATGAAGGAATAGCAAGGTCAGCTTGCAGAAGAGCTTGTGGCTGCCACAGGGCCAGAGTGGAAGGCACGGAGGCACCTGCCCTTCAGGAAAGGGCTTTTGGCACAGAGGGTGGGCCTGCAGATCATGACATCTCAGCCTCCCAAGATCACTGTGTGCTTTGTTCCATGTCCCCAACCCCGTGAATGCAGAGAGGAGGCTTGTTGGGATGACCATCCCAGAGCGGTGCAGGGCCTGGCCTCTGCTGTCTGTGCTTGCTCTGGGTACACTGGGATGACTGTCCTCCCCAGGCCCCAGGGAGGGAGCTGTCCTACTTGGAGCCCATACAGGAGCTCACACAGGAGCCCTTCACATGCCTATCTGCCCTGTTTCTGTGCCAATAATTCTTTTGCTGCTTCTACACTTCTCTGGTTTCACTGTCCAGGGTAAACATCCACCCAGTGAGGCAGCCACCATGCTAAGCTAGAAAGGGGCCTTTCTTCAAGTAAATCAGTCTGGGTGAGACTATAGGGAGAGTCCAGAGAGGTCCCTCCTCACAGAAGTACAGATGGCAAACATCTGGGGCTTGTCTTCCCGCACGTGTTTTGCAGACTGCCTGAGAACCTGAATATAGAGGTTTTATACTGGCTCTGTTGGTCAACACAAGGATAAATTACGCTTTTTTCCTTAGAGATGGGCAGAGCAGGGTGCTGCATTCAGAAACCAAGATCTACTGACATCTTGGCAGGTCATCACGGGAGGAGGATGCCTCTGCAAGCAGGGGCCGGCAAACCTGTCTAAAGAGGGAAATTTGAGCTAAACCTCTTCCTGGAACAGGACTTTGCACAGGGACCAAGGTGGGCACCCCATCTTGGGAGCTGGGCACACCCAAGGTTTAGAAGCCTCATAGACCCATTGGGTCTGGGGAACTAGGTTTTTGTCCACAGGCATACTGAGGAGCAAGTGGCAACCTTCGGGGTGGCTGAGGCACATGAAGATCTCAATGACTGACTCTGGGTCCTCCATTCATGGGCCATCCTAACAAAGAAGAAAAGTAATACTCAACAGCTATGGGGTGCCAGGCACTTTCACATATGCTGCCTTAGTTATTCACATCCTGTACTCTTTAGGGTGTTTTACCCTCAGCTGCCCTCAAGAAAATGCAAAGGGGAGGGAGAGGAAAACAAAAAGTGTTCAGCACTTTACATTCATGGCCTCATTTAACACAATTACTTTTCAAAATAAAAAGAATTAATTCTTAGCTTGTAGATGAGGAAACTGAGGCTTAGAGGGGCTAGAGTGTTTGCTTAAGATCACTCAGCTGAGAAGTGCTGGCTCCACAGTTAGGAGCCAGGAATCTATGGGTCTAGAACTTCTGTCTCCCTTCCCTGCTCCATCCACACTGTCCCAACACCAAGCTTCCCTTGGTGGCAGGCCAGAGCAGGTATGTCCTTCTGGTCTACCTTCAGGGCTAATTTGCCAACACTGGAGGAAGAAGGTCTGTGAGCCTGGCTGTTCCCAGGGAATGTAAAGGAGGGGATGGTGCTCTAGGTGGTCACATAGTGCCTGGCACGTAAAGAGGCCTCTGTGGGGTTCAGAATGTTCATGGATTAGTGGATTAGTTTTATGTTGAGTCTTCTCAGCAATCGTGAAGTCTCCTTGAAGTTCTCTCCTTCTGCAGATCATAAGGAAGTATGATCCTAGATGTCTGTGATGAACCAGAGTTACTAGATGGGCCCAAGCCATTCCAGCCCCTTATTTTTTCCCCGCACATCAAGACCCATGGACCTTTTCTCCATGTACAACACTGAGTGCTGATTTAGTTCACTCTAGGTGGATGTTGGAAATCTATTAACCTTCTAAATACACTCATAGGGTTCACTTTGGACCATTGCTTTGGGGCTTATCTAAATATCTTGGGAAAATGAGCCCATAACCAAGATATAAACCTCCTGCCACTACACTATAGAGAAGATCCTTTGGGTAATTTGGGAAAATATGAATCATTTGTTCTCAAACTCAAAGCTACCTAACCCAAGCTGTGCTGTCCAGAAAATACAGTTTAGACAAACAACAAAGAAAGTTAATGGATTTTATTTTTATAGCTAAAAAATTTTCTGATGGCAAATCTTGAGTTTGGCTTAAAAACATGATAAATAGCTGGAACAGGATTGTGAATTATGTATGAATCCAGAAACACTATATTCATATATGGGAAAGTCATAAGAAAGTGAAAAAAAAGGACACCAGTGATCAAATTACAAATTATTCTTCAGAGAATTTCATCTCCCAAGTGGGGATCAATTTACAACAGACTGCAGGTGACTTAGGTGGCCATTGGAGATGCCAGTGAGAATCCAAGACCAGAGGTGGATTCAATGCTTTGAACTATAAAAATTAATCAAATTTCCTCCCTCCCTGATTTTCCTTCCTTCCTTCTTTCCTACCTCCCCTACTCCTTCCTTCCTTTTTCTTTCCTTTTCACCACCTTTCCTTTACTTTCCTTTTTTTTCTTCTCCCTCCTTTATTTCCCATAACTTTCCCCCTCCTTTCTTGTCTTCCCTCCTTTCTTTATTTCTTTCTCTTTCTTCTCCTCATTTTTTCCACTCTTATCATTTCTGACCCCCTTCTCTCCCCTCTCTTTTTCTATTTCTTTCTTTTGTTTTGGCAACCAATGTTATGGTTTAAACCTGTCAAACTAATATAAACTACTAAATCAACTGAGGCAGAAATACATACATCTGTATAGTCTCTTACAAAAGGACAAAGCATTGATTCTACTTGTATTTTCTGAGTGAGGTGTATGGTTTCAAATCCTGGGAATGCAGCTTCATCTTTTAGAATTAAGAGCCTTTGATGACATGAAGCCAATTGTCATGGTCAGGTGCATGTGTCAACTTGGCCAGGTGGTGGTGCCTGGTTGTCTGTTCAGACAAGCGCTGGCCTGTCTGTTGCCATGAAGACATTTCATAGACTTAAGTCATAATTACACTGGCTACATCCACAGCTGACTGCATTTGTAATCAGCTAAGGGGAGTGTCTTCTGCAACGAGTGATGCTTAATCTAATCACCAGAAGGCTTTTAAGGAGGAATCAGAAGAGACAATCACTCTTCCTACTTCAGCTAGAGAGCCTCTCCTGTGGAGTTTGTCCAGACTTCATTGGAGTCACCAGTTTCACTGCCTGCCATACGGATTTTGGACTCGTACATTCCCACAGTTGTCCAGACAGCCTCTCCTGAGAGTTCATTGAGTACCTTCATTGGAGTTACCAATTTGTGGCTTGCCCTACAGACCTTGGACTCTACATTCCATGGTTACATGAGACACTTTTATATCATATTTTATATCTATGGATAAGCCTGCTGATTCTGTTTTTCTAGAGAACCCTAGCTAATACACCAAGCTCCCAGGCCATTAGATTTTCTTGTGGATGTGGAAAAAGAGTCATATACATGGTTTGGCAGCCTAAAGGCTGCAGCCCAAGAGACATATGGGCTCAGCCACTTTGGGAGCTCCTGCTTGGAGTGAGGGCACAGGGCATTGTAGGAATCCAGAAGTCCAAGGTTTCTGAACAACTGCCACAATTGGACAGAGAGTGGAATAATGAAAGAGAAGTTTTCTCCCCAAGTCTCCCTTTCCTTTGGTTGCTTTACAGCCAGCACCTACAAAGTGAGGTGGATTATAAAGAGGGGGTGATGAAAAGATGCAGGGGTGGTTCAGTGTGATGCAACAGGAAGGTCTACTTAATTCTGTAGCTTGCACAGAGGTGAGGGATGGTGGGTTCCATTCAGTCATCCCTCACCCATCCTATAAATATTTATTAACCAACCTCAGATTAAAAAAAAAAAAAGCTTAAATTTCAGAGAGTAAAATAGCATGGTCAGGGAAGGCCTTGCAGCTCATGAATCATTTGAATGATGATAGTGCCTTTAGAATGAAGAGGATGTGAAGAGGAAGGGCTTTGGAGGGGTTCAAGAAAGAGGAATGACTTGAGCCTCTTTTCAGAGCTTGCTGTGCCTCTCTATGATACGCCCCAACTGCCACATGTTCAACACATCCATCCTAGACCTACCTTCATCCACGCCCACATTAGACTGCGAGCTGACATATAATGGTATGTGTCACCAGATGAATGGATGCAGAGAGAGGGAGAGAGAAGGAGGGGCAGCCATGAGGAGTCCAGGATGCAGGGAACATAACAACAAACATTCACTAAGGGCTTTCTGTGTCAGAAAGTTCTTAGGCTGTGGACAGAGGAAAGAGTCCCCACAAAACCTTAGAGTTCCCAGGTTATTTTCTCATATGGAAGTAAAACATTTCTGTCCTCTGCACTGTGGGTACTTATTCACGTTTTTTCCACTAGGAGAACATGTAATGTGTTCATGTGGGACCATTGTCCTTATGTAGAACATTCTACCAGAGGCTCGTTGGGCCTTACTTCGAATAGGTGCTTTGAATGGAAGTAGCCCAATCATTTTATGTAACTCTCACAGCAGGCTAGAGAGATCAGGGGGCAGGTTTCATTATCTGAATTTTTTTACATGATGAACTCAAAGCTCAGGGTTTGAATACTTACCCATATGCCTACTGCAAATAAGCTCACCCAGCTTTGTCCTTAGATCCAGACATTATGGGAGAGGCAGAAAAATGGAGGAGAGAAAATTGGAAGGGGATGTCTGGGAATTAGAAGATTCCACACGTTGCTGTGAGTGCCAGCAGAGTTGGTGGGAAGCCCAAAGGAGGAAGGGGAATCTTGGCTTAGGAATTTTGGGAAAAGTTTCCTGTGTCTGCTGCAGCCTGGGTCCACAGGTCAGACTAACACATAGGCTTGCACTTCAAGTTTCCTGGCCAAAAAAGGCACATGGAACACATATTTCATTTCCACCCTGCTCTAAAAGGGCTCAGTTATATCATGGGCCCTGATCTTTGCTCTTGGTTCTTATGGGAGACCCAAGTCCCTTGCATTTGTATTCCATGTTTTAATTCCTTTATCCTACATTGGTCTTTATCTATGGCCACCAACATAAAGCTTGCTTTGGTCTTTCTTGAATAGGCTGATTCAACTACCTTGCATCAAGTGCCTTGAAAAGGTTTGTAAAAAAGTGCTTCTGGGGAGAGGAAAGCCTACCTTGTCAATCTTGGTTTAACTAATCACAGAATAAATAAGGTGCATGCTATCCATTGGTGGGTGGGAACATGTGAACATCATGCACTGCTAATATTTCCCCCTTGTATTGATGGAGATCTGCTAATGTTAGCTTTGTAACTAATTTAAAATTCTTAAATTGTGAAATTTTACCATGTCAGTAGAAACATTTAGAAAACAGAAGATTTAACGCCTGCAGAGTAATTCATTATTTGGATATACTATACCTTGTTTTTAAAACTTGACTGTTTCATTTTTATTTTTATTGACAAAACAACATACAAACACAAACATTCTTAATATATGAATATTCCATACCTGGTGTACAATCAAGGGCTCACAATATCATCACATGGTTGTATATTCATTACCATGATCATTTCTAAGAACATTTGCATCACTCCAGAAAAAAAAATAAAAGGAATAAAGAAAAAACTCATACATACCATACCCCTAACCCCTCCTTCTCATTGACCACTAGTATTTCCATCTATTCAATATATTTTAACCTTTGCTCCCCTATTTTTTTCTATACCTCTTACCACTTCCTTTCATTGATCACTAGTATTTCAATCTACTCAACTTATTCTAACATTTGTTCATTATTTATTTATTTTTAACCCTTATTTTTTACTTATCTGTCCATACTGTAGATAAAAGGAGCATCAGACACAAGGTTTTCACAATCACACAGTCACATTGCAAAAGCTATATCATTATACAATCATCTTCAAGAAACGTGGCTACTGGAACACAGCTCTCCAGTTTCAGGAACTTCCCTCTAGCCTCTCTAATACACCTGTTCTAGTTTCCTAGCTGCCAGAATGCAATATACCAGAAACAGAATGTCTTTTAAAAAGGGGAATTTAATAAGTTGCTAGTTTACAGTTCTAAGGCTGAGGTAACGTCCCAATTAAACAAGTCTATACAAATGTCCAATCAAAGGTATCCATGGAAAGATACCATGGTTCAAGAAGACTGATGAAGTTCAGGGTTTCTCTCTCAAGTGAGAAGGCACATGGTGAACATAATCAGGGCATTTCTCTCATCATGAACACAGCATCATCTGCTAGCTTTCTCTCCAGGCTTCTGTTTCATGAAGCTCCCTGGGAGGCATTTTCCTTCTTCATCTCCAAAGGTCTCTGGTTAATGAACTCTCTGCTTCTCATGGCTATGTCGTTCTTCTCTGCTCTCTCTGAATCTCCCATTCTCCAAAATGTTTCTTCTTTTATAGGACTCCAGAAACTTATCAAGACCCACCCAGATGAGGAGAGACATACCATCACCTAATCCAGCTTAACAACCACTCTTGATTAATCACATCTCCAGGAAGATGATCTGATTACAGTTTCAAACATCCAGTATTGAATAGGGATCATTCTACCTTCACAAAATGGGATTTTGATTAAAACATGGCTTTTCTAGGGGTCTTCCATCCTTTCAAACTGGCACAACACCTTAAATTAAAAAGCGGATAACTATAGATGTGAAAGAATAACCTCCAGGATAACCACTTGACTGTTTGAAATCTCTCAGCCACTGACACCTTATTTAGTCTCATTTCTCTCTTCTCCCTTTCAGTTGAGAAGGTTTTCTCAATTCTTTGATGCTGAGTCCCAGCTCATTCTAGGATTCTTGTACTACATTGCCAGGGAGGTTTATACCCCTGGGAGTCATGTCCCACGTAGACAGGGGGAGGGCAGTGAGTTTGCTTGCCATGTTGGCTGAGAAATAGGCACATTTAAGCAACAAAAGAGGTTCTCTGGGGGTGACTCTTAGGCCTAATTTTGAGTAGGCTTAGCTTATCCTTTGCAGGGATAAGTTTCATATGAACAAACCCCAAGATTGAGGGCTTGGCCTATTGATTTAGTTGTCCCTACTGCTTGTAAGAATATCAGGAATTCTCCACATGGGGAAGTTGAATTTTTCCCCTTTCTCACCATTCCCTAAATTTGCAAATACTTCTCTATTTAGTGCTCAGATCACTATGGGATTTATCAGGGCAGACAAACCTACAAAATCTCATGCCCTATTCAAGGTTCCATGTATCTGTGGTGTTCAGTTAACTTGTCCATATAAGTTATATTAGGAAATGCCTAATCAAGATACAAATTTTGTATCAAATAATCATTTCTTTGCTTCAACTTTCACAGACGTTGAAGATTTAAAATATGAATAACCATCTATTTTCAACATCCTGCAATATTGACATTCCTGTGCTCTTCCTCATGCAAAAACATTTGTTAATTTGTACATTTAGTCACTATCATTGTACACTCTAGGCATTCCTAGATTATACCATCTGTCTTTATTGTCTGTCTTTCCTTCTGGTTTCTTATGTGCCCCCAGCCCTCCTCCCTCTATCATTCTCACATCCAGCTTCATTCAGTATAATTACATTATTGTGCTACAAGCAGGTAGTATTGTGCTATTCATTTCTGAATTTTTACATTTCTGTTGCACAATCTATATCCCTTTAGCTCCAACTACCCAATATCTACCCTATTTCTATCTTCTGATGGCCTCTGTTCTTAATTGAAATTATCCAAGTTCATTCATTAATGTTAGTTCATATCAGTTGGACCTGATAGGATGGAAAAATCATGCAGTATTTGTCCTTTTGCTTCTGGCTAATCTCACTCAGCATAATATCCTCAAGATCCATCCACATTGTTACATGCTTCATGACTTTATTCTGTCTGCATAATATTCCATCGTATGTATATATCACAGCTTGTTTAGCCATTTGTCTGTTGTTTGACATTTGGGCTGCTTCCATCTCTTGGCAATTGTAAATAATGCATTATACACATTGGTGTGCAATTGTCCATTTGTGTCCTTGCCCTCTGAATAGATACCTAGCAATGGTATTGCCAGATCATATGGCAATTCTATATTTAGCTTCCTGAGGAACCGCCAAACTACCTTCCACAGTGGTTGTACCATTTTACATTCCTACCAACATTGGATAAGTGTGCCTCTTTCTCCACATCCTCTCCAGCACTTCTCATTTTCTGTTTTATTGATAATGGCCATTCTGATGGGTTTGAGATGACATCTCATTGTGTTTTTGACTTGCATTTCCCTAACAGCCCATTTGTATTTCCTCATCTGAGAAGTGTCTGTTCATATCTTTTGCCCATTTTGTGATTGGGTTCTTTGTCTTTTTGTTGGGGAGTTGAACAATCCCTTTATATATTCTGGATATTAGACCTTTATCTGAAATATCATTTCCAAATATTGTCTCCCATTGTGTAGGCTGTCTTTTTACTTTCTCAAAAAAGTTCTTTGATGCACAAAAGTGTTTAATTTTGAGGAGTACTAATTTATCTATTTCTTTCTTCAATACTCATCCTTTGGATGTAAGATCTAGGAAACTGCTTCCTAGTATAAGATTTATAAGATATTTCCCCACATTTTCTTCTAAAATTTTATGGTCTTAGATCTAATGTCTAGTTCTTTAATCCATTTTGAGTTAATTTTTGTATAGGGTGTGAGATATGGATCCTCTTTCATTCTTTTGTATGTGGATACCCTGTTCTCCAAGTACTATTTATTGAAGAGACTGTTCTGTCCCTGGTAAGTTGGCTTCTATATCTGAACACTCTATTCAATTCCATTGGTCAGTATGTCTATCTTTATGCCACTACCATGCTGTTTTGACCACTGTAACTTCATAATAAGCCTTAAAGTCAGGTAGTATGAGACCTCTGACTTCATTTTTCTTTTCAGGATATTTTAAGGTATTCAGGGCACCCTGCCCTTCCAGATAAATTTGATTATTGGTTTTCCTATTTCTGCAAAGTGACTTTTTGGGATTTTAATGGGTATTGTATTGAATCTATAAATCAATTTAGGTAGAATTGACATCTTAACTATAGTCTCCCAATCCATGAACATTGTATGTCCTTCCATTTATTTCGGTTGTCTGTGATTTCTTTTAGCACATTTTTGTAATTTTTTTTACATAGGTCTTTTGTATCCTTAGTTAAATTTAGTTCTAAATATTTTATTTATTTTTTTACCAATTATAAATGGAATTTTTTCTTTGATTTCCCTGTCAGATTGCTCATTACTAGTGTATAGAAACAGTTTTGAGTGTTGGTCTTGTAACCTGCCACACTGCTGTACTCATTTATTAGCTCTAGTAGCTTTGCTATGGATTTTTCAGGGTTTTTGATGTATAGTATCATATCATCTGCAAACAGTGAGAGTTTTACTTTTTCCTTTCCGATTTTGATGCCTTATGTTCTAGTTTGCTAGCTGTCAGAATGCAATGTACCAGAAGTGGAGAAGCTTTTAAAAAGGCGAATTTAATAAGTTGATAGTTTACAGTTCTAAGGCCTAGAAAATGTCCCAATTAAAGCAAGTCTATAGAAATGGCCAATTTAAGGCATCCAGGGAAAGATACCTTGGTTCAAGAAGGGCAATGAAGTTCAGGGTTTCTCTCTCAAGTGGAAGGGCACATGGCAAACACAATCAGAGTTTCTCTCTCATCTGGAAAGGCACATAGTGAACATGGTCAGGGTTCCTCTCTCATCTGGAAGGGCATATGGTGAACACAGCATCATCTGCTAGCTTCTTCTCCTGGCTTCCTGTTTCAAGAAGCTCCCTGGGAGGCGTTTTCCTTCTTCCTCTCCAAAGATCACTGGCTTGTGGACTCTCTGCTTTGTGGTGCTGCAGCATTCTCTGCTCTCTCCGAATCTCCATTCTCCAAAATATTTCCTCTTTTATAGGACTCCAGAAACTTATCAAGACCCACCCAAATGGGTAGAGACATGCCATCTAATCCAGTTTAACAACCACTCCTGACTAAATCACATCATCCAGGGAGATGTTCTGATTACAGTTTCAAACATACATATTGAATAGGGATTATTCTACCTTTATGAAATGGGATTTTGATTAAAATATGGCTTTTCTAGGGTCCATACATCCTTTCAAACCAGCACACCTTGCATTTCTTTTCCTTGTCTAATTGCTCTGGTTAGAACTTCCAATGTGGTGTTGAATAACAATGATGACAGTGGACATCCTTGTCTTGTTCCTGATCTTAGGTGGAAAGCTTTCCATTTTTCCCCATTGAGAATGATGTTAGCTGTGGGTTTTTCATATATTCCCTTCATCATGTTGGGGAAGTTCCCTTCTATTCCTATTCTTTGATGTGTTTTCAACAAGAAAGGATGTTGAATTTTGTCAAATGCCTTTTCTGCATCAATCGAGATGATCATGTGGTTTTTCTGCTTTGACTTATTGATATGGTTTATTGCATTAATTGACTTTCTTATGCTTATCCTTGCATCTTTGGGATGAATCCTACTTGGTCATGGTGCATAATTCTTATAATGCACTGCTGAATTCGATTTGCAAGAATTTTGTTGAGGATTTTTGCATCTATATTCATTAGACAGATTGGTCTGTAATGTTCTTTTCTTGTAGAATCTTTGTCTGGCTTTGGCATAAGGGTGGTGTTGGCTTCATAGAATGAGCTAGGTAGCTTTCCCTCCTCTTCATTTTTTTTTTTAAGTGTTTGAGCAGGATTGGTACTAATTATTTCTTGAATGTTTGGTAGAATTCACGTGAAGCCATCTGGTCCTGGACGTTTTTTGGTGGGGAGTTTCTTAATGACTGATTCCATTTCTTTACTTGTGATTGGCTTGCTGAGGTCATCTATTTCTTCTTGAGTCAATGTTGGTTGTTCATGCCTTTCTAGCAAGTTGTCTATTTCATCTATGTTGTCGAGTTCATTAGCATAAAGTTGTTCATAGTATTCTCTCATTACCTCCTTTATTTCTGTGGGGTCAGTGGCTATATTTCCTCTTCCATTTCTGATTTTATTTATTTTCATCCCCTCTCTTCTTCTTTTTGTCAATCTTGTTAAGGGTCCATCAATTTTATTGATTTTCTCAAAAAACCAACTTCTGGTTTTGTTGATTTTCTCATTTTCAGGTTCTCAATTTCATTTATTTCTGCTCTAAATTTCGTTATTTCTTTCCTCTTGCTTGTTTGGGGTTAGTTTGCTGTTCTTTCTGTAGTTCTTCCAAGTGAAAAGTTAATTGCTCAATTTTTGCTCTTTCTTCTTTTTTTATATAGTCACTTATGGCAATAAATTTTCCTCTTTGCACTGCCTTTGTTGTATCCCATAAATTTTGTTATGGTGTGCTTTCATTTTCATTTGTCTCAAGATATTTACTGATTTCTCTTGTAAGTTCTTTCTTGACCCATTCATTGTCTAAGAGTGTGTTGTGGAGCCTCCATATATTTGTGACTTTTCTGGCCCTCTGCTTGTTATTGATTTCCAATCTTATTCCTTTATGATCCAAGAAAGTGTTTTGTTTGATTTCAATCTTTTAAAATTTATTGAGACTTACTTTGTGACCCAGAATGCAGTCTATCCTTGAGAGTGATTCATGAGCACTTGAGAAAAAGGTGTAACCTGCTGTTATGGGGTGTAATATTCTATGTCTGTTAAGTCTAGCTCATTTATTGTATTATTCAAATTCTCTGTTTCTTTACTGATCCTCTGTCTAGATGTTCTGTCCATTGATGAGAGTGTAGAATTGAAATCTCCACCTATTATAGTAGACATGTCTATTTCGCTTTTCAGCATTTTCAGTGTTTGCCTCATGTATTTTGGAGCACTCTGGCTCAGTGCATAAATATTTGTGATTGTTATGTTTTCTTGTTGAAGTGTTCCTTTTATTATTACATAGTATCTATTCTAGTTTGCTAGCTATCAGAATGCAATATACCAGAAAAAGAATGGCTTTTAAAAAAGTGAAATTAATAATTAATAAGTTAACAGTTTTTAAGCCAGAGAAATATCCCAATTAAAGCAAGTCTATAAAAATGTCCAATCTAAGGCATTCAGGGAAATATACTGTGATTCAAGAAGGCTGATGAAGTTCAGGTTTTCTCCCTCAAGTGTAAAGGCACATGATGAACACAGTCAGGGTTTTCTCTCAGCTGGAAGGGCACATGGAAAACATGGCATCATCTGCTAGCTTCCTCTCCAGTTCCCCAGGAGGCATTTTCCTTCTTCATCTCCAAAAGCTGCTGGCTGGTGGACTCTCTGCTTCGTGGTTCTGCAGTGTTCTTTGTTGTGATTTTCTCATGGCTCTGTTGTTCTTCACTGCTCTGAATCTCCCACTTCCTCCAAAATGTTTCTTCTTTTATAGAATTCCAGTAAAGTAATCAAGACCACCTAGAATGGGTGGAGACACATCTCCACCTAATCCAGCTAAACAACCACTCTTGATTAAGTCACATCTCCAGGGGGATGATCTAATTAAAGTTTCAAACTTACAGTACTGGATAGGGTTTAGAAGGAACCATTGTTCCCACAAAACTGATTAGGATTAAAACATGAATTTTCTAGGGTACATAAACCTTTTAAACCAGCACAGTGTTCTTTATCTCTTTTAATTGTTTTACATTGAAAGTCTAATTTGTTGGATATTAGTGTAGCTACTCCTGTTCTTTTCTGATTGTTGTTTGCATGAAATATCTTTTCCCAACCTTTCACTTTCAACCTATGTTTGTCCTGGGGTCTAAAATGAATCTCCTGTAGACAGCATATAGATGGGTCCTGTTTTTTTAATCCATTCTGCAGTCTATGTCTTTTGATTGGGGAGTATAATCCATTAACATTTAGTGTCATTACTGTAAGGGTAGTACTTTCTTCTACCATTTTGCCTTTTGGATTTTATATGTCATTTCTAATGTTTAGCTCCTTTTTACTATTACTGATACTCTTCATTCTACACTCTTCTCCACACCTTGTTCTACTGTCTTTGCCTATCTGTCTCTACTGTTCCCTCTACTATTTCTTACAGAGTTAGTCTCTTGGTCATAAATTCTCT